>NC_143255.1:38490000-38800937 GCF_984573655.1 Nuphar pumila
CAAAGTTTTCACGAATCTTTTGTGAAATAATCAATCAATATAGATTTTGATGAGACACTTAGCTGTAATTTAAAGAAATGGTGTAAGAATCAGATTGATGAAATACATTGGGTTTTAGAAATCCCGACCAGTTTATGAGAAACTGGATTTTTGATAATCCCGACCAGTGAAAACACTGGATTTCAAATCCTGACCAGTGAAAAATACTGGATTTCAAATCCCGACCAGTTATGAAAACTGGATTTTAAATCCCGACCAGTGAAAAATACTGGATTTCAAATCCCGACCAGTTATGAAAACTGGATTTCAAATCCCGACCAGTTATGAAAACTGGATTTAAAAATCCCAACCAGTTATGAAAACTGGATTTCAAATCCCGACCAGTGAAAAATACTGGATTTTAAATCCCGACCAGTTATGAAAACTGGATTTTAAATCCCGACCAGTGAAAAATACTGGATTTCAAATCCCGACCAGTTATGAAAACTGGATTTCAAATCCCGACCAGTTATGAAAACTGGATTTAAAAATCCCGACCAGTTATGAAAACTGGATTTCAAATCCCGACCAGTGAAAAATACTGGATTTTAAATCCCGACCAGTTATGAAAACTGGATTTCAAATCTCGACCAGTTATGAAAACTGGTTTTCAAATCCCGACCAGTTATGACAACTGGATTTCAAATCCCGACCAGTTATGAAAACTGGATTTAAAAATCTCGACCAATTATGAAAAGTGGATTTAAAAATCCCGACCAGTTATGAAAACTGGATTTCAAATCCCGACCAGTGAAAAATATTGGATTTTAAATCCCGACCAGTTATGAAAAGTGGATTTCAAAAAATGAAGGATTTAATCTGATGGTTTGAAAGTAATTGAATTTGGGAGGTTATAATCCGACGGTTTTGAGGAAATGATAAGATTTTGAAGATATTACAACCAGAGGTTGGGAAACAGATAGAATTTTGAGAGATTGGAGATTTTGAAGGTTTTGGAAATGATAGGATTGAGAAGTCACGCCCTAAGGGTTTCTACATGACCAGCTGGAGCTGGATCTTTTGGAATTACATGACCAGCGAGATGCTGGATCTTTTGGAAATACATGACTAGTGAGACGTTGGATCCTTTGGAAATACATGACCAGCGAGATGCTGGATCTTTTGGAAATACATGAAATTTTGAGAGATTTAAGTCAGGACTTGAATTTTAGAAGGAGAAAGATCTTTGGGTCAGAAGACTGATTTTAAAAGGTTACCGGTTTGAGAACCGGTTTTTTTTTTTCAAATGAGCTCAATATATGATTGAAAAAGTTTGAGAAATAAGCGGTGTGAGAACTAGTTTTTAGAAGATAATTCAGGATTTATCCCCTTATCCCGAACGGGGAAAATAATAGAAAAAGGAATACCTCATTGAAAGGAGGTATCATGTTTATCCCTTAACCTGAAAGGGTGATTTGAAGATAAAAGTAGAGAAATTTTTTAATAAGATTGGAAAATTTGTTAAAACTTGACATGAACGAGCATTAGCTTGATGTAAATCTGATCAAAGCAAAATGAATCAAATGAAAAGACAATAAAAATCACAAGATCAATTAAGAATTAACAAAATTTGAGGAGAAGAACTTTCGTCTAATCCTGCCTGCATATGATGGAAGAAGATGATTATGGATTAAAATAAAATGCCCCAGTATCATAGAGAAGAATGTAAGATTTGATAGAAGAGCATTATTTTTATTGAAATGGCTCTTTGAATAGTACAAAAGATTTTTGAATGAAAATTCTAAGTATAAAATTTCTTCAAATGCAGAGCATTGATGGGATCTGGCATCTCCACTCCATCTGCATTGATTAGACGATACGAATTGCGAGGCAAAGCTTCCTTAACCACATAAGGGCCTTCCCAATTGGGTGACCATTTGCCTTGTGGTCGATGCTTGAGATGAGCTGTCGATCTGAGCACCAAATCGTTAACTCGAAATTTTCTCTCAATGACAGACTTGGCATAATGTCCAGCTATCCTCTGTCGATAAGTTTGAGCGTGCTCTGCTGCTTTGAGCCTCTTTTCATCCAGTAAATCTAGCTGCACCAATCTCTGCTGCTGATACTGATCAAGTGGCAATTCTATGAGAGAAGCGAATTTGAGAGCGGGCTTTTGGATATGAAGAGGTAACACCACTTCAGTCCTGTAAACAAGTTCTGAAGGAGTGGCATTAGTCGGAGTCCGAATGGTGGTTCGATATGCCCAAAGCGCGTCATGAATTTTCTCATGCCAATCTCGACCTGTCTTCACAGTCCTTTCCAAAATACGAATCAAGATCTTATTGGTAGCCTCTGCTTGGCCGTTCCCTTGAGGATAATAGGGAGCTGAGAAATGATGGGAAATTCTGAATTTAGAACAGAAGGTTTTCATCCTCTCATTTTTGAAATGGGTTCCATTATCTGAGATAATATCATGTGGTATGCCGAAGCGGCAAAGAATGTTTTTGTGAATGAAAGAAACCACATGGCGGCCTTCTACTGTGCGTAGAGTAACAGCTTCAACCCATTTTGTGAAATACTCTGTCGCAGCCAGGAAGTATTTGTGTCCGTTGGAAGCAGAAGGAGTAATCGGGCCGACGACGTCAAAAGCCCACATAGAAAATGGCCAAGGAGAAACAACTGATTGTAGATATGTGGCTGGAGCATGAATGTAAGGTGCGTGCAATTGGCACTTGACGCACTTCTTCACAAATCTATGACAGTCCTGCTGCATGGTATTCCAATAGTACCCTGCTCGAACGATCTGTTTGACGAGAGTTTGATAGCCGACATGGCCACCACAAATCCCTTCATGTGCTTCTTGGATAACTTCCATAGCTTCTTCTTTGTCTAAGCATCTGACATATTCAGAACTGAACCCACGGCGGTAGAGGACATTGGCCAGAATGAAATAACGGGTAGACATACGCTGAATTGCACGTTGCTCCCTTTTTGGCATCTCTGGTGGAAATTCACCAATCTCAATGAAATTTTTGATATTTTGATACCAAAGCTTCTCCTTCTGATTAACCTGGTTTATTTGCATGATTGAAGCGAAAGCAGGTTGCTCAAGTCTGCCTACTTCGAAAGAGCGACATGACTCACCATCTTTGAAGGATAAAATGGAGCCTAGGCTGGCTAAACTATCAGCTATCTGATTATGCTCTCTTCTGATATTATTGAGCTGAAATTCTTCGAAGTTGTCTACAAGAGCTAGGACGATCTTCTGATATGGAATCAATTTGGAATCTTTCACTTGCCATTCAATGTTAACTTGACTGACAACAAGTAGTGAATCGCCAAAAGCATGCACTCTCTTGATATTGAAGCTTTGCAGAATTTCGAGGCCTTGTATTAGAGCTTCATACTCGGCCATGTTATGAGTGCATTGAAAACCAAGCTTGAGAGAATAAGGGATCATTTCTTTTTCTGGAGTGATCAACAGGACTCCAATCCCGATGCCAGACATGTTTTTAGAGCCATCGAAGAACAAGTTCCAAACTGGGGGCTGTTGGACATTACAGATGTACTCGTCAGGAAAATCATCTTCTGTTTTAATTTCTTCTGTCAGAGGGAAATCTGCCAACTGATCTGCGATCGCTTGGCCCTTAATCGACTTTTGAGAAACATACTCTAAGTCATATTGCATTAGAAGGACTTGCCACTTTGCAATCCGTCCAGTAAGAAAAGGTTGTTCAAGAATGTATCTGAGCGGATTGAGCTTTGAAAGAAACTTAATTTCAGAAGCCAACAAGTAATGTCTCAATTTCTGGCACATCCAGACCAGAGCTAGACAAGTTTTCTCCATCTGAGAATACTTCTTTTCATAATCAATGAATGTTTTGCTCACGTAGTAGATGGCATGCTCTATCAGGCTTCCTTCTTCATACTGAGCGAGGAATCCACCACAGGCATTCTGATTGACTGAAATATATAGTAGGAGAGGCTTTCCCAGCTTTGGCGGCTTCAAAACTGGTGGATTAAGGAGATACTGCTTGATGCGCTCAAACGAGAGTTGGCATTCTGATCCCCATTCGAATTTAACTCCTTTTCTTAGCAAATGGTTAAAAGGCTCACATCTCATAGCCAAATTGGAGATGAACCTGCGAATAGACTGAATACGCCCTTGAAGGCTTCGCAGTTCTCTCAGATTAGTTGGAGGCGGCATGTCAATAATGGCTTTTGCTTTG
Organism: Nuphar pumila; assembly: GCF_984573655.1. Taxonomy (NCBI): domain Eukaryota; kingdom Viridiplantae; phylum Streptophyta; class Magnoliopsida; order Nymphaeales; family Nymphaeaceae; genus Nuphar; species Nuphar pumila. The sequence continues at coordinate 38,494,209 of NC_143255.1, forward strand.
GCCGGATCCACTTCGATCCCTTTCTTGTTGATGATGAAGCCGAGCAGTTTGCCGAACTCTACTCCAAAAACACATTTCTGAGGGTTAAGTCTTAACTTATAAAGAATGAGTCTTTCAAAAACTTGACTAAGAGCATCGAGGTGATCCTCTTCCTCTTTAGACTTAATCAAAATGTCATCCACATATGCATCCATATTCTTGTGCATTTTATCGTGGAAAATAACGGCCATCGCCCTTTGATAAGTTGCCCCTGCATTTTTTAGCCCAAATGGCATAACTGTATAGCAGAAGGTTCCCCATGGGGTACTAAATGAGGTCTTCGACTGATCACGAACGGCCAACTTGATCTGATTATAACCTGAATATCCGTCCATGAAAGAAAACATGGCATGACCTGCTGTGCTATCGATCAAGAGGTCAATATTAGGAAGTGGATAATCATCTTTCGGGGTGGCCTTATTGAGATCCCTGAAATCAATGCAAATCCGAACTTTTCTGTTCTTTTTAGGGACTGCTACAATATTTGCCAACCAATCTGGGTAATCAATGGCCCGGATGAAGCCTGCTTTTAATAAATCTTCAAGTCCTTCCTTGACTTGTTGCTCAATTCGAGGGTCTAACTTCCTCAGTTTCTGCTTGATTGGTCTGGCTTCTGGCTTTAATTTGAGTCGATGCTCAACCAGCTTGATATCCAATCCTGACATATCTTCGTAAGTCCAGGCAAATACTTCCTGATGCTTTTCGAGGAATTGGATGAGTCTAGCCTTTTCAATTTCGCTTAGACTCGACCCGATTTTGAGAATTTTTGGATTATCTTCCGATCCAATGTTGATATCTTCAGTTGGATCTTGAACCAAAGATGAGGGTTCATCCTGCTTCTGAATGTGAGCAAATTCTGGCAATTCCTGAATGGTGGAATCAAATTCAGCTGGCTCTTCAGTCTGTTCTGCTGCCTGACTGACTTCTGCTCTGTCTTTCATCTCAGGAAACCTTGCCAATTTTAGATACTTGGGATTAATAACAAATCTTGTCATTGATTCAGGAGTTAAAAGGTCCTGAAAATGCCAAAAAGAGGTTGTTTTGAGAGAAAAATACGAGCCAAATCAAATTTTTTGTATAAAGCAAAGAATAATAACACAGACAAAGCATAAGAAGGAAATGATAGATGCTCGAAGAGAAGATTTGATCTTTCATTGATTGAAGTAAAGTATTTACAAGACTCTGACAAAAGATGGGACTGTATTGTCCCTACAAGATTTAAACAAAAGAGAAGAAAAGATGGCAGGAGAACTAAGGCATCATCTTCACTTGTTTCCCCTGACGAAAACTGTCTCTTTGCTGGAATCCTGGTCGGTGAACCCCAACCCTGAACTGTCCGCATGTCGAACTGGAATGATGGGCTCTATCATGCCGTCTTCATCTTTCCCCATGCCTCGGAATGGCTGGTATCCATGTTTTATCAACAGATCAAATCCCTTTCTTGCTTTAGAAAACTGAGGAAATAAGGGATGATCTTTGAAGGAGATGTAATTGATGCGTCCTCCTAGCTTGAAGAAACAAGGTCCCTGCCATTGGATCGTGGCTGCGACATTTTCCTCTTCCATGACATCTTTTAGCTTCAGCATCTCTAGACTGTCACTGAGATTAATTTCCTCTGCCTCCCGAATGCTAGGAATGTCTGCTGTAAATGTGGGATGAGGAATCATAGGCTGTGGCAACCTTTCTTCAGGGTCTTCGCCCAAAATGGTAGTGATCATTCCGCCCTTAGACCACTTTATGCATTGGTGGAGAGTTGATGGAACGACATTGGCATTATGGATCCATGTTCGTCCCAACAACAGGTTGTAAGTTGGTGGCACATTGACAACATGGAATAGCACTGTGTGCATAAAGTAATTGATGAAGATTTCCAAAAAGACTTTGCCTTTGGCAGTTTGCCCATGATTATCGAAGCCATAGATAGTGATAGGATCAGGCACATATTCTTCTTCTTTTAATCCCAATACTTTCGCTGTCATCTCTGGACAAATATTCAGACTGCTGCCCCCATCAACCAGTACATGCGGGACAGTCATGCCCCTGGTCCTTACCATAATGTATAGTGCATTGTTGTGAAATGAATGAGGCTTTGGCAGGTCCTCATCAGAGAAAGTAATGGGCGCATTTGTCATTGCTTGGTTCACTATCTGCGCCATGTCATCGGGCATGGTACCCGGTTTCACCTTGATCTTTCTCAATAGATCATCTAGTTTTTCTTTATGCTGGGGAGAGTCGTGAGTCAACTCAAAAATGGAGATGTTGGAGAGCGCTGTGATGGGCTTCTGAAGACTTTTGGCCCGTTCTTCGGCTGCTTCTGAGGTTTCTGCTTCCTCTGCGCAGGCTTCCTTTTTCACAAATCTTTTTGGAAAAACTTGGATTTTTCCACTCTCCACTGACGTGTTTCTGATGTTCAAAAATGAGAGGATATCCCCTCTCCGAGATGCAGGCTGGTCCTGGCGTAGAACCATTACCTGATGCTGTAGACTCATCTCTTCTTCAGAACAAGGATGTATGTGACTCTGCGGAAGAAAAGAACCTTCTGAAACGGTTGACACTGAATGTTTTGGGAATGGGGCGGACAGAATGTCCATTTTGCCTTCTTCTTCATCCTCGATGAGGATGCTTTTATCAATACAATCCTGAATCAGATGCTTCAGGACGAAGCAATACTCAGTGTCGTGGCCCATCGCTCTGTGGAACTTACAGTATTATTCCTTAAATCTTCCCATGAGCACTGACGGATCTGCAACCTTGGGAAGTTTTACCATCCCGTGAGACAGCAAGTATTCTAGAATTTTCTCCAAAGGCTAGTCGAGGGGAGTGAACTTCCGATCCCTGCTCCAGTTTATATGTTTGAGTTTTTCTTGAAGGTCCCCCTTTTGTTGAGGACCGGTCGGGAGAGGCTTGTCATTGTTCTTGAAGAATTTCCCTTTCCTTCCTCTGTTCTGTTCGGGCTTTGTGCCACTGCCACTGCTCTGTTTACTGCTACTGCCTTGATCATCCCCTGGAACCTCGGCGGAGTAGGTGAAGTGTGCCTTCTTCTTTGGGTCTGGGATATTCTTGGCCAAGGCGACACCTTCATACATTCCGTTCTCCACCCCCATCTCGAGCCATTCTGCTCGCTCTGTTAGTTCGATGAATGATTTGGAGGGATATGGGAAGAGGAGGCTTTTAAGGGGTTGGGAGAAATTATTGAGGATGACTTGGAGGGCATGCTCCTCAGAAATAGGGTTCCTCATTTTATTGCAAAGGCTTCTCCACTTATGAATGAAGTCCCTGGCCTTTTCATTGGGCTCTTGCTTCAGGTTGCATAGGTGGTTCAGGGTGGGCAGAGCTTCTGTGTTGAACAGAAAGCGTTCAACAAACATATTGACGACTTTGTCAAAATCCCTTAGTTCAATGGGATTGACATGCTCGGCATACCATTTGGCGGCTATTCCCTCCAAACTGCGGGGGAAACAGAGGAAGAGGGAACGGTTGTCTTCGCTGAATCGGGCGCATTCCGCGAAGAACATGGCAAGGTGGGCCTTGGGGTCTCCGGATCCATCGAATTTAATGAATTTTCGGGGGAGATTCTCCAAATTGATGTCTCCTTCCAAACCAAGGTAGAAATCCTGCCTGGTGTATGACCTTTTCCCTTTATTCCAGACTTGCAGGTCTTTGACTATCTTGGTGAGTGCCTGGATCGAATCCTCTGCGGGGGCCCCATGCTTGGGCTTGTTCACTGACACTGGCTCCTCTACCGGCCTCTTGGACTGCCGCAGATGTTTCGGGATGTAAATCAACTGTTCTTCTTCAGAATTTTCTTCCGCTGACTCAGAATCTTCAGAGGTACTATCACGCTGTACCTTTTGCTTGCTGATCTTGACGGGCTTTTTCATGGGCTTTTTCTTCGCTTTGCTCTTGGAAGCTGCCTTTTTGGGAGCAGCTTTGGCCTGCTCAGCCATCATCTTGGTCATCATTTTCTGAAAAACCCGATACATGGCTGGATCAACATCACTCTCATCTCCGGAGTCATGCTTTTTGGATAATCGGGGAGAATTCATCTCCTCTAGCTCGCTGTCACTGTGCTGTTGAGCGGCCCTCTTATCAGCCCTTGTCTGAACCATTTTCAGATGCCAAAGCTTTCCTGCAAAATATGAGAATGGTTAGAGTATGGAGAAGCTTTTTTGAAAATCATAATTTTTTTGAGAAAAAGCAAGAAATGAAGGGATTTGGTAGACAATTTCAAGAGATTATCCCATTACCCGGGATTGGGTCATCACACGATTTGTGATAATTGTGTTACCATTTGATGATAACAGAGAAATGTGCCTTGTTACCTAGGCGAGGTCGTCAACCATGATAAGATATATTGAAGAAATGCGGAAGGAATATCCCTTTTACCCGGGATTAGGTCGTCATCCAAAATTTGTGACTTTTATTTGTGCTATAAACAAAATACAGAAAACAACATTTTTGGCCAAAAAGGTAAAATTTTATTGATATTTTTAACTTTCAAGGACAAAGAGAGGGTGGGCAGACAGTTTGCCACCACTCTCGATATTCAGATGATACATTTGGCCCAGGAAATATAGACAGAGAAATAAAGGAGTTCCAGGTATATTTAGCGACATGATATGCCCCAGACCACTGATCCGACTGCAGGTTGAATTCTGATACGTTGCCTGTCGGAAAATGGGTATTGGCACGAACCTGTCGCTGCGAAAACTGCCTCAGACATCGTTCCGGCTGATAATCAACACAAAAGAAAGGTCCCATCAACTTGTAGCGCTTGTCACGGGCATAAGTGTATCGAGGAACAGTCTCTCTTCTGTCAAAGAAATCCCAGGTGATCTCCTCCTGATGCAGCTTCTCGATCAGAGCTCGGCATTGGATGACTGTCTTCGGCTGCTTACTGTTGAACCTGAAAGAACTGGCCTTTGAAGGAACGTGTCGCAGGAACCACGACTGCAAGGCGTAAGTGCATCCTTCTACCAGAATGGTCTCCCCAAGAACAAATCGAGCCAAGCCTCTGTAAAGGAAGGCTAATGCGGCCATGGAGACTTAGAGCTGACGGGTCTGCTTGCTTCCCCATCTCCGAAAGAGCTGAGCAACTCTGATGTCTAAAAAATTCTGACCATCTTGGAAGAAGGCTAACCCCACTGTGCACAGGATCATGGCGTGCTGAATTCTGTCCTTCGCTGCTCGGGACAAAGTGTCAACCTCTTTGTAGGCTCCGTACTTTTGATATAGCTCGAACAGGTCGATGAACTGATTCCCACTAATCTCGGTGAGAGGCCAGGATCTGCTCCCCGTTGCTCTAGCCAAGGCTTCTCGAACATCTACCCCTTTGATGTTGATCAAAAACTGTTGCTCGACAGGATCATCTGGCTGACCAGCTGGTTCGGGCAATCCCATAATATCATTGAACTCATCCATCAGTAGAGTCATTTCCCCCCAAGAAAACCAGAATGTGCAGGTACGTGGATTCCACCGTTCTGCCATGGCCTGAATCAACGCTCCATTGATGACTCGCTTGCCTACCGCTGATGCCATCTCCAACCTGCAGTCATCCAAGTGGTCTGGGAACATACGTGAGAAGGTGGCGAACCAAGAATAGTACCACCGTGGGAAGAAAGTACGAGACTGGATGACCCGCAGATCTGGGGTTCCATCCCTTATTTGATAGAAGACATGATCCCAAGGAAAGATAGTATCGGGAGATTCAGATGCCATCGGAGTGATACTGAGGCAAAAAGAGGAAGAGAGTCAGATAGAATGCAGGACTTACGAATAGACTTTTTAAAGAATCAAACCTGGAAATTTTGAACGATTGAGGGGATTTTAAAAGAATTCTCCAGGGGTTTGAAGAAAATTTGATCTAAAAGAGAAAATGTAGGTAGATAGAAATATACACCTGGGGTTTTTTGAAAATAAGGGTAAGTTTTGAATGATACACCCAGGGTTTTTGAAAAGGGTCTGGTACCTATATATGAGAGAATAAGAGAAATATGACACAACCAAAGCTGCACAAACAAGGATGCGCATACAACACTCCCTAAAAGCTGACTCTAAATGCAAAAGTTTGAAATGACTTGTAGGACCTTAATCCTAACTCTAAGGTTCAAATTATCTGATTCCGATCAAGATATGCCGATATACCCAAGCCGAAGCTCGAAGTACGTGGCATAGAAATATTTCTCCGGTTCTAAGGTAATGGCTTCCCAACATCCTTGAGCACCTACCGATATACCTCGAACTATGGCCCTTAGGTACGTGGTAGGGGGGCGCGAACCCAAATCAGTGGTCCAGTTGTGAGGCTCTCTCCCGAACTATGGTTCAGTGAGACAGCCCAGCAACGTGAAGACCGGGACAAAATAGGTAAGGAGGTTTTCAAAGTATGTGCAACATGCAAGAAATCAGAAGGCTCTAATGCAAGTCCTAAAGAGATAGATTAAAATGAGGGGAAGCATACACTTGCATACATTGTTTTGCATTCAATCCCTAAAATTGAGGAGAGTTGTATTTAAAACCTAAGTCTAATGTGAGCATGGAATAATCTCCTCAATATGGTCCTACCAAACCATACTTAAGTCCTATATGCAATGATGTCAGCTTTAGGACAGAGTCCAGGCTCCTAAGGTTTGCAAGAAAATGTAGATGACATATGTAGAATAAAGACTTAGATAATATCACAGCAAAAGAAAAGGCATAATTCGACCGGACGGAGACGAGTCCCATCACGGTCGCCAAACCTGTGATCATCGCAAAATTTTTCCTCTCATAATATTCTCTCTCTTCCTTTTCTTTTCCTTTCCAACCTCTTATTTTCCTCCCTTTTGAAGGGAGAAAAGATAAAAGAACGGAAAGAAAGAGAGAAGAGAAAAGAAAGAAGAGAAGAGAAGAGGAACTCTTTTGCGGGTCTCACTTGACCTTAATTTTGAAAATATTTTGAAATAACTCGCCTCCGTTTTTAAAATATTTTGCGGGAAAACTGGGAGACGGGATCCGCTCGTCGGTACGAGGTTCGACCGTTCCTGGTGCCTTCACCAGGGGTAATCGAACCAAGGGTCGAATTTAGTGCCTTTTGCTTTGCTAAGAAATTATCTAAGTGTTTATCCTAAGTCTAAAATGCACAATGAATCATGCTTGTACAAATGCAAAGATGTATGCTCTTTTTGAAAAATATTTTGAAGAATTTCCAAGTGAATCAGATAAAGTGAAGAAATGATTTCTAACTTAGAACTTAAGATTAAAATTCTAAGTCTTTAGAATAATCAAGAGCTTGGGAATATGAATCTGGATTTGGAAAAATGATTTTTTTTTAAAGTTTTGAGATAAAAGGAATTTTCAAAGTCATAAATGGACTTTGAATTTAGAAGAAAAATGGAATTGAATCAGAAAGAAAGATGGAATTGGGAATTTTGATCAAAGTTTGAAAAATGGAATTGATTTAAAAGTTGGATTTTCAAGATGAAATTTGAGTCCAAGATAAGGTTCAAAGTTGAATTTTTGGATTTAGGATCCGAAATGGGAACTTAATCTTGAAATCTGAGTGAAGTGGAATTGGTTTGAGAAGTTGATTTAAAATATGGGATTCAAGATGGGATTTGAATCTAGAATTTTTTGAATGGAATTGGATTCAAGGTTTTGAATCCAAGATGGTTTTTGGATATGAAAATAGAGTTGGACTCTGGATCCTAATATGGAATTGGATCTGAAGTTTGAGATCCAAAGTAGAATTGGATCCTGGATCCTAAGATGGAATTGGATCTGAAATCTGAGATCCACAATAGAATTGGGTTCTGGATCCTAAAGTGGATTTGGATCTGAAGTCTGAGATCCAAAGTGAAGTTTGAGTCTGGATCCTAAGATAAATTTGGATCTGAAGTCTGAGATCCAGTGTAGAGTTGGGCTCTGGATCCTAAGACGGATTTGGATCTGAAATCGGAGATCCAATGTAGAGTTGGGTTCTAGACCCTAAGAGGGAATTTGGACCAGAAGTCTAAGATCCAAAGTGAAATCGGAGTCTGGATCATGAGGAGGAATTGAATCTGGAATCTGAGATCTAACATGAGTGTTGAATCCTAGATCCTAAAATGGATTTGTAGTTAAATTCTGAAAATGAATCAAGAATCTCAAAGTTAATTTGAACTTTGATTTTGATTGAAAATGTGAATATAAAATGAATTTGGAATTTCAAAGTCAATTTGAACTTTGAAATTTGATTTGAATTTGAATAAAATGACTTTGAAATCTCAAAGTTAAATTGAACTTTTAGATTGAAAATGAAATAGAATTTTGAAAATGAAAAGGATGAATTGGATTTGATAAGGATCGAAGATAGATTGAAGAATATATTAACATCACTTGGAGTTTTTGAAAAAGGAAGTTTTGAAAATATGATGCAATTTTATCCTATATGCTGAATGAATTTGAATAATTTTGAAATTGGAATTTGAAAAGCTATTTCATTCTTTAAATGAATTAAAATAAGATTGAAAATATAATACATCCTTGACTATGGTCATTGAATGTATTATATAGTAATCTATATTAAAATTCTAGTGAAGAATGAAACACATTTTTGTGCTTTTATAGAGTTTAGAATGGAATTAACTCTCAATATACCCTGACTATGGCCATTGGTATATATATTGAATTAATTCTAATTTAAACTCTGATAAAAGGTAAAATATTTGAAGAATATGATGATTTTTGAAAGAGGATCCAGTGTGGATCCAGTGTTATTTCATAAAAGATAAGAATACTAAGTCTTGTTTACACCCCGACTATGGCCGCTGGTGTAAATCATCAACTTAGAATTAACTTACCTTTTATGAAATGGTGCACATGCCATTCATGTTTCACCATTTGTGAGAATTTGGGAAATAAAGAAAGAAAAAAAAATGCATGGAGCAATTCATGGTATTCTATAATGCTCATTCATTCTACATAAAGCAAGAAACGTAAATTCTTATTCCAACCTAACTATTACAATGGATAAAATCAAATGTACAACCCCAAATAATGATATCTTTTTACATGTTTTCTGCAAAACAACCTGGTTAGTAATGAAAAGAGAAGGAAAAACACATATATCATATGGATGTTTAATGGTAAAAATGTTCATATATCAGAATATATATGCTGGTAAAAAAATGAAGAATGACATGCGTATTTATATATATATATATATATATATAAGTACATGAGAGCTTATACTTACATACATATGAACATACACACACACATATACATATATATATGTATATATACATATATACGTATATATATATATATATATATATATATATATATATATATATATATATATATCATGTACTTAGTGTAGATGGATAAGAGTACTGGAAATGGATCATAGTGAAAGTGTGTGATAGAAGTGCAGGAATACTGTACAGGGCTATATAAAAAAAAAACAGCAGTTAGGAACAAATGTAGTGATGCTATGGCTGTTTGTGAGGTGTTTATGGTGTTGTGCACAGTAGGGGATGGAGTCATGGTGAAGTTGGAAATGAAGGGAAGGTATAAAAATATCAACTTGACATGTAGTGGAGTGCCAACGATGAAGACAACCCTGGGTTGCAGTCAGTGCTACCCTGAGAGTGCCACAACTAAAAACAGTTTTTTTTTTTTTTACCTTGTGACCCCATAATAATTTTACTGACAGTAGCTTCCTTGTGTTGTTTGATGCTTTGAAACACCCTCCCATTATTCAGTGATATACTTTGGAAACTGTTTACCCGGTTGCCACAGGTAATCACAAAATTTTCAGATGAAGTTTGTAATGTAACCAAGCACTGCAACCCAACCTCAATATTTCCAGCAAATGGAGAACCAGTTTTTCGAGCAGTTAGAATTTCTGAACCAATCCCAAAGAAAGGATCATGTGAGCCTGAAGTTCCCACCAGTAGGCAGCTGGGTGGTTAGCCACATTTTAATTGACATGGTAAGCCCTGATTGACAATGACAATATTTGAATCCAAGACACTGATGAACAACACAGCAGATAGATGATGAGATGCACTGGTCATCTCATGAACGCAGCTGATGAAACAGGGAAAAGAACATGTTACAGTCTACAGTATAGACGCTGATGGTAGAGTTATATCAGATGGCAAGATTAAAAGAACAATGGGCGATATATCAATCTTACAAAACAGGTAATGGAGGTAGGAAGGTGCAGGGTGAAATGTGAAGTGAAAATATAGTGCAGGTGCATTGTTAATGAGCAGGTGTTAGTGAGCCACCTATTCTTATGCATTGTGCAAGTTATTGCAGGCCACATGTATAATGAATGGAGCTGTATCCACTAAAAAAAAATCACTCTGTAATTGGCTATATATAGTGAATGAATTTTGAGAGCCTTCCTTTGAGATGCAAAAATATCAACAAACTTCATATTGCTGAAGGCTTTTACTGTGGTGAACCTCACAAACATAAAAAAAAAATTGCAGAACTATCGGATGATGAGATGACAAGGTCCATGATTCGACTTCTGCTCGAACTGTCCGTCAGAAGAGTCGGCCATTCCTCAACAACACTGGTATTGTCGTGTCTCCATCCTCCATCCGCCCATTTGATATCCGAACAATCCCTTAATGTCAACTTGTTATCGCAGGGATTAAATTTCTCTTGAGGGATTATAGAGGAAAGGAAGAGGATGATTCTGAAGAGTCCGTTATCATCTACCGAAATCCTCAAATTTGTGTCCGGTTCTGAAGGAGATCTCTCTTCAACCGCTTCGGGAAAAATCGGAGGGAGATCGAGAGGATAAGGGTGCTTGATGGACTTGAATGAAGAGATGCTGATAATCGATTTCAAAGAGAAAAACTCGATCCCTTTAATGGTGGGTCTTGCCTCTCTTTAAAGGGCGAGTGGAAGGCTCCCGAAGGTGGTTCGTTGGAGATGGAGGATGGAGGAACAAGCCAACTGTTGCAAATCGGACGGTGGAGAGGAGAGGGGAAAAGGAGTGCGGGAGGAGTTTGTTGTGAATTTTCTCTTTTTCCAAAAAGGTGGTTCCCTTTTCAAGAATTTTCTGAAAAGATGGTTAAGGAATGAGGTTTTTGATAAAAATGTCTCAAAAAACTTGAAAATCATCCTTTTTCTTTGTAGCTTTTCTCGATTTTTTTGGTTTTTTTATTTTTCTATTTTTTTGTATTTTTAGAATAAAATCCTAAAGTTTTTATGAGAAACTAAAGGTTAAAAATATTTTTTTTTGTGTTTTTATAAAATATTTACAAAAAGGAGTTTTTCTGAGAACTCAAGGCGATTTTTGAGAAAAATTCTTCAGAAAATGGATTCATGTCTGGATTTTTAGGAAATATTCGAGATTTTACAACCTCGAACTGAGAAATATAGGGCCGAGGATCCGACAGAGTGCCGAATGAGCCGCCCAAGCCTTTCAAAATCATTTTTTTGGTATTTTTATAATTTTATTTTGGAAATCGGACAACGGGGCTCAGATTTGGATTTAAAATACTGAGTTCATACCCGGAGTTGAATTTGAATATGTCAATGTGAAATCTAATCCAGGAATCTGAAGAAATAACTTGATTTTCTCAGAAAACGGGGTTAGGGGCAAAAAGGTCATTTTGTAAATCTTTGAAAAATTTGGGGTGTTCACAATAAGCTTGGAAGCACTTTGATCGTACTCATCAGACCTTCGCAATGGAAGTGAGAAATATTAGGCTCGGTTTATGTATAGATGAATTTAATCCATTTAGGGGTAGATCAACTCCATACTCGTGTTGGCCAGTATTTATCACCCCATACAACCTTTCTCCAAGCTTGTGTATAAAGCGTCAAAATTTTTTCTTGCCTCTATTGATCCCTGGTCCAACCTCTCCAGATCAAAATCTTGATGTATATTTAAGGTCATTGATTGCTTAACTGAAAATATTGTAGGATTACAGTGTTCTTACATACGATGCCCACAAAAAATAAAACTTTAATATGAAGGTTGTTGTTCTATGGACAATCAGTGACTTCCCTGTATATGATATGTTATCTGGTTGGGGCACACATTTGAGGCTGGCATGTCCATACTGCATGGAAGATACAAAATATTTTAGATTGACGCATGAAAGAAAGTTGTGTTGGTTTGATTGTCACCATTGATTTCTACCAAGCGACTATCCATTTCTACGATAAAGGAATGTGTTTCGAGCAGGCACAACTGAAATAGACGGTCCACCTACAAGGTTGTCTGGCATAGAGATTTTAAGCCGATTGCAATACTTTCCATATGGATTGACAGATGCCCGTAGTCCAATGCCTTTCCTTAGATTTGAGAAGGATCACAATTGGACAAAGAAATCTATATTTTGGGAACTACTATATTGGCCAACCTTATTGATACGACTTAATTTGGATATGATACATGTAGAGAAAAATATGTTTAATAACGTGTTCAATACGATAATGAATGTCAAAGGGAAAACGAAGGATAATCTGAAGGCCTGTATAGATTAAAAAGTAATATATAAAAGATCAGAATTGAAACTCAAAGAGTACAATGACAAAGTAATGAAATCAAAGGCAATGTACGTGCTTGGACCAGATCAAGTAAAGTAGGCATGTCAATAGTTGAGACAGTTGAGATTTCCAGATGGATACGTGTCTAACATTGTTCGGGCTGTGAAGATAGACGAAGGACAATTATATGGGTTGAAGAGCTATGATTATCATGTCATTATGCAATGATTGATTCCTCTAGCATTTCATGATATGTTAGACAAACCTATATGGGGGGTATTATCCGAGTTGAGTAATTCTTTTAGAACATTATGCGCATCGAAAGTTGTAGTAACTGAGGTAAAGAATCTCGAGGATTTTATCATCACTACTATTTGTCAGCTAGAGAAGATATGTATTGCATGGAGTTATTTTTTATTTGATTATGTATCCATGAAGACATAAAATTGTGTAACTGATCCAAATAAAATTTTTATTTGTTAGAATATGGTTCATGGAGGTTACAGTGGTCAAGCACCCAGTGGTAGCCAGTCGCAGCCTTCATCTTCACGGGCAGCTTTGATAGGTATTTTATTTAACTAATTGTATACTTTATTAGTTTAAATGCAGATTGTATGAATTTCTAACTCATTTTTCTATAAATGATGTTTTGTCTGCACATGACCCACCTACACCAGTTATTCTACATGTCACGAGACAATGCTGGATGCAGGGTCTTCTTAGTATGACACACGATGACTCATTTAAATAGTGTATATCGATAATCGACCGTAAGTATTTCATTTTTACTTATCTAATACTTATTTTATAAAGTGTATATCGATAGTTAATGTGTATCAATTCATGTGCAGCGTGAGGTTCGAGCCATAATAAGTAATACGAGAGATTAGGCAGTCACTAGTTCAACATCTACCAGGATAGGTCGCTCAATGGAAAGAGTACCCGAAGGAGGTGTTGGACAGATTATGGTCCTTATTCATGGTATAAAATCGTTTATCATAGCTAATGTTTTTCATATTTAATTTTTTTTTTAGTCATGTTTACTAACTGTCTGAAATTATTTGTAGGCTTCGAATAGCTTCGTGACTGCAATGAAGGAGTAGGTCGCGAGGAGGGTGAGGTAAAAGGTGGCTACCAGTTGATTTGCGGACATGCTGCATAATATAAAGACTGTAGCAAAAAAAGCATCTGGTGGAATAGATGATCCACTACAATGGAAGGGCTATGGCCCTCCTACTATCAGGTCAGATTTTTGGGATGTAATGTGCGACAAGTGGACGGAGCATGAATTTCAAAACCGCTGAGCAAATGCTGCACAAAACCGAGCAAAGATGCTCGATGCCCATCTACACACAGGTGGATCTAGGACTTTTGAAAACCACCTGAAGAAAATGGTAACTCATCAATATATATTATCAAATTTATAAGTATTGTTGCATACTTTTTAAATGATTTTTTTTTCATTTAACCTCGCAGGAAGCAGAAAATAGAGGCATTGTGCCTTACAAAGATGTGTTTGTTAAAACACATAAACGTAAGAGCATGGGAGAGTTCGTATCAGAGAAGGCGAGAGCGACAACGGTATATATTTATTATATTAATAAATATTGTAATATACAAGTTATCATGAATATTGTAATTCTTAATTATTAATCCATACTGTAATCAATACTTTGTAGGAGTCATACGAGTAGCAGATGGTAGAGTGATATGGCGATGACTCCACTCAGCATCTGCCTTTTGATCCTGCAGCATGGGTGACTGTAACTGGTGAACCAAAAAATGGTCGTGTGTTCGGGTTTAGGAGTAATATGAACACCATTACAGTTGTTGCCTCCTCCAGTCAGGGCTCTCAGATTTCTCCTGCCAGCATCAACTCTAAGCGTCTGATTGACCCGACTAATTCTTGGGATGGTGTCGGCCAGCTTGTTAAGGACACAATGCGTGACTATTTACATGAAGTAATTTTTGATGTTGTTCATAATGAGTTATGCAGCTTTTTTCGGGACAAGAGAACTTTGTCTGCAGCTGCTTGTCAGGTATGAAAGTTTCATGTCATTTGTTTTATGTCATTAGATTTCAAGCTAGTATATGCATGATTTAATCACATATGAGCATGATTTCATCACTGAAAGTTTTTGATTGCCTTATAACACATATATGCATGATTGAATCACTATGAAAGTTTTTTTACAACATTAGAACACATATAAGCATGATTTCATCACTATGAAAGTCTTTTAACTACCTTAGAACACATATATGCATGATTGAATCACTATGAAAGTTTTTTTATAACCTTTGAATACATATATGCATGATTGAATCACTATGAGAGTTTTTTGACAATATATGAATATATACAAGCATGATTTCATCACTATGAAAGTTTTTGATAACCTTAGAACACATATATGCATGCTTAAATCACTATGAGAGTTTTTTGACAACCTTAGAATACATATATACTTGATTGAAGCACTATGAGAGTTTTTTGACAACATTAAAACACATATAAGCATGATTTCATCACTATGAAAGTTTTTGACTGCCTTATAACACATATATGCATGATTGAATTACTATGAAAGTTTTTTTACAACATTAGAACACATATAAGCATGATTCCATCACTATGAAAGATTTTTTACTGCCTTATATAGGGATGGCAGTGGGGCGGGGGACAAGGTTTCCACCCCCGCCCCGCCTCAAAATTTTATCCTCCACCCCCGCTCCGCCTCCGCGGCGGGGATGGATTTTATCCTCCACCCCCGCCTCCATCCCCGTTTCATACCCTTCATCCCCGGTCCAAATGGGGATGAGGCGGGGCGGGGCGGGGATATTGCGGGGAAAAGTGGTCGGGGCGGGGATTAGGCGGGGATCGTGGCGGGGACGAGGCGGGTGGGGAAAAGTGCACGTCCACCCCCGCCCTGCCTCCGCGGCGGGGATGGATTTTATCCTCCACCCCCGCCTCCATCCCTGTTTCATACCCTTCATCCCCGGTCCAAACGGGGCGAGGCGGGGCGGGGCCCCGCTTTCCCCCGGTCCACTGCCATCCCTAGCCTTATAACACATATATGCATGATTGAATCACTATAGAAGTTTTTGACAACCTTAGAAAACATATATATGCATGATTGAATCACTATAAAAGTTTTTTGACAACCTTAGAACGCATATATAAGCATGATTTCATCACTATGAAATTGTTTGACTGCCTTAGAACACATATATGCATGCTTGAATTACTATGAAAGTTTTTTTGACAACCTTAGAACACATATATGCATAATTAAATCACTATGAGAGTTTTTTTACAACATTAGAACACATATAAGCATGATTGTGATACAGAAGACATTTATTTGATAGCCTTATAACACATATATGCATGCTTGAATCACTATGATATTTTTTTGACAACCTTAAAACACATATTTGCATGATTGAATCACTATGAATTTTTTTCTGTCAGCCTTAGAACACATATCTGAATTCTGTTAATGTCATTCACTTTATTGCTAGCTAGTCTATGTGTAATTCATTTATGTTACTTTGATTGTTTTAGATTAGGTGCATTGCATATAATTTATTTTATTATATTTTGTTTATCAATACTAACCTTTCTTTTCTCTTGTAGGATGCTGGAGATAATCAGTGTAGAGGAGCTGATGGAGGCATGGATGAAGGGGCAGATTGAGACAATGAATAAGATGATGCTCAGAATCTTGGCGATGATTAGATTCATGTGTTGAATTTATTGCACCTTCTTGTTATTTTAAAAGAAACTCTTTGTAAATGTTCACTTGTAAATAATTAGAACTTAGCGAGGATTAAAGTGGATCGATAACTTTTTTCACCTTGTATCTGAATCGATCGATGTTTTGCTATAATAACGACGGATGTGTATCTGTCACAAAACCAAATCTCTGTGGATTAACGACGACCTTGCGACGAATCATGCCATTCGCTAATTCATCATAAATTAGCGACAGAAGTAACAACAAATATTTTCTGTCGCTAATTAGCGAGTAGAAAATTATGATGAAAGTTATTTGTCGCTAACTCGTCACTAAATTGTTCAGCGACGGATTTGTGATGGATTACGACCGTCGCTAATCCACAGATTTCTTGTAGTGTTTCTTGGTTTTTATAAATCTTTTTTAGGCACTGAGGCACCGTGATTAAGAGACCAACTGGTTGGAGGGCACGAGGGTTATGATCTAGTAGCCCGGGTTCTGACGTATATGAGATATTTTGTTTTTGTTTTGAAAACGGTGTGAAACTCCATTGAGATTATTTGATTAAGTCAATTCAATTTCAGTTCATCGATTAAATTTTTATTTTTTGTCTGAATGCTTGTTGAGGTTGTATATATTAAATCTGTAATGTACCTCAAATTCTTGTGATGTTTTTCGTAATGTTTTAAAAAAGAAATCACATTTTTGGAAGCTTAGTTTGGGGTTGTTACATGGTGACACCTAGGTCCGAACCCAACCCGACTCGTTGACACCCCTACCTGAGAGTACGATGATATTTTCTGAGATTCGGATAAAATGCCTTGTGGTAATTAGGATTCTCCAGATCATGTTGAGAAGACTCCAAATTCTCAAAGTGATGAAGACACGTGGAAGGACTATAACGCAAGGCTGGACTCTAGTGCAAGTTTGACTACAAGGACTCTGAGTCTAATATCATTCTAGTGTTTTTTTTGTTAGGACTCCTAGTTGTGCGGGGATTTGCTATGTATAAAGGAGAGAAATTACTTCTCTTATTGTAAGCAATTGATCTTAGTACATCCCTCTCTCTCTCACGTTGAAAGACGAGAGAGACTGAGGGTTCCCGTGGACATATGTAGACCCTCTCGGATTGAACCATGTTAAAACGCTTGGCTATTTTCCTTTGTGTGTGCCTGCATACCATGTTTGATATTCTAACGCTGGCCTCCTCTAGTACCACCCATTGTAATCTGTTTCCAACTCAAAGCAATAGGAAGCTTGCTTTGTGAAATTTTGGCAGAGCTTTCATGTGCACTATTTCAGTTTGGTCAAGTTCAACCAAGACAAAAATCCAAATGTAATTAACTAAGAAATTACACAAAATCAACGACTTGGATTTCTTATTCCTGCAAAACCCCAAGAGAGCGCTTCAAATCTTGATCAGCTCTAGCAACAGTCTTTTTCTTCAATCTCTAACTCCATTCATGGAGTTAACTGCTTGGAAGAACCAACCCTCTTTATCCACTTCTATAGAGGAACTTGCCTAAATAGCACATGCTGCACCGTGGGGAGCTCAATCTAGTATTGCCTTTTGAATTAAGCAGCTTTCAGTTGATTTAGTGATCAAAGAAAAGGAATGGACTCCAAACCGAGTAGCCTTAGAGCTATACATATCCCTGTTTACAAATGTAAGAGGTGGTTGCATGCTCAAGATCCCAAACTGCCATTAACATTATAAAGCATGATTTAGAAACCGTGTGGCAT
Organism: Nuphar pumila; assembly: GCF_984573655.1. Lineage (NCBI taxonomy): Eukaryota > Viridiplantae > Streptophyta > Magnoliopsida > Nymphaeales > Nymphaeaceae > Nuphar > Nuphar pumila. The sequence goes on from NC_143255.1 coordinate 38,512,211, forward strand.
GGATTGGAAACTGAAAAAATCACAAGAACCTGGGTCATTGGGTTCCACGCATATCTTAATTTGCAACTTAAGAATTACCACGAAAGCATTCTCTGGGATGTTTCTCTTTCAGAAAACCCCATCAAATCCACTGAAGATATACCACTTTCTACCATCGTTTTTCCTCTACCCTAAAGATTACATATTTCCAATATTGTGCCCGAGCAATATTGTGATATTGCTGAAATTTTTCATTGGTTTTGATCAATAAAATGAAGTCTTACTTTCATCTGCCAAAAGGAATTAATATGAAGATGGCATTTCCTATATGGCTTAGTATCATATTCACACGTTAAGAATTATGTAAGACATCAATGCGGGGTTAAAAGTCAATCGTTACCAATATTTTAACTGTTGTGTCACATTTTCTACAGCACTTTGCTATCCATTTTTCGTTGCATACCTCCATTCCTTCCGTGAAGAGGGTTGACAGAAAGTATGAATGGGATCAAAATATGATCCCAAACACCATCTAGATTGGCCAGTGCGGACACTTGCTTCATTGTAAAGGACCACATTGGATGGGGGTGGTTGAAAATCCCAACGACCGGCCATGCATCTCTCTCTCTCTCTCTCTCTCAAAGCATGACCATTAACTGTTTCTAGAAGACCATTCTTTTCATCGGATGACCATGCCCTCTAAAACTGGCCACATACATGACCATATATACCAAGTTTTGGAAGTCTTCATCGATTAATACATTCATGATGGTTACACACTATATATTATTGGTATCCACCAAAGTACCAACTACCAGGCTTGGTCATGACGCCCGTTCTAGATTGCCGACACGAACTGTTGATCCATTTTCCCCAGTAATCAAGGTAGGTTTAGTTGAAGTCACTGACTAAAGGATTTATTGTTTCCTACGTAGTGTATTTAAATAAACAAATCTCCTCGATCTTGCACATATTGGTGAAAAGGAAAGTCATTTTGCAAAGGAATCGTAATTCTCTAAGCTCCAATTTGTTTCATCAAATTCTTTTTGACAGATGTCCATACAAAATCTGAAGCTGATAGCCGACAGTGTTCAAATTTATCGCAGTTCATATACATGTACGTGCCTGCACATACACAACGCGTGCGTATGTTCAAAGGCATCACTTCGACTGCAATATGAGGATGGGACTTGATTCACTGAGATAAAGCCACATCCAAATCTTATCCCTCAAGCTTCGGCTCTCCTTGGTCAGTTAACACCCCACTGAGCTATTGGCCCAATTCCCCCTCATACTGAACTTGGCCAAATAAGTCAGAATGGCAATATTTATAACACATCAATTTTTAATTTCGTGGAACTTGTAACAAAATCTGTGGCAAAACGAATTGACATTGATGAGTAATGCTTGCAATACTAAACTACTATGGACTGCATTTTGGGGCATAATGTCTACAGTTTAGACCGAGTGGATGAAGAAAGAGTTGTTTTATGATCACTCTCAATGCCCACAGAGATCTGTATCGATGCCTCTGCACCTCCTTTGTGCTTCCAAGTTGCGTTCCTGTATGTGGCTAAGATTGGTAAGAGGCAGTTCAAAAAATATCACTAAAATAGGTAACATATTGGTCACTGTTGCGAGGAAATTCATGATGTAGGGTAGAATCATTCCTTGCTGTATCCATCCCTATCACCATACTCTATCTCTATTTTGCTCGCCATACAAACTAAGCACGCCATAGAGGAGGAGCATATCCTTGTCCACTCTACAAATTAGTACATGCATTTATGGATATGGATCACAGGGATACTTGTAACTTCTCATCAGAACCAATCCAAACACAAAATTTTCTTATAGTAAGAATATATTTATGAACATATATGCTGCTCATGCTTTACATCCTCTGTTCAATCCCATCATCAATGACCCCACATTGATTTAGCAACATGGGTGATCACTAAGTCAAGACGAATATATTTTAAAATTCACAAAATAAATGAGGCTAAAAATTGATAAGCAGACTACGTACGGAAATATACATTCAGCGATTTTATCCATCTCATCTTCAGATAATGATCATGAATTACACTTGAAGGCAAATAAGTTTTATATGGTCACACCCAGTGTTGTGAGAGGCGTACACCTCAGTACTTGAAGCCTACGCCTCACAGGCGAGGCGCACGCTCAAAGTACTGAGGCGCACCCTCAGTACCTGAAGCGTTCAATAATTGCTTTGAATACATAATTATCTAAAATAATTTCAAATATAACACTGTTTGGATTGCCCTCACTGTGATTTCAGCTAAATGTTTGATGCAAGTTTCAATAGCATTAATAGCTCCCGATTAATTGCGTGGTGGTAAACCACAAAAAATCTTGCATTAGTATAACTAACTTAAATTTACATATACCTGTATATAAGTAAGAGATGTGCGCAAAAGTGCATTGCTGAAAAACTATAGTTTCATGATAGTTCTATTGCATGTATGCATTTGATATGTCCAAGAAAAAAATATTTATATGCATCACTAAGATTTTTTTTTTTGTTTAGGCCATTTTTGATGGAAACAAATTCAAGGTTATAATTTAAAAAAATTGGGAGCTATTTATTTTTCAAGTCCTTCAAAAACCTTATATTTACTAAATCAACCATCAAACAAACTCATATATGCATATAACAAACTCATATATGTATATTTATATTAAAAAACCATTTACCAGTGCCATTTTATTAATATTATATATTTTATTATTTTGATCATGAAGCTTATGCTTCAACACCTCGAGGCTTACGCCTCGCTTCGCCTCATCGCATTTAACAACCTTGAGTCACACCATAAATTACAACCATTTAAGGTGGAAATTAATATTAATATAGATGGCACCCACTTTCAATTGAATTAGATAGTTTTTCACTGCAAATGTTTATAGTCTGATTTGTACTCATGGATATTGGACTTTTTGCTAACCAACTTGTCCTTAGCTTGTTCTACCGAAAACTAAAAAAATATTTCTTCTTAATAAATATAATCAAGCATAATTTTTACATTGATAGAAAGTTTGGCATAAAAGATATCTATCATGTATTAGAGGTTTCATTTCATTTTAATTTTTCTTACTAGTTTTTGTAGTATGATTGGTCATAGGAGCTAATTTTAGGCAAAGAGAACATGATTTTATGTCCATTCTATTTTTATATTTATCCACTGGTCTTGCATTCATACTAAATAAAATGTCCGTTGCCATTGCAGATTGCAAAACTAATTCATATTTCTTTCTTCTGGTGCTGTCGTGGTGTATGATGATGTAGCCCCTGTCGTTGGAGTAGATGTTGATAAATAGTGCTGGCAACCTACTGCTATATGTTGCTGCCGTCTTCTTCTTCATCAGTGTCATACGGCTTCAAACTGCCCACATAGAAGAAAGGGTGAATGTTGTAGACTCGGGGAAGGTCCAGTAGCTATGCAGCATTTTTCCACTTTTTTCTTGTGTTTGTTGCGGAAGACCGTAGTCCATTATGGATGTTTATCAAGGAGTGCACAGGACTAGGATGTGGGCTATTCTGCAGATTTTGAATCCGTTAAAGATTTTTCAAAGAGATCAAATTGTGAGGGAAGCTCTTTTGTTTTCACAGAAAGACCTTTTAGAGATGTATTTGGCTTTGGCGATGGAATGAATGCTTGTCCATTGCTTGTGCTTTGCACGGGTTGTTGTGTTGTTATGTATCACTTAATTCCTAGGAAAGGACTGACATCATTAATTGTTTTGTAGGGAAAATAAGTGTATATGATCTGTGTAAAACCCCCTACGGCAAAGTCGCCGGAGGGGATAAGCGTTAAAAAAATAAATAAATAAATCGAAACAGTTTCCCAGTTGGGGAAAAACTGTTTCGAGGGTTCGAGAAGGGGTGAGGATAAACCTCACCCCCGAAATCCGTGGGAGGGGGGTGAGGTTTATCCTCAGCCCTTCACCCTGCGTGAGGGTTATAACCCTCACGCACGCCCTTCTTCTGCACCCTGCATAGAGAGAGAGAGAGAGAGAGAGGCACTTACCGGATTTCGGCGACGGCAATGGCAGCGACGGCGACAAGGTGAGCGCCTTCGTCCCCTTCTCCAACTTCTTCTTCTTCGTTCTTTTCTTTTGTGTCAAAGCAAAGGGGGCCGGCAGCCATTGCTGCCGGCGAGTTGTAGAAAAAAAAAATACGACAGAGGGAGAGAGAGAGAGGAGGGTCGGCCAACCCCGATGACCGACCGACTCCGAGGGCTGGCCCCGGCCACCGACCGACACTGATGGCCAGTCCCGGAGGTCGGCCCAGGCCTGGATGGGAGCAGAGAGAGGGTCGGCAGGGGCCGACCCCCCGTGCACATGGGATCGGAAGGGGGACAGCCCCTTCCGCTCTTTTTAATAAGGACTGGTTCAGTCCGGGCACCCAGACCGAACCAGGTCGGTCTGGGTGCGACCCAGACCGAGCCCACCGGTCTGGGACACGCCCAGACCGAACATTCAAAAAAAAAATAGAGGGGGCTGGTTCGGCCTTGGTGCGACCCAGACCGAACCGGGTCGGTCCAGGTCGCACCCAGATCGAACCCAGACAGGCAGTTTGGGTGAACTGATTCAGATCGAACCGGTTCGGGTCGAACCAGTTCAGGCCAAACCGGTTTGGTTAACTCTGGTTCAAGTGAAACCGGTTCAGACTGACTCGGGTCTGAACCGAACCAGTTTGAACCAAGGTCCGAACCGAACCAGTTCAGGTTTGGTTCTGGGTTATTAGTTCAGACCCAGTTCGATCTAGACCTAAATCCATATTAACTAGGTCTAGATCCGATTGGATCAGTCTTGGGTCTAGACCCAGTCAGACAGGTTTGGACCCAACTAGACTATCCTGGATCCAGTCTGGCAGATCTGGACCCAATCAGACTGTTTTGGATCCAATCAGGCAGGTCTGGATCCAGTCAAACTGTCCTGGATCCAGTCAGACTATTCTGGATCCAGACAGAATAGTATGGATCCAGTCAGACCAGTTCAGATCCAATCAGACTGTTCTGGATCCAGTCAGACTTTTTTGGATTCAGTCAAACAGTTTTGGATCCAGTTAAGTAATGAATCTGAATCCAAATAGACAAGGTTGGATCCAGATCACAGATGGATCTGGATCGAGAAATTCTAGAGTTATACCGAAATCCGAAACGACCAAAATATCCAATTGGATACCCGGGATCCATTTCAGTAAAATGGACATATCTTCGCACTCTAAACTCAGAATCAAGTGAGGTTTGGTGTGTTGGATTCGTATTGAAGAGGGAAATCCATTGGTCTATGAAATTTAGTCAAACTAGTAATTCAGAAATCGTGGTTTCTTGAGTAAGATTCAGGAGGGATATTTTGGTAATTTGGTAAGAGGTTTTGTGAACTAATTCAAATATGTCGATTTAATGACCATATCCTACTTTTAAAGCATCTTAAGACTCACTTTCGATGAAAGTACAGTGTTCGCACTTGAGGTAAGGGATATTATAAGTAATCTTAGATGTCAATAAACATTTTTACGTTGTATGTTACTGTAATGTTGTAATTGATTAACATGATTATTTTTGGGTGAGACCATGACATGCATAACTTTCATGCTTGACATTATAAGTAGAATTATATACATGTTTGTGTGATATGCAAGTTAGTTTTGATATGTGATGCATAATGAAAAGAAATTCTATTGTGATTGCATGTCTAGATAATTCATTAATATCATGCATTGTGATGAGATTATATTTAGATTAGAGTCCCATTTAGTCTATTCATGTTGTACGAATGGATATTTTGAGATCAGCATGCATGACCCCTTAAATTCCGAAAGTGGCAACATGTGGCAAGTGCTACCTGATTCGCGGTCAGAATGCAACCACCATGGAGAGTGGGTCGTCGATGATTTAACGATGTAGAGACACTACATCATTGTGTGCTAAGTGAGAGAGGTGTGAGTCCTAATGTCATCATAAGATTAAGAATGAGATTATTGTAATCAGTCATGACACCACTCGTGAGAGAATGAGTGAACTATGAATTTGAGAATATTGTTCAATATGTGAACTTAGCTTTAACTTAGAATTTCACTCACACGGGTTTGGGACTCTAGAAAACCATGGATGGTTGATAACCATCATGGTTAGGATGTAGCATGAACCATACCGAGATTGAGAGCTTGACCTCCCGACTAGCTACCGGTGGGGTCTCTGTGGTGGTTCACTGCAGTGCCTGGTGATCCGGAGACTACTGGGAGTATATGGTTCATTGTCTGGCCAACATGTAGAATTGGGGTGTTTTATAGGATTGTTACGCCCATAGATGACTATTACTGGTATAGTCAGCCTAATGATAGTTGAGAGAGAGAGAGAATTTGAGAATGATAATGAGGGTAATTAAAATATACAAACATGTGTGGTGTGTCGAGAATTAAACTAAGACTAGGGGCTTAGATCCCACTACAGTTGTAAATTGATTGTTTATTTACTTATAATTATTTCTTACTGGGTCGTAGACTCACCCCTCAATTTTGTTTACTTACAACTGTAGGTTTCAGGCATTAGTATCAGTCAGCGTGTGAGCAGCTTCTTCAGCAGAGTATTGGTATCTTTTACTTTCCTTGTCATTGAAAATAATGTAATTGCTTTTCTTTTGTTATGAATGATGAACATTGTAAGGAAAAAGTTGATTATGGAAATAAAATGAAAAGTTTTTTTTTAGCCACATTTTTCTCTGTGTAAACTTTGTAGTCTTTCCCTCTGGGAAGTAATACCAACCGAACTCAAAGTTTTGAAGTTTCAGATCGGGGTGTTACAAAGTGGTATCAAAGTCAAGTTTACACAGAAAAAGAGTTCATCATTCATAACAAGATTCAATGACAAGATGTAAGTCTCTGCTCGAATAAGACACGTTAGTGATTAAATTATTACGTAATTAGGAATGACTAACGAACAAAGAAACAACGAAGTTTCACGGGCTCAAGACTCTGCTGAGCCTCCCATGATAGAGAGAGAGAAATTCTTCGCCGCAATGGCAATGGTTATCGGAGTCATCACAAGCATGACTCAACTGGTTAGAGATCTGACACCACAGCCTCCTCCGATCTACATCATAATCGGAGATCGAGATTCTTACCATCAGAACTACCCCTACACTACCCAGGGGCGACATCCACCACCTTACAGAAGGAGGAATCACCAGTGCAATTGTCAAAGAGCAAGGGTTGCACGTGGGCGGATGGGGGGAAATCGGATGGAGGCTCGAGGAGGAATCAGGAGAAGAACATCTCCGAATACAAACTTTGTGCCTCGAGGAGGGTCTCGTATGGCCAGCGCACGGGGACGACATTTGTCCTAAGCTAGATATGTGGTTGCCATGAGTGGGGGAAACAAGAGGGTTCCACCTCCATTCCAAGAGTTTCTGTCTGAAGAAACTCAGAGAGCTACAGTTCAGGCAGCCGAAGCAGCTCGACGGGCAGCGGGAGTCAACCGAAGCGAACCAGGGTTTGGGCAAGGGCAAGCAATTTTGAGAAATTTAGAAGAGGAAGGCGAGGATGAAGACCCGAGTGATGATCATGCCTCACATACATACACTCCTGCCACACCTACCATACATCTTCCTCACCAACTTACACTCTTGTTTTGCCTAAGTACGACATGAATGCTCCTCCTGAGACTCATCAACATCAGACTCAAGGGAGTACAAGGAACAGGCCCTGCTTCGGATGAATTGAAGAGTGATTAGGATTAGCTAGTTTGCTTAGTAGAGTCGCATTATTTCAATTGCATTGTTCTTTATTTTTGCTTGCTAATAATGTTTCTTGTGCGTGTATGAGACTTTTTGAATGAAATAAAATGAATAATTTTATATATATTGCGTGAGATGTGATAAAATCTTATACGAATCCAATGAACCATGTGATATTAAGTGATAATTTTTTTGCAGTACAAATGGTCACTCGCAGAGGTACATCTTACCTATCAAAGGACACGATAACAGCTAGGCGGGAAAGGGAGCTCCTTGGCGGACCATCGCGAAGGGCACCCTCATCATCCCCTACTACGAAAGGGGCACAACTTCAGGGAAGCCACGCAACAATGCACACACCGGAAAGATATACTCCACGAGAGGGTAGAGAAGAAAGTATGGAGATCCCACCTGGATCCCCAATGAGTCAGAGTACAAGGATACCGCCAGAGTACACTACTAACCGCATATTGTATGAGCTTCTGCAAACGACTCGAGCCCAACAAAGTCAACCTCAGACGGTGATTTCTGGTATCACCTCATGGGCGGAGAGGTTCAAGAACATGCAGCCTCTGCTCTTCGATGGTACTCCTGACGGTGTCGTGGCAGAGAATTGGTTGATGCAGGTCGAGAAGGCATTGGATGTCATCCAATGTCCAGAGGATCAGAGGGTATGGATAGCTGTATCCAATCTGACCAGCGATGCAGAGCACTGGTGGAGGTCCATCAGGGACACCTTGGAGTCAGATACGTACTTGCCTTGGTCCACATTCGTGAGAAGATTTTATTGGCAATTATTTCCAAAGTGTCAGAGGGTGGAAAAGGAAGAAGAGTTCAGAAAGTTGAAGCAGGGTGACATGACGGTCGCTCAATATACCGCTCGTTTCAACTCTCTCTCTCCCGTTTTGCCAAGTCTTTAGTGGCAAATGAGAAAAAAGAAGTGCAGGAGGTTTGAGAGGGGTTTGAGGCCCAAAATTTTGAGGTTGGTCGGGCCACAACAAATAAAGAAATATAGGTGACTCATAGACTATGCCTCTAGGTACGAGTTTTGGGAGATGCGGATAGCAGAGAAGCCTCAAGCGAAAGAAAAAGCCAAGACAGAAGAGAAGTGTAACGCCCCAACTTTTTATAGTAAAAATTTTGGAGTAAATTTTTTTTTTTTTAAATAGCAGAAGTGCGTAAAATACAAGTCGGGCGCATTACAGGGTAAAACAGAGAAGTACTAAACATACCATTCATTAATTGAAACATTAATGTCATTAATTACATCTCATAACAGAATTGTAAATCTACTAATCAGAGTTCAAACATAAAATACTGAATAAATGAGATCTCTTGGCTTTATCCAAAACGACACCCCGATGCTCCAATTAGTTGCTACCTGAAAAACATTTAAAGCAGAAGGGTCAGACTCCCCTGTCTGCGTAAGAAGCATTATATTTATATGTGGTGCTCAGTGACCTGTGTACAAATATGTGCAAGTACTGCAGATATAACTAGCATAGAAGTTTATAACATTCTAAGAAGATGATTATGCTTTCTAATTCATGATACAATGCAAAAGATGACTGAACTAGAGGTATGTTTATCCACATTAGTACAAGCTGTAGATTCCACAAGTTTTTCTAAAGTCAACTCAACAGAATATAATTCTTCAAAGATAAGTTTCTAGTCAACTTAAATTATTTAATGCTTATCTTACTCTTACCCTGTGGGTACACACAGGCATAGACCTCGTAGCGGACCGAGACCATACGGGGGTCTATTATTTAATAACCCGTATGACTAGCCGTACGGATATCCAAAGGGGACGGTCCGTGACCGAGAGAGAGCTCCCCAGTGGCTAGAACAAAAATTAGGATGCACCCTGTACTTCTGCAGAAGACTTGGATCTACCACCTATGACATACTGGTAGTCCTGGTCCCCTAACTTCGTGGACTGGGGACCGGGTGAGACGCCTAACTCTCACAAGAACAAGAATGTCCACGAAGCTTGTACCACCTACCCTCTCCAAGGTAGACCATGGGTCCAGTAACATACACCATCTTTCAGGTGTACCCAGAGCCCTGGGAAACCAGTAACATATACCATTTTCAGGTATACCCAGAATCTCACATATTTAATTTATATGTGTATAAATTTTCATTCTTGTTTGTTTGGATCCATTAACATACATCTTCTTTCAGATGTACCCAGAACCCTGGGAAACCAGTAACATATACCATCTTTCAGGTATACCGAGAATCCCATATTTAGATTATGTGTGTATATTTTTATTTTTTTTATTTATTCTCATGTGCAAGTCATTGCACCACAGGGGATTTTCAAAACCCCATCTCATACTCAGGTTGATCTTAGTATATGCACATTACCCATCGAATGCCTCAAAGGCACCAACCATAATTTCTCATAATTCTGGTTCAACTTTGTGTTGAGTACTTAAACATTCAGCATTTTCAGTTTTGTTTATGAGCTCGAGTGTATGTTTCGTACCCCCACTGGTTATGCCGCAACATGGCATTATCTAACTTTATCATGTGTGTTCCATGTATTGGACATAATCCTAAAGTCCATATGTGAATCATATATTTAGTTTACCATCGAAACTATTTCCTTCATAGATATTTCAATTGTATTTCACCTAAAAAGTCTTTATAAAAACTTTTCTAAAAAAAATCCTTCATAAAAAAATCAATTTAGAAAAACTCTTTACTCAATTTTTCATGTTTATTAGTCGACCAATAGGCTCACCGGTCGACCAACCTTTTTGGCTTCAAATCTTCTAAGCAAAACGTTATTTTTTTGTAAATTTAGTCGACCGAAGAATTAACCAGTCGACCGGACAGAATGTCTGTTTTCTGAAAATTTTAGCAGTAGTCGACTGAAGGGTTTATCAATCGACTGATCATAAAATTAGTCGACCAAAAGTTTTATCAGTCGACCTGACAGAATGTCCGTTTTCTGGAAAAATTTAGCAGCAGTTGACTGAAGGGTTTATCAGTCGACTGAACAGAATATCAATTTTCTGAAAATTTTAGCATCAGTCGACTGAAGGTTTTATCAGTCGACGGATCAGAATATCTGTTTTCTGGAAAAATTTTAGCATCAGTCGACTGAAGGGTTTATCAGTCGACTGAAAAGAATATCAATTTTCTGAAAATTTTAGCATCATTCGACTGAAGGTTTTATCAGTCGACTGATCAGAATATTTGTTTTCTAGAAAAAATTTAGCATCAGTTGACTGAAGGGTTTATCAGTCGACTGATCAGAATATCTGTTTTCTGGAAATTTTAGCAGTGGTCGACTGAAGGTTTTATCAGTCGACTGAACATATTATCAGTCGACTAACTATTGTCTCAGTCGACTAATTTTGCCGTTTTTCTGTAACTTTTAAAAGGGTGTATCTTTTTATTTTTCAAACATTTTGATCATTCTAAATGGACTGTTTTGCCACCCCTTTCATCCTCAATGTATGGAATCTTTCAACTATAAATATGAGTGTATTCCAAACTCAAAAACATCAAATCCAATCGAATTACCCAATAGGAATGGTATATCTTTATTTTACCATGATGTGAAATAGCAATCACGTATACATAACTTCAGATTTGATTAAAATCATTCAATCTACAAGGTATGAAAGGTGTATTGAACAAGAAAATACAACCAAACAATAATTTCATGAATAATAATCTGAGATACTTAAGGTTCCACGCCATTTGCCTACTTTATTTTTGTTTCGATCTTGAATCTGTCATGGCTAACACCCACACCAAAAATATATGCATTTTTCCTACATAGCTTTGGACTGTAGGTTTTGATATGAGTACTACATATCACCAGGCATACACATAGGAACATAATGCCCTTACCAAGAACACCACAGTGCCCCAACGTTGGCCAAGGGTGAGAACCATTGGCTGAACCACTACATATTGACCTATTGGCGAGTAGGTGTTTCAACTCATGCCACCTGGGTCTCGAGGCCCTAAACCTACCTACATATAGGTGGTGTTGGTCACGTAAACTCCATGATATTGCAACATAGATGTGCATCAAGGCATCAACCACTTACATACAAATATCAATGCTCCTTACCTCTTTGGAGTCTCACGACGGCAAGGATGCAATCCCTTCTCTTCGTTACAGCGGCACCCCACGTCGATAATGGATGTTCACGCGTTCAGCAAGGGAGGTCCACACAGTCTACCAGTGGAGGTCGACCACCACCGTGAGAGAGAGAGAGAGAGATACGTCTAATGTAACTCCTTACAAAAAATCTCTCATTTAACTTCTCTATTTAGGGGGAAGTTACCAAATTTTCAAGGCATTAAAACTTCACCCAAATCTTACATTTTTGGTGGGTGATGTCTATTTCCAACAATGCCCCCCTCCTGTCTTTGGCATGATTTCCTCTAACTTCCCTCACTATTTGCTTTATGGGTACCCCTTTTCCATGTCACCTAGGATTCTCCTCAATCCTTGGTAGAGCTAGATGGTAAAGTCAAAAATTTAGGTTTAACATAATCCCACGTTTTTACCCTTTTCACCAAGGTAGAAAACATCACTTTCTTGTGAAAAAAAATAATTTGTGCACAGGGGGTTTTGAATTGAGGTTGCAACTCTACAACCCTGTGCGTCCTACCATAACTCCACTTCACCACTTATTGTTTACTTTTGCGAAAATATTCTTTTTATGTCATATTGGGACGTTTTTCCTTGTTGATGGATTTCTTCCTTTTTCAAGTGGATTTTTCACCCGTTGGTTTTAAACTTGCACTTGCTTACTTTAAATGTGCTTCGGATCTCATGCTATCATCCCGAAAGCATCGGGTTTCCTTACTTGGACTCGTGAACCGGGTCGGATCATCGGATCTCGCCAAGATCCGGATCCAAAACCACTTGTGAGAGTTTGTTATCGGTTTCGTTCTAAAAACCACAAGTCATAAAAATTGTACTGTCTAACTTAAAATCTTACTATTTCACATAACGGATCCCTTTTATTCATTTAGAATTTCATAAATTTCACGGGTTTTACATCCTTCCCCTCTAAAAAGAAATTTCGTCCACGAAATTTGTAATACATATCAATCAAACAATTGAGGGTACTTGTCCTTCATTGCTGCTTCCGGTTCCCATGTGCATTCTTCTAAGCCATGATGTCTCCATCTCACTTTGACTAGTGGGATGATCTTGTTTCGCATCACCCGCTCACTGCGATCTACGATTTTGACCGGTCTCTCTTCTACGGTTAGATCTTCTTGCACACTGATGTCCTTAAACTGAATCACGTGTGATGGATCTTGAATGTATTTTCTCAACATCGATACGTGAAATACATTATGAATCTTGGCAAGTTGAGATGGTAGCTCAACTCGATAAGCCGTTTCACCGATCCGCTCTAATATTGGGAAAGGTCCAACATATCTAGGACTCAACTTTCCCTTCTTCCCGAATCTGAAAACGCTCTTGGTCGACTATACCTTGACAAACACTGCATCTCCCACTTCGAAGCTAAGCTCTCTGCGTCGCTGATCCGCATAGCTTTTCTGTCGACTCTGTGCTCCTCTAAGTCAATCTCGTATCTTTTGTATTTGTTCAGTGTAATGTTGAAGTACCATTGGTGACTCAACTGTTCTTTCGCCAACTTCATCCCAATATACTGGTGACCTACAAGGCCGCTCATACAGTGCTTCGAAGGGCGCCATGCCAATACTTGCATGGTAGCTATTATTGTAGGCGAACTCTGCTAGTACCACGTGAGCATCCCATTCGCCTTTCCAATCCAACATACAGGCACGTAGCATGTCCTCCAGTGTCTGTATGGTCCTTTCTGACTGTCCATCGGTTTGTGGATGAAAGGCAGTGCTGAACTTCAACTTAGTTCCCAATGCCTTTTGTAACTGCCCCCAAAGTCGTGAAGTAAACCGAGGGTCTCTATCAGATATGATCGAGACAGGCACCCCATGTAGTCGTACTATCTCCTGGATATACAGGTCGGTCAAGCTCTCAAGTGATTGATTCTTCCTCATTGGTAGGAAATGTGCTGACTTAGTGAGTCGGTCAACCACTACCCAAATAGAGTCATGGTTCTTTCGGGTTCGCGGTAACCCCATCACAAAATCCATCGTGATATGTTCCCATTTCCATTGAGGAATTTCCATCAGCTGCATCGTTCCTCCTGGCCTTTGATGCTCGATTTTGATTTGTTGACATGTCAAGCACTTTGCGACGTATCTAGAATGATAGCAAGAATTAGCATAATCCCGATCTTATATCATAGAAAGAGCAACCTAATTAGAACACAAAAATTTTTCTCCTGAATTGGTAACCTTGCAACATCGCGCTTCATACCATTCCACCAGTACCAGTATTGAAGATCTTTGAACATCTTGGTACTGCCCGGGTGAATGGTATACTTGCTCTTATGTGCCTCTCCCAATAACTCTTCTCTGGTCTTTGGATCACTCGGTACCCATAGTCGATCTTTAAACCATATACTTCCATCCTCCTTGCGCTGAAAAGCAGTGTCTTCTTGCAACGCCAATGCCTCCATCTTTCCGTACTGTGTTATCATCGCGAAATTTTTCCCTCGTCTTCCCTTCCTCGCGGAAGAGAGAGAGGGAAACGCTTTCGCGATTCAAACTTGACCGGATTTTGTAAATTGTTTTGAAATACTCGCCTCCATTTTTGAAAATTGCGGGAAAATCCATGGGATGGGGCTCGACCTGTTGGTACGAGGTTCGACCGTTCCTGCCGCCTTTAACAGGGGTAATCGAACCAAGGACCAAAATTGTGCTTGACTAAGTTAAATCATCAAAATCATGTTCTATCCTAAATGCACAGAGAATTTAGGCATGTGCTATGAGATTTGGAAAATGCAACTTGGGAAAACATGATGTATGCTTGGAAAATATTTGAAGTTGAAAAGATTTCTCAGGAAAAGAGTAAATTTCTCAGGAAACTCAGATGAAAAGATTTGAAATCTTGAGAAAGTTTATAAAGACTTGGGAAAATCATGAATGATTGGAAGTCCTGAGAAAATGTGAGTAATTCTTAGGAAAAGTGTGAACATTTGAAGGGAAATGCTTGTCAGGAAAACTCCAGCTCTGAAAATTTTATTTGGAAAGAGGATTGAAAATTCATAGGAAAACTTTTGGAGTTGAAAAGCATTTCTTGGGAAAAGGTGAAAATCGATTTCTCAGGAAACTCAAATGAAAGGGGTTTTGAAATCACAAGAAAGTTCATAAAGGTGTGGAAAAATCAGAAATAGTTGAAAATCTTGGGAAAATAGAAGTGATTCTTGAGAAAAAGGTGAACCTTTGAAAAGGGAAACACTTCTTAGGAAAACTTGGACTTTGAGAGTTTTCTTAGGAAAATGATGGAAATTCATAGGAAAGCTCATTTGAGAAGGAAATTCAAAACTTGGGAAATTGAAATCCTGGGAATTTTACCCTTGAAATACTTGGAAATCGATTTTGATCTTGGAAAAAGATTGGAAAACTCTTTTGAAGCTCTTAAGAAAATAACATTTTCCAGGGAAAACTATGGGGAAATTGACTTGGGAAAACCGATTTTGAAAGATTCTTAGAGTTTCTTGAGAAACCGATTTCTTGAGAATGAAATTTTCTTAAGAAAATCATAAGAAAACCAATGATTTCATGATGCAAATGATATGAATGAAAGAATGCACTTTGAAAGGTTTTCTAGGGAAATTTGTTGGAAAAATGTGTATTAAGTCAAAGTAAATCCTTCACATATTCTGACTGTGGCCATGAATATGTTCCGAGTTTAATTGATTTAATGCACAAGATTTTGAAAACATTGGAAATATGATGTGCATTTTCAAGATAGCCTAAGAGTGTAGGCTCAATGTGACTAGTAGAAAGATGATGGATCTGGGTCTCGTCCATATTCCAACTAGGGACGTAAATATGGATTCCACCGAGTTCATCAACTCCCTAAGAGTTGGTGCACGTGCCATTCATGAACATCCATAGTGCTTTTGAAATAAAATGCATGAATCATATAAGCAAGATATTGCATAAATTCAAACTATATGATATGCATCCTAGTCTAAGGAGGAAATTAACTCTCTTATTCCAAAATTTACATTATTACATCACTAAATAAAGGAAATAAAAGAAATTTGCAGACTTCAGCTCTTTCTTTTGAATGTCCCTGCCAAACTTGAAATAAGGTTAGCTCAAATATGTGGGTTTTTCCAAAATTTTCCAATAATATTATGAAATTATTGGATTTAATTGGATATAAACCCTATGATCATGCTTCCTTGATATTTGAAATGATGTAAATGCAGGGAATTCAGTGAAAAACAGTTTGAAATTCGGAATTGGGGTCAAAATGACCAAAATACCCCTAAAATTAAAGTTACACATTTAAAATCAGGGTTTTTTGAAGGAAAACTTAGTAAAATTGGGATTTCGAAATTCAAATTGAATTCAATGATGATGAAATGCAGTATGACATGCTGCTAAACACATTAGGACTGTAAAATCAGAATTTGGCATTTTGCAATTTACTTAAAATAATGAATTTCGCTTGTTTTTCACTTGGATCCGGGTCCTGCGGGACCCTGTTTTGGTATTGTGGCTAATTCGAACCTCAAATGGATTCCAAATTGCACCAAATTCGGTATGAAGCATTTACTTACTCTGATAAACAACCTAGAATTTTTAAAATTATGAAATGATATGATTTAAATGCTAAAATTCAAAGAAAGTCCTAAAATGGTGGATTTTGCCTATGGATCCGAACCAAATGCAATGCCTAATATGACAATGCAAGATTTACACCATGGAAACTTCTGATATTTTGCAGACTGCTAAAAGACCCGAACTGGAACATTTTTGGTTTTTACAGCCTCGGGATTTGAGCCATGGTGAGTTCGGCAATAGGGATTTAGTTCTGACAGAGATAAAAATCACCCTAATCTGATGTAAAATGCCAAAAAAATATAAAACAGCCATGGAAATTTATGAAATTAATCAGAGTTATGCATGACACCTACATGAACAACTTTCATTTTTATGACTTTGGCATTTGATTAACGTACACATAGATAAAAATATAACTATTACTGCCTAAACTAACAGAACAGACAAATGTAGCAAAACAGGGGACTGAAAAAAAAAAATCCGACGCAGGTATCAACACTGTTCTAAAAATCACAAGCTTTTAGATGAAAACAGAGAACATCTCGGAAACAATTTTCATTTTTTATAGTTTTGGATTTGGAGCAACACACAAAGAGAAACCATAGCCCTAACTCGATCCAAGATCTCAGAGGCCCAAATTAGGCTCTGACACGTGTCCCAAACTCTCGGATTTTTTCTAGACATTAAACAAAATCAGAAAAATATGAAAAAATCATATTAAAAACTAGACATTTTCCCGAATTCATAGAAATTTTCGGATCGAAAATAGGATCTCCCATGAGCGATATCTCGATTTTAAAAGTCGGCAAATGATTTTCAAAACGCATCCCGGGTGATAAAACCCGACTTGCCATTTTGAATGTTTACCGCAGTAAACAAATTCAAATGCCTCCGAATTTTTGGCAAAATTTTAGGGACACCTAAGGGCGCATTTCGTGATTTTTTTGAGATTTTTAATAAAACATAAATAAATGAAATGATATGTGGACTGACTGACAAAAACAGAGACCTACTGAAAATAAGCAGAATTGAAATAAATGCTAAATTAATCCTAATTAATTCATGAAATGTACTAAATGAATGAAATAAAATGCAAATTAAATCTATCTAACTACATGCATGTTAAAAATCATCAAGGAAGTATAATTATGTATTTCTATATATGTCGTTTTATGAGAATAGCTCAATCCATCCCTCGGATGAGCTCTTTCTTCAAACGACAACACGAATCAAACCAAAAGAATTATCATAGTGAAATCAATAGGAATGAAGGCTTACCTTGTGTTCTCCAGCGGTTTTGGAACTCCCAAAATGAGTGGCTACCTTGATAATGGGCTCCAGAGGGGCGTGAATCCAGAGGAAACCAAGAAAGAATGAAAATGGAATTCTGAAGTTCAATTCTCAAACAGGGCTCTCAGAGTGAAAATGCTAAATCCAAAAGAAGCCCCCCTAGGCTGGGCATGGGGCCTTGTATTTATAGAGATTTTTGGAAAATTTTGAAATTCAAAGAAGCTTAATCTGAGCCCTTCATGTGGCGTCATCTCAGAGGGTGTTGTCTTGGAGTTTGAAATTCAAATTCTGTTTTATTCTGGAAGGAGGAGAGACTTCCATGTGGCGCCATCTCAGAGCATCCACATTGCCATGTGTCTGAAGGTAGGAGCAGAGGAAGCAGAAGACGCCACCTCAGAGGGGTTTAAATTCTACTTTTTCTGATGAAAGGAGAGACTGACATGTGGCGCCATCTCAGAGCATCTTCATTGACATGTGTCAGAAGGAAAGGCAGAGGATTCAAATGGTGCCACCTCAGAGAGAGTTTGAAGTTTAAATTTCTGTTTTTTCTAGAGGAAAGGAGAGACTGCCATGTGGCACCACCTCAGGATGGCTCCTACAATGACATGTGGCAAGAGGGAGGAAAAGGGACACGTGGCACCATCTCACATAAAATAGAAAAGGTGAAGTTCAGGATTTGCGCCACCTCAGACTGGAGTTTGAACATTTGAATTCTAGCTTTCTCTGAAGGAGGCAGAAAATGACATGTGTCCTCTACTTTTTCTAAAGAAAGCAGAGAGAGACACATGTCCCTTGCTTTTTCTGAGAAGAGCAGAGGGTGACATGTGTCACTTGCTTTTTCTGAGAAAAGCAGGCAGTGACATGTGTCTTCTACTTTTTCTAAAGGAAGCTGGAGATGACATGTGTTATCTACTTTTCTGAGAAAAATATAAGGGAGACATGTGTCCTCTGCTTTTTCTGAAAGGAGCAGAGATTGACACGTGTCGCTTGCTTTTCCTGAGGAAATGAGAGAGTGACATGTGTCACCTGCAGGAGACATAATTCAAATGGTGCCACCTCAGGGGAGACAAGTTCTACTTTTTCTGAACAGGACAACACATGACACGTGGCATCTCATGGTGACCTTGGAATGACACTTGGCACAGGGTGAAGATGGTAGACATTGACACGTGGCATAAAATAAAGAGGATGACTAATGACATGTGGCGGCATCTTAAGGTGGTCCCACACTGACACGTGTCAAAGGGTGGCAGAAGAGAGAAGGTGACATGTGGCGCCAACTCTAGGTGAACCCTATGCTGACACATGGCAGGTAAATGAGAGGAGAGAGAAAGGACAAGTGGCACCAATCCAGGGGACAAGGCTCCTATATTTTTGGGTATTTCAAAATTCAAATTTTTCAAAAGAAAAGCCTATGTGACACCACCTCAATGTGGGTTCCACATTGCTTTTTTTATTGAAATAAAAACAACAACCTCTTTTTGGAATTTTCATAAAAATTTGGACTAATTGGTAAAACAGAAATTTTGAAAAGAGTTGTCCCCTGTAGGGCGATTTTGTAAAATGAAGATATTTGAAATTGTTTGACAAAAGGGGCAAAATCTAAGATGAAATTTATCCAGATTGTTTTCCTGAGGAAATATTTTGAAATTCAGAGCCCTGGGGGTAAAATGGGAAGAATTGATAATTTTGAAGACCCAGGGTTTTGAAATCAATTTTGAAAATAGTTAAAATTCGAATCTGGATTAAAAATTTTGAAATCAAGAGTTCTGGACCTCGAAATGACATGCTGTGCAGTGCAGTGATATGAGATGCTCATGCAATGATATGCAATGTCATGTCTTATGCAATATAATCTTGAACCAAGACTTGGAGATGCCTGTCTTCTGTCACGAATAAAATTTTGAACATCTGAGCTAAAATAGGGAGACTTTGAGAGTTCCAGATGAAATTTGGACTTTTACAAGGTCCAAACTCAGAAAATGACCATTTTGCCCTCCGGCGATTTCAAAGGCTGAATGATGATGCTTGGTGAAACTGTCGGGGAGGTGAGTGAAAATTTGGGGTGTTTACAGATGCCCCTCTTTGCTGCTAAGCCGGCTCATGGCCGAGCTTAGTGGCAAAGAAAAACACACCAAATTTGGGCTATACATAAAAAAATGCCCCAGGTAGAAGGATCTGACTGGGTGTGAAGAAATTAGCCCGAGGAAGATGGTAGATATGAAGCGAAGAATAAAGAGGAAAGATTTGCTCTATGAGAGCGAAGTTCAGGTTTTTGCCCTTAACCTGGATGGGACAAAAATACCTCGCATGGAACGAAGCTCAGGTTTGACCCTTAACATGATTGGGAATTGAAATATCTTATAGAAATGAGACTCAGGTTTGTACCCTTAACCTGATCGGGCGGAAAAATGGAATACCTCTTTGAATGAGGCTCAGGTTTGTACCCTTATCCTGATCGGGCGGAAAAATGGAATACCTCTTTGAATGAGGCTCAGGTTTGTACCCTTATCCTGATCGGGCGGACAATGAAATACCTCTTTGATTGAGGCTCAGGTTTGTACCCTTATCCTGATCGGGCGGAAGATGAATGGAATCCTCGAAGGAAGAGACCATGATGGAACCTTTGGATTTTGCACAATAAATCCAATAGGGTTTTTGCAAAAGGAAGGAAAATGGGGTCCCTAAAGCTTGAAAAGGGATTGATTTTTGGGCGTCTCATTGTTGAGACTAAATAGCTTTTGAAATTGCCTTTTGCGGGGAATGATTGGTGGTTCGACCTCGAACCGAAATGGGACTGTCTATGGTGGGACAGTGGGGACACAGGGAAGTGCGCAAGTCTGAGAGTCCATGCTCTCGAAGAAGGGAAGGAATCAAGTCCTTAGGAGGGATTTAAAATTAGTGTCAGGATGCATCAAAGACGGATATCGAGCTCTCACTTCACGTCAGGATGGATAGAAAATATTATCACAATATTGGAAATTTTGTTGTTGATTCAAAAATTTTTGAAAATGTTGCATGTTGTTGCAAAGATATTCCTTATTTTCTACCCAAAGCATTACCTCCAAACAAGGTTCACTTTGTAGAATCGAGACGTGAAATCCAAATTGCTCGCAATTGACCTTCTTCAAGGAAGCTATTAATTTCCTTGATATGAGCAGGAAAGAGAATTTGATATTATGAAAGTAATTGATGAAAGAGTATTGATAATAGAATTTCACAAAGTTAAAGAGGATTCTTGATAGACCTGACAGTTTGATATCCTGAGAGCTTCTCTTATGATAGTCTTTCTGCACTCTTTTGGCTCTTCTTTGAGTTTTTTTGCTATATTCTTCTTCATTTTAGAGATGATCTTACTTTTTCTCTCTTTCTTTTTCCTCTCTTTCTTTTTCCTCTCTTTCTCTCTTTTGGGAAGGGTACGTCACAAACTCCTTCATCTTGGAGATGTTTCGATCCTTCTTGGGCGATGGGTTTGGAGATCTTTTGGTGACAGCTGAAATTAAATATCTTTTAGGGATTGTCGAGAGGTTCATCGCATCTGCCTTCATCTCGACAGTGCTTTGGACTTTCCCTGGAAGGATCCGTCACAAACTCCGTCATCTTGGAGATGCTTCGAATCTTCTTTGGCCCCGGGGGTCTACTTGTCTAATTCGCCTTCATCTTGACGACAGGTGAGAGATCCCTTTTGCGGATATTTAATTGCAGCTTAGGTGATTTTGAGGAAACGGGACTTGGGTAAATTCTCTCTTTTCTAGCACTCAGGATATTTCCACTGCCTTGTCTTTACAAGAATAATCCTTAAAGATGTGCCATAACTGCGATCAATATCAATCATCTACGACTTTTCAATAACATTGAATCTTCTTTTCTGGCCATATCGAGGACTTATCCTTCATCCTTTTGGTTGGCCAATAGAAAGAATTTGAAGTTTGAATCCCTTTTCGCAAAAGCTTCGCTCTTTTGGAAGTAATGCTGAGGGTAAACTGATTAGTGCAATAAAGATTCTGAAATCAACTATTGATTGACAAATTGACAAAATTTTCTTGAAATCCTTGATGAAAGAGAGCACATGAGGTCCAGCTTAACGCATCCGTGACGAAAATTCTCCTCTCTTTTTCTCAAAGGAGGTGACTATCAGTTCACTGAGAACAATATCAGTTCAATTAAGAATGACCATCGGTTCGCTGGAAACAATATCAGTTCAATTAAGAACGCCCACCGGTTTGCTGGGAACAATATCAGTTCAATTAAGAACAACCATCGGTGGGAATAATATCAGTTCAATTAAGAATGACTATCAGTTCACTTGGAACACTATCAATTCAATGAAGAACGACTATCAGTTTGCTTGGAATACTATCAGTTCAATGAAGAACGACTATCAGTTCACTTGGAACACTATCAGTTCGATGAAGAACGACTATCAGTTCACTTGGAACACTATCAGTTCGATGAAGAACGACTATCAGTTCACTTGGAACACTATCAGTTCGATGAAGAACGACTATCAGTTCACTTGGAACACTATCAGTTCGATGAAGAACGACTATCAGTTCGCTTGGAATACTATCAGTTCAATGAAGAACGACTATCAGTTTACTGGGAACAATATCAGTTCAATGAAGAACGACTATCAGTTCACTTGAACACTATCAGTTCAATGAAGAACGACTATCAGTTCACTTGGAACACTATCAGTTTGGTTGGAACACTATCAGTTCGATGAAGAACAACTATCAGTTCACTGGGAACAATATCAGTTCAATGAAGAACGACTATCAGTTCACTTGGAACACTATCAGTTCAATGAAGAACGACTATCAGTTCACTTGGAACAATATCAGTTCAATGAAGAACGACTATCAGTTCGTTTGGAACGACTATCAGTTCGCTTGGAACACTATCAGTTCAGTGAAGAACGACTATCAGTTCGTTTGGAACACTATCAGTTCGATGAAGAACGACTATCAGTTCACATAGGAACACTATCAGTTCAATGAAGAACAAGGACTATTATAGAGAGTTGGATTGCTTCTATGAATGGTTTCAGGATTATCCCCTTATCCTGAACGGGGAATGAAAATTGGATGACCTGGCGATCGAAATTGAGAATTTTGGTGATTTTAAAATTGGGAATTGGGTGACCCGGAGGTCGAAATTGAAGAATTAGATGACCCGAGGGTCGAAATTGAAGAATTATGGAAAATGATTCAGGTTTATCCCTTAACCTGAAGGGGAAATGGAATTGGGTGCATAGTCAATGCAAATGCAATGCACATGCACATGAAATGCAAATGAAGTGCAAATGAGTGCATATATATGCAAAATGAGAGAATGGTTTATCCTGCCTGCATACAGGATGTTTTGAGGTAAAGATAAATTTTCCAAAAAAATGCTCCAGTGTAACTAGGGAGAAAATTTTGAATAAAAGAAGGATAATTGATGAATAAGGCGACAAGCTTCTTGACTGATAGATGTCCTCAAGATATTCTTCACAAGAGAGACATTATGAAAAGGAAGAGGAAGTAAATAAGACGACACCAAGCTATTGAAAAAAATTTGATGACTTTATTGATGCTTTAAAATCAAGGAAAGAGAATGGGATTACATTATTCTTTTGAAAAAGCAAGATGGGAAATGGGAAATTGTTGGCATTGTCATCTTCTTGAATGATTGTAGAAAAAATCTTTGCCAGGATGACTAGTCTTCCTTTTCATCTTCAACGAGGAGCTTCTTGTCAATGCAGTCTTGAACAATGTTCTTAAGGACGAAGCAGTTTTCTGTATCATGCCTTACTGCTCGATGAAACTTGCAAAATTGTTCTTTGAATCTGCCCATAATTGCTGGAGGATCAGCAGCTTTAGGCAATCGGACAAGGTCTTTCTCAAGCATATACTCGAGGATACTCTCGAGTGTCTGATCCAGAGGGGTGAATTCTCGATCAGTTTTCCAGTCCTTGCGCTTTGATTTTTCCTGATCTTTCTTTTGATGCTGAGGGCTGGATTGGAGAGGTTTATCACTGTTGATGTCCTTCCCCTTTTGTTTTTTGATTCCCTTCAAACTGTTGCCATGATCATTCTTGTTGCCTTTGCTATTATTGAAAGATTTAGCTTCAAAAGTGAAGTGAGCCTTCTTTTTGGCATCTTGACTGTTTCTTGCAATGGTAAGGCCTTCATAGACTCCATTCTCTATTCCCATTTCGAGCCATTCAGCTCGTTCAATGAGTTCAACAAAAGATTTGGAGGGTGAGGTAGAGATTAATCCTCTCAGAGGTTGCGAAAAATTGTTGAGGATTAAGGATAAATCATGCCTTTCTGATATAGGATCCCTCATTTTGTTGCAGGTCTCTCTCCATCTGAGAATGAAGTCCCTTGCCTTTTCATTTTCATTTTGTCTTAGATTGCAGAGATGGCTCAATGTTGGGAGTGCTTCAGTATTGAACAGAAATCGCTCAATGAATAGGTTGACCACCTTATCGAATTCTCGCAGCTCAATTGGATTGATATGCTCGGAGTACCACTTGGCGGCAGTGCCTTCTAAGCTACGAGGAAAACAGAGAAATAGGGCCCTATTGTCTCTCTTGAATTTGGAACATTCAGCGAAGAACATGGCGAGATGGGCTTTCGGGTCACCAGAACCATCGAACTTAATGAATTTTCGGGGAAGGTTCTCCAGATCTTCGTCTCCTTCTAAGCCATCATAGAAGTCCTCGCTGGTGAAGACTTTCTTGCCCTTGTCGCGGGCTTGCAGATCCTTGACCACTCTGGCCATTTCCCTGAATTGTGCTTGCAGGGGCTCTTCTGCGACCTGACTTTTTGATTTGTGACTCCTCCTTTGGCCACATTTCTGAAATGCCGGAGGCACCTCATATTCTTCATCGGTATCATCTTCGTCTGAAGTATCTTGAACATTCTCCTCAGAGGACTTGGTTGACCTCTTGGCCACACGATCTCTAATTCTCTGACTGAATGGATTTTTGTCTGAGTTGGTGCCAGCCTGCTCACTCATCATCCTCTTCATCATTTTCTGAAACATCGCATACATCTGAGGGTCGATACCGTCATCTTTTGGCTGCTCTTGGTCTTTGTCTGACCTTGGCGAATTCATCTCTCCTTCTGATGTTGATGAGTAGCTGATACGCTGAATTGGTGCGGTCTTCTTCCCTGACCTTGTCTAAACCATCAAATGTTGTGAAGGCTTTCTTGTATTCTCTCTCTTTCTCTTTCTCTGCAGGACTCTGCAGGGCAAAGATAGGATCAAATTTTGAGGAAATTTTTTTGGATTTTTGGAAGGAAATATTGAAGAAAATATGGTAGACCATTGGAAGATTATCCCATTACTAGGGAGTGAGTCGTCATAAGGATTATGACAATTGTGTTGTCATTCTTTATAAGAGAAATAAACAACAGAAAATGTGCCTTGTTACCTAGGCGAGGTCGTCAACCACGAGTAAAACACCATTTTCGAAGGAAAGAGATATCTCTTAAAAAAATAATCCGCAAATGAATTTAGAATAAGGAGAAGGCAGGTGGGTAAACAATTTTCACCGCAATAAATCAAGGTATTCAAGAAGAAAATAAGATGGAGAATTTGTCAAATAGACAAAATGATTGAAATCCAAGGAAAGAAAACATATGATTTTGAAAAATTGCAGGCAGGATACAAATGCAGCTGGAAATTCGAGATCCAGTAGAACGGGAGAATGAAAAATCACCTAGAGTTTTGAAAGAAATTGAATATTTGGGAAAAACCATCCAGGGTTTTAGAAAATAAAGGAAAAGATGAGAATATGGATATTTGGAAAGATATTTTTGAAAAAAATATGAGAGAAATAAAAGTAGCATACAAACTCACATCCTGCATAAACATTTATGCATATTCAGCACTCCCTAAAAAGCTGACTCTAGATGCATCATTTTGAAAACAATTGTAGGACCCTAATCCTAACTCTAGGTTCAGATCATCTTTGTCCAATCCAGTTATGCCGATATACCCGAATCGAAATCCGAGGTACGTGGCATAGAATTTCAACTCCGGTTCTAAGGTAAGGTTTTCCAACATCCTTGAGCGCCTACCGATATACTTCGGACTGTGGCCCGCGGTACGTGGTAGGGGGGTGTTAACCCAAATAGTTGGCCCAGTTGTGAGGCTCTGTCCCGAACTAGGGTTCTGGAAGAGAGCCCAGCAACGTGAAGACCGGGTAATGATAGGTAATGGAGATTTTGAAAAATGATCACATGCAAGAAATTGATGGCTCTAAATCCTAGAGAGATAGACTTTTCAAAATCTTTGAAGAAGCATACATTGTTTGCATTCAGATCCTAAACTGAGGAGAGTTGTATTTAGACCTAAGTCTATGTGAGCATGAAAATTTCTCCTCAATATGGTCCTACCAAACCATGCCTAGTCTATATGCAATCAATGTCAGCTAGGTCAGAATCTAGGCTCTTAGGTTCGCATGATATCAAAATAAAAGAGCTGACATTTTGTGAACATAATTTTGATAATTGAACTAAGTCAAGCACTACTTTGACCAGACGAGGACAACTCTCATCACGGTCGCCAAACCTGTTATCGTCGCGAAATTTTTCCCTCGTCTTCCCTTCCTCGCAAAAGAGAGAGAGGGAAACGCTTTCGCGATTCAAACTTGACCCGATTTTGTAAATTGTTTTGAAATACTCGCCTCCGTTTTTGAAAATTGCGGGAAAATCCATGGGATGGGGCTCGACCTGTCGATACGAGGTTCGACCGTTTCTGCCGCCTTTAACAGGGGTAATCGAACCAAGGACCAAAATTGTGCTTGACTTAGTTAAATCATCAAAATCATGTTCTATCCTAAATGCACAGAGAATTTAGGCATGTGCTATGAGATTTGGAAAATGCAACTTGGGAAAACATGATGTATGCTTGGAAAATATTTGAAGTTGAAAAGATTTCTCAGGAAAAGAGTAAATTTCTCAGGAAACTCAGATGAAAAGATTTGAAATCTTGAGAAAGTTTATAAAGACTTGGGAAAATCATGAATGATTGGAAGTCCTGAGAAAATGTGAGTAATTCTTAGGAAAAGTGTGAACATTTGAAGGGAAATGCTTGTCAGGAAAACTCCAGCTCTGAAAATTTTATTTGGAAAGAGGATTGAAAATTCATAGGAAAACTTTTGGAGTTGAAAAGCATTTCTTGGGAAAAGGTGAAAATCGATTTCTCAGGAAACTCAAATGAAAGGGGTTTTGAAATCACAAGAAAGTTCATAAAGGTGTGGAAAAATCAGAAATAGTTGAAAATCTTGGGAAAATAGAAGTGATTCTTGAGAAAAAGGTGAACCTTTGAAAAGGGAAACACTTCTTAGGAAAACTTGGACTTTGAGAGTTTTCTTAGGAAAATGATGGAAATTCATAGGAAAGCTCATTTGAGAAGGAAATTCAAAACTTGGGAAATTGAAATCCTGGGAATTTTACCCTTGAAATACTTGGAAATCGATTTTGATCTTGGAAAAAGATTGGAAAACTCTTTTGAAGCTCTTAAGAAAATAACATTTTCCAGGGAAAACTATGGGGAAATTGACTTGGGAAAACCGATTTTGAAAGATTCTTAGAGTTTCTTGAGAAACCGATTTCTTGAGAATGAAATTTTCTTAAGAAAATCATAAGAAAACCAATGATTTCATGATGCAAATGATATGAATGAAAGAATGCACTTTGAAAGGTTTTCTAGGGAAATTTGTTGGAAAAATGTGTATTAAGTCAAAGTAAATCCTTCACATATTCTGACTGTGGCCATGAATATGTTCCGAGTTTAATTGATTTAATGCACAAGATTTTGAAAACATTGGAAATATGATGTGCATTTTCAAGATAGCCTAAGAGTGTAGGCTCAATGTGACTAGTAGAAAGATGATGGATCTGGGTCTCGTCCATATTCCAACTAGGGACGTAAATATGGATTCCACCGAGTTCATCAACTCCCTAAGAGTTGGTGCACGTGCCATTCATGAACATCCATAGTGCTTTTGAAATAAAATGCATGAATCATATAAGCAAGATATTGCATAAATTCAAACTATATGATATGCATCCTAGTCTAAGGAGGAAATTAACTCTCTTATTCCAAAATTTACATTATTACATCATTAAATAAAGGAAATAAAAGAAATTTGCATACTTCAGCTCCTTCTTTTGAATGTCCCTGCCAAACTTGAAATAAGGTTAGCTCAAATATGTGGGTTTTTCCAAAATTTTCCAATAATATTATGAAATTATTGGATTTAATTGGATATAAACCCTATGATCATGCTTCCTTGATATTTGAAATGATGTAAATGCAGGGAATTCAGTGAAAAACAGTTTGAAATTCGGAATTGGGGTCAAAATGACCAAAATACCCCTAAAATTAAAGTTACACCTTTAAAATCAGGGTTTTTTGAAGGAAAACTTAGTAAAATTGGGATTTCGAAATTCAAATTGAATTCAATGATGATGAAATGCAGTATGACATGCTGCTAAACACATTAGGACTGTAAAATCAGAATTTGGCATTTTGCAATTTACTTAAAATAATGAATTTCGCTTGTTTTTCACTTGGATCCGGGTCCTGCGGGACCCTGTTTTGGTATTGTGGCTAATCCGAACCTCAAATGGATTCCAAATTGCACCAAATTCGGTATGAAGCATTTACTTACTCTGATAAACAACCTAGAATTTTTAAAATTATGAAATGATATGATTTAAATGCTAAAATTCAAAGAAAGTCCTAAAATGGTGGATTTTGCCTATGGATCCGAACCAAATGCAATGCCTAATATGACAATGCAAGATTTACACCATGGAAACTTCTGATATTTTGCAGACTGCTAAAAGACCCGAACTGGAACATTTTTGGTTTTTACAGCCTCGGAATTTGAGCCATGGTGAGTTCGACAATAGGGATTTAGTTCTGACAGAGATAAAAATCACCCTAATCTGATGTAAAATGCCAAAAAAATATAAAAAAGCCATGGAAATTTATGAAATTAATCAGAGTTATGCATGACACCTACATGAACAACTTTCATTTTTATGACTTTGGCATTTGATTAACGGACACACAGATAAAAATATAACTATTACTGCCTAAACTAACAGAACAGACAAATGTAGCAAAACAGGGGACTGAAAAAAAAAAATCCGAAGCAGGTATCAACACTGTTCTAAAAATCACAAGCTTTTAGATGAAAACAGAGAACATCTCGGAAACAATTTTCATTTTTTATAGTTTTGGATTTGGAGCAACACACAAAGAGAAACCATAGCCCTAAGTCGATCCAAGATCTCAGAGGCCCAAATTAGGCTCTGACACGTGTCCCAAACTCTCGGATTTTTTCTAGACATTAAACAAAATCAGAAAAATATGAAAAAATCATATTAAAAACTAGACATTCTCCCGAATTCATAGAAATTTTCGGATCGAAAATAGGATCTCCCATGAGCGATATCTCGATTTTAAAATTCGGCAAATGATTTTCAAAACGCATCCCGGGTGATAAAACCCGACTTGCCATTTTGAATGTTTACCGCAGTAAACAAATTCAAATGCCTCCGAATTTTTGGCAAAATTTTAGGGACACCCAAGGGCGCATTTCGTGATTTTTTTGAGATTTGTAATAAAACATAAATGCATGAAATGATGTGTGGACTGACTGACAAAAACAGAGACCTACTGAAAATAAGCAGAATTGAAATAAATGCTAAATTAATCCTAATTAATTCATGAAATGTACTAAATGATTGAAATAAAATGCAAATTAAATCTATCTAACTACATGCATGTTAAAAATTATCAAGGAAGTATAATTATGTATTTTTATATATGTCGTTTTATGAGAATAGCTCAATCCTTCCCTCGGATGAGCTCTTTCTTCAAATGACAACACGAATCAAACCAAAAGAATTATCATAGTGAAATCAATAGGAATGAAGGCTTACCTTGTGTTCTACAGCGGTTTTGGAACTCCCAAAATGAGTGGCTACCTTGATAATGAGCTCCAGAGGGGCGTGAATCCAGAGGAAACCAAGAAAGAATGAAAATGGAATTCTGAAGTTCAATTCTCAAACAGGGCTCTCAGAATGAAAATGCTACATCCAAAAGAAGCCCCCCTAGGCTGGGCATGAGGCCTTGTATTTATAGAGATTTTTGGAAAATTTTGAAATTCAAAGAAGCTTAATCTGAGCCCTCCATGTGGCGCCATCTCAGAGGGTGTTGTCTTGGAGTTTGAAATTCAAATTCTGCTTTATTCTGGAAGGAGGAGAGACTTCCATGTGGCGCCATCTCAGAGCATTTACATTGCCATGTGTCAGAAGGTAGGAGCAGAGGAAGCAGAAGACGCCACCTCAGAGGGGTTTGAATTCTACTTTTTCTGATGAAAGGTGAGACTGACATGTGGCGCCATCTCAGAGCATCTTCATTGACATGTGTCAGAAGGAAAGGCAGAGGATTCAGATGGTGCCACCTCAGAGAGAGTTTGAAGTTTAAATTTCTGCTTTTTCTAGAGGAAAGGAGAGACTGCCATGTGGCACCACCTCAGGGTGGCACCTACAATGACATGTGGCAAGAGGGAGGAAAAGGGACACGTGGCACCATCTCACACAAAATAGAAAAGGTGAAGTTCAGGATTTGCGCCACCTCAGACTGGAGTTTGAACATTTGAATTCTAGCTTTCTCTGAAGGAGGCAGAAAATGACATGTGTCCTCTA
Organism: Nuphar pumila; assembly: GCF_984573655.1. Classification (NCBI taxonomy): domain Eukaryota; kingdom Viridiplantae; phylum Streptophyta; class Magnoliopsida; order Nymphaeales; family Nymphaeaceae; genus Nuphar; species Nuphar pumila. Next base: position 38,542,648 of record NC_143255.1, read on the forward strand.
CTTTTTCTAAAGAAAGCAGAGAGAGACACATGTCCCTTGCTTTTTCTGAGAAGAGCAGAGGGTGACATGTGTCACTTGCTTTTTCTGAGAAAAGCAGGGAGTGACATGTGTCTTCTACTTTTTCTAAAGGAAGCTGGAGATGACATGTGTCATCTACTTTTCTGAGAAAAATAGGAGGGAGACATGTGTCCTCTGCTTTTTCTGAAAGGAGCAGAGATTGACACATGTCGCTTGCTTTTCGTGAGGAAAGGAGAGAGTGACATGTGTCACCTGCAGGAGACATAATTCAAATGGTGCCACCTCAGGGGAGACAAGTTCTACTTTTTCTGAACAGGACAACACATGACACGTGGCATCTCATGGTGACCTTGGAATGACACTTGGCACAGGGTGAAGATGGTAGACATTGACACGTGGCATAAAATAAAGAGGATGACTAATGACATGTGGCGGCATCTTAAGGTGGTCCCACACTGACACGTGTCAAAGGGTGGCAGAAGAGAGAAGGTGACATGTGGCTCCAACTCTAGGTGAACCCTATGCTGACACATGGCAGGTAAATGAGAGGAGAAAGAAAGGACAAGTGGCACCAATCCAGGGGACAAGGCTCCTATATTTTTGGGTTTTTCAAAATTCAAATTTTTCAAAAGAAAAGCCTATGTGACACCACCTCAATGTGGGTCCCACATTGCTTTTTTTATTGAAATAAAAACAACAACCTCTTTTTGGAATTTTCATAAAAATTTGGACTAATTGGTAAAACAGAAATTTTGAAAAGAGTTGGCCCCTGTAGGGCGATTTTGTAAAAGGAATATATTTGAAATTGTTTGACAAAAGGGGCAAAATCTAAGATGAAATTTATCCAGATTGTTTTCCTGAGGAAATATTTTGAAATTCAGAGCCCTGAGGGTAAAATGGGAAGAATTGATAATTTTGAAGACCCAGGGTTTTGAAATCAATTTTGAAAATAGTTAAAATTCGAATCTGGATTGAAAATTTTGAAATCAAGAGTTCTGGACCTCGAAATGACATGCTGTGCAGTGCAGTGATATGAGATGCTCATGCAATGATATGCAATGTCATGTCTTACGCAATATAATCTTGAACCAAGACTTGGAGATGCCTGTCTCCTGTCACGAATAAAATTTTGAACATCTGAGCTAAAATAGGGAGACTTTGAGAGTTCCAGATGAAATTTGGACTTTTACAAGGTCCAAACTCAAAAAATGACCATTTTGCCCTCCGGTGATTTCAAAGGCTGAATGATGATGCTTGGTGAAACTGTCGGGGAGGTGAGTGAAAATTTGGGGTGTTTACGTACTGCAAGTCTTCTTTTTGCTTAATCACGATCCGCTCTCGTAGTTCTGATCGTACAGTCAGGCTAGACAGCCTAAGTACGCCTTGATCATCGGAGAAAGGTCTCCATTCTGTGAACTCAGAAATCATCTTCCATCCAAGATTTACCAGGCTAGAAAGATTTCTCCCAGCCTTACGACTAAGGGCATCAGCAACAACATTTGCTTTCCCTGGATGGTACGAGATTGTAAATTCGTAGTCCTTGATGAACTCGAGCCACCTTCTTTGTCGCATATTAAGTTCCTTCTGAGAAAATAGATACTTCAAGCTCTTGTGATCAGTGAAGACCTCGAACTGCTCTCTATATAGATAATGTCTCCAAACCCTTAAAGCAAAAACCACCGCTGCCAACTCCAGGTCGTGTGTTGGGTAATTCCTCTCATGAATCTTCAGTTGTCGTGATACATAGGCAATGACCTTGTCGTGCTGCATCAATACACACCCCAATCCAGTCCCAGAAGCGTCCGTGTACACCACGAATCCCCCGCTTCCAGACGGTAAGGCTAACACTGGAGCTGTGGTAAGCTTAGCTTTTAGGGTTTCGAAAACTTTCTTCACTTTTATCATTCCATTTAAACTTTACCCCTTTTCATAGAAGCTTTATCATTGGCATAGCAATTCGGGAGAAGTCTTGGATGAATCGCCTATAGTAGCCAGCTAATCCTAGGAAGCTTCGGATTTCGCTGACATTCTTTGGTTGTGACCAATTCATCACAGCTTCAACTTTGGCAGGATCTACTGAAACTCCATCTTTCGAGATCACATGTCCAAGGAACATGACTTCTTCAAGCCAGAATTCGCATTTCGAGAACTTAGCGTATAACTGATGTGTCCGGAGGGTTTCTAAAACGATTTTCAGATGTTCTTTGTGTTCCTCCACATTTTCCGAGTATATCAGTATGTCATCAATGAAGATGATGACAAAGGAGTCTAAGTATGGCCTGAATACCCGATTCATCAGGTCCATAAATGCCACTGGGGCATTATTGAGTCCAAATGGCATTACCACAAACTCAAAATGCCCATATCTGGTTCGAAATGCTGACTTTGGGATATCTTCATCTTTTATTCTCAACTGGTGATAACCTGACCTCAAATCAATCTTAGAAAAGACTTTTGCTCTTTTCAATTGATCAAATAGGTCCTCGATAAGGGGTAGATGATATTTGTTCTTCACAGTTGCTTGGTTCAGCATTCTATAGTCTATGCATAGTCTCATAGACCCGTCCTTCTTTTTCACGAACAGGACCGGTGCTCCCCATGGAGACGTACTCGGTCGTACAAAACCACGCTCCATCAGTTCTTGCAACTACTTCTTCAGTTCTTCCAACTCTGCTGGTGCCATCCGATAAGGTGCTCTTGATATTGGCTTTGTACCCGGCATTAGTTCAATCCCAAACTCGACTTCCCGCTGAGGAGGAAGTCCAGGAAGTTCTTCTGGGAATACATCGGCAAAATCGCAGACAATTTCCAAATCCTCTAGCCGAGTTAGTTTTGTTTCACCTCCGATCATACTAATCAGGAAAGCCATATCTCCCCAACGGAGATACTTTTGGGCCTTGAGGGTCGAAATAACCCTTTTCTTGATTCCAGGCTTTGCTAATCGGAATTCCACTTCCGGCATATCCGGTCGAGACAGAATTACTTTTCCTTCTCTACAGAGGACTCTAGCATAGTGTTCAAAGAGCCAATCCATACCCAGTATGACATCGTATTCGGTCATATCAAGTATGATTAGGTTGGCAGGTAAGTTGTGTTCTCCTAAAATAACTTCTACTTCTGGCATATAGTTCACACAAACTTCATTGAATCCTATAGGATTATACACTACTAGTTCTTGATTCAATGATTCTGTGGGGATTCTAAGTTGTTTTGCAAAATATAAAGAAATGAAGGAATGAGAAGCTCCACAGTCAAATAAGACAAGGGCAGCTTGGCCCGAAACAAGCACGGTACCTTGCACAAGGTCCCCCTTCTCCAGTTGGTTAGCTGTAGTAGCATACACACGTCCCGCTACGCGTTGTGGAGCCGCCTGAGGCTGTGGTGGTGCACGGTGTTGCTGTGGCTGTTGTCCTCCAGTGCCACGCCGTGCATCATCGGTCTGCTTCTTCCGACACTCCTTGATGTAGTGCCCCATCTTTCTACAGTAGAGACATCCTCCTGTCTCACGGGGACACTGTTGTCCGGGGTGAAAGCGATTGCACTTCTGACACCTTTGATTTTGTCCTGACATGTGTCGGGTACCTCCGTCATGCCTTGGTTTCTTGGTTTGATGGTTAAAACGTTTTCCACCAAACCTCTTCTTGAACTCGGGTTTCTGAACCCCGATTTTGTTCTTTTGCGACTTTTGTCCCTCCTTCCAGTCGTCATCAAGGAGAGTCGCCACCTGTATGTCCGAGACAGACAGAAACAATCCATTACAATCTAAGGGTTAACGGTACCTTGTAAACTTTGATGCAACTTATAACATGAAAAGAAATGATCTTTTACCTGGATAGCCTCATCGAGGTTCTTGGGCCCTCTAGTGTACAGACGGTTCCTCAAACCCGCCTTCACGCCTTGAGCAAATTTCATTGCTCGATCCTCATCCGATGTATACACGTTTGGACAATATCGTTCCAAACTGTGAAACTTAGTGATGTACTCGGCGAGGGACATCTCACCCTGTTGTAGATCCAAGAACTCCTGCATCTTCTTTGCCCTCTCGTGCTTCGGAAAGTAGGCAGCGTTAAAAACCTCTACGAACTCCGTCCAAGATACAGGACCATCCTGGAACTTGATCGCCCTGGTGGTTTCCCACCACTTTTCAGCATGATCCTTGAGACGATAAGTCTCAAAGTCCACCCGACGCTCCTCGGGCACCTCCAGTACACGAAAGATACGTTCAATCTCCCGGATTCAACTCTCAGCAGCTTCAGGATCCGTCTTTCCGGAGAAAGCAGGAGGATCCATGTCCATGAATTTCTTGTAGAACATAGTCCCACCGTTTGTACTCTTCTCATGGGCCACATGTTGTAGATTGTCGCCCATTTGTTGCATTGTCGTAGCTTGCTGGCCTACTACTTCGGCCAGGTTATGTAGAGTTTCCATAATATTGTTGCAACGATTTGCCCACGCCATCTATTTGAGCAAATAAAATTCATTATAACCTGAGTTATGATTTTGTGAATTAATCGTACACACTCATATGTTTCTTGTTTCTACATTACAAAACAACTTTACTACATACTTACAGAGTCATCGCGGTCGCTGGAAGAGCCAAGATCTCAAATTATTCAGTCCTGCTCTGATACCAAAGTTGTAACGCCCCAACTTTTTATAGTAAAAATTTTGGAGTAAATTTTTTTTTTTTGAAATAGCGGAAGTGCGTAAAAAACAAGTCGGGCGCATTACAGGGTAAAACAGAGAAGTACTAAACATACCATTCATTAATTGAAACATTAATGTCATTAATTACATCCCATAACAGAATTGTAAATCTACTAATCATAGTTCAAACATAAAATATTGAATAAATGAGATCTCTTGGCTTTATCCAAAACGACACCCCGATGCTCCAATTAGTTGCTACCTGAAAAACATTTAAAGCAGAAGGGTCAGACTCCCCTGTCTGCGTAAGAAGCATTATATTTATATTTGGTGCACAGTGACCTGTGTACAAATATGTGCAAGTACTGCAGATATAACTAGCATGGAAGTTTATAACATTCTAAGAAGATGATTATGCTTTCTAATTCATGATACAATGTAAAAGATGACTGAACTAGAGGTATGTTTATCCACATTAGTACAAGCTGTAGATTCCATAAGTTTTTCTAAAGTCAACTCAACAGAATATAATTCTTCAGAGATAGGTTTCTAGTCAACTTAAATTATTTAATGCTTATCTTACTCTTACCCTGTGGGTACACACAGGCATAGACCTCGTAGCGGACCGAGACCATACGGGGGTCTATTATTTAATAACCCGTATGACTAGCCGTACGGATATCCAAAGGGGACTGTCCGTGACCGAGAGAGAGCTCTTCAGTGACTAGAACAAAAATTAGGATGCACCTTGTACTTCTGCAGAAGACTTAGATCTACCACCTAGGACATACTGGTAGTCCTGGTCCCCTAACTTCGTGGACTGGGGACCGGGTGAGACGCCTAGCTCTCACAAGAACAAGAATGTCCACGAAGCTTGTACCACCTACCCTCTCCAAGATAGACCATGGGTCCAATAACATACACCATCTTTCAGGTGTACCCAGAGCCCTGGGAAACCAGTAACATGTACCATTTTCAGGTATACCCAGAATCCCACATATTTAATTTATATGTGTATAAATTTTCATTCTTGTTTGTTTGGATCCATTAACATACATCTTCTTTCAGATGTACCCAGAACCCTGGGAAACCAGTAACATATACCATCTTTCAGGTATACCCAGAATCCCATATTTAGGTTATGTGTGCATATTTTTATTTTTTTTATTTATTCTCATGTGCAAGTCATTGCACCACAGGGGATTTTCAAAACCCCAACTCATACTCAGGTTGATCTTAGTATATGCACATTACCCATCGAATGCCTCAAAGGCACCAACCACAATTTCTCATAATTCTGGTTCAACTTTGTGTTGAGTACTTAAACATTCAGCATTTTCAGTTTTGTTTATGAGCTCGAGTGTACGTTTCGTACCCCCACTGGTTATGCCGCAACATGGCATTATCCAACTTTATCATGTGTGTTCCATGTATTGGACATAATCCTAAAGTCCATATGTGAATCATATATTTAGTTTACCATCGAAACTATTTCCTTCATAGATATTTCAATTGCATTTCACCTAAAAAGTCTTTATAAAAACTTTTCTAAAAAAAACCCTTCATAAAAAAATCAATTTAGAAAAACTCTTTACTCAATTTTTCATGTTTATTAGTTGACCAATAGGCTCACCGGTCGACCAACCTTTTTGGCTTCAAATCTTTTAAGCAAAACGTTATTTTTTTGTAAAATTAGTCGACCGAAGAATTAACCAGTCGACCGGACAGAATGTCTGTTTTCTGGAAATTTTAGCAATAGTCGACTGAAGGGTTTATCAGTCGACTGATCATAAAATTAATCGACCAAAAGTTTTATCAGTCGACCGGAAAGAATGTCCGTTTTCTGGAAAAATTTAGCAGCAGACGACTGAAGGGTTTATCAGTCGACTGAACAGAATATCAATTTTCTGAAAATTTTAGCATCAGTCGACTGAAGGTTTTATCAGTCGACGGATCAGAATATCTGTTTTCTGGAAAAATTTTAGCATCAGTCGACTGAAGGGTTTATCAGTCGACTGAACAGAATATCAATTTTCTGAAAATTTTAGCATCAGTCGACTGAAGGTTTTATCAGTCGACTGATCAGAATATCTGTTTTCTAGAAAATTTTTAGCATCAGTCGACTAAAGGGTTTATCAGTAGACTGATCAGAATATCTGTTTTCTGGAAATTTTAGCAGTGGTCGACTGAAGGTTTTATCAGTCGACTGAACATATTATCAGTCGACTAACTATTGTCTCAGTCGACTAACTATTGTCTCAGTTGACTAATTTTGTCATTTTCTGTAACTTTTAAAAGGGTGTATCTTTTTATTTTTCAAACATTTTGATCATTCTAAATGGACTGTTTTGCCACCCCTTTCATCCTCAATGTATGGAATCTTTCAACTATAAATATGAGTGCATTCCAAACTCAAAAACATCGAATCCAATCGAATTACCTAATAGGAATGGTATATCTTTATTTTACCATGATGTGAAATAGCAATCACGTATACATAACTTCAGATTTGATTAAAATCATTCAATCTACAAGGTATGAAAGGTGTATTGAACAAGAAAATACAACCAAACAATAATTTCATGAATAATAATCTGAGATACTTAAGGTTCCACGCCATTTGCCTACTTTATTTTTGTTTCGATCTTGAATCTGTCATGGCTAACACCCACACCAAAAATATATGCATTTTTCCTACATAGCTTTGGACTGTAGGTTTTGATATGAGTACTACATATCACCAGGCATACACATAGGAACATAATGCCCTTACCAAGAACACCACAGTGCCCCAACGTTGGCCAAGGGTGAGAACCATTGGCTGAACCACTACATATTGACCTATTGGCGAGTAGGTGTTTCAACTCATGCCACCTGGGTCTCGAGGCCCTAAACCTACCTACATATAGGTGGTGTTGGTCACGTAAACTCCATGATATTGCAACATAGATGTGCATCAAGGCATCAACCACTTACATACAAATATCAATGCTCCTTACCTCTTTGGAGTCTCACGACGGCAAGGATGCAATCCCTTCTCTTCGTTACAGCGGCACCCCACGTCGATAATGGATGTTCACGCGTTCAGCAAGGGAGGTCCACACAATCCACCAATGGAGGTCGACCACCACCGTGAGAGAGAGAGAGAGAGAGAGACGTCTAATGTAACTCCTTACAAAAAATCTCTCATTTAACTCCTCTATTTAGGGGGAAGTTACCAAATTTTCAAGGCATTAAAACTTCACCCAAATCTTACGTTTTTGGTGGGTGATGTCTATTTCCAACAATGCCCCCCTCCTGTCTTTGGCATGATTTCCTCTAACTTCCCTCACTATTTGCTTTATGGGTACCCCTTTTCCATGTCACCTAGGATTCTCCTCAATCCTTGGTAGAGCTAGATGGAAAAGCCAAAAATTTAGGTTTAACATAATCCCACGTTTTTACCCTTTTCACCAAGGTAGAAAACATCACTTTCTTGTGAAAAAAAATAATTTGTGCACAGGGGGTTTTGAATTGAGGTTACAACTCTACAACCCTGTGAGTCCTACCATAACTCCACTTCACCACTTATTGTTTACTTTTGCGAAAATATTCTTTTTATGTCATATTGGGACGTTTTTCCTTGTTGATGGATTTCTTCCATTTTCAAGTGGATTTTTCACCCGTTGGTTTTAAACTTGCACTTGCTTACTTTAAATGTGCTTCGGATCTCACGCTATCATCCCAAAAGCATCGGGTTTCCTTACTTGGACTCGTGAACCGGGTCGGATCATCGGATCTCGCCAAGATCCGGATCCCAAACCACTTGTGAGAGTTTGTTATCGGTTTCGTTCTAGAAACCACAAGTCATAAAAATTGTACTGTCTAACTTAAAATCTTACTATTTCACATAACGGATCCCTTTTATTCATTTAGAATTTCATAAATTTCACGGGTTTTACAAGAAGACCCAGCACAGTGGTGGCAATATGGTAGAATCCTCTCAGAGGAAGTTTCATTCTAGAGGAAGATTTCAACGGGACAACAAGAAGCAGTTCAGAGGACAAAACTCTGGTCAGAATCAGGGTAAGCAAGTCAAGTATGCAGGCAATCAACAAGCCAAGCGATAAAAGATCCAGAAGCCGACCTAGTCGGACAATGCTTGTAGGACTTGTGGTCTCCAGAGGCACGAGGGTAAATGTTACTTGAGGAACGTGAAATGCTTCAACTGCCAGCAGATGGGTCATTATGCCAATGATTGCCCACAACCTGATCGAAGAAACAACGCCCCACCAAGGCCGAAGCCAGCAGTACCAGGTCGCGCCTATAAGACTACTCTTCAAGAAGCTCTTGCCAACCCTAAAGTGGTTGAAGGTACACTTCTTATTTCTGGTGTTCTTGCTCGTGTATTATTTGACTCAGGAGTCACACATAGTTTCACTTCTTCAGCTTTTAGAAAACGGTTGTCAATGGCACCTTCTCGATTGAGTATTTATTACTTAATAGAGACACTTATAGGAGCAACCACCATTGTGGATACTGTGTATCCTAACTGTGTAGTAAAAATCGAATATTGCGAGTTGTGTGTGAACTTATTGCAACTCGACTTCAAAGATATAGATGTTGTTTTGGGCATGGATTGGTTGTCGAACCATCATGCCACTATCGATTGTAGAAGAAAGTGTGTCAGCTTTCAAATACCCCATACTTCCACTTTCACGTATCAGGGTGTTAGAAAATTACCCAAGCCGGCTATCATATCTTGTTTAAAGGCCAATATATATATTGAAAAAGGGATGCATGGGATTTCTGACTTACATGAAAACTGAAGAGAAAGAAGACCTCACAATATCATATATAGACATAGTTCGTGAATATGATGATGTTTTTCTAGAAGATCTACCAGGTCTCCCTCCTGATCGTGAGATTGAATTTAAAATCGATCTAGTTTCGGGAACAACACCCATTTCGAAGGCTCCCTATCGGATGGGACCTGCGGAACTCAAGGAGCAGCTGTAAGAATTATTAGAGAAAGGTTTTATTTATCCGTCAGTATCTCCTTGGGGTGCTCCGATCCTATTCATTAAAAAGAAAGACGTATCATTGTGCATGTGTATAGACTATCGTCAATTGAATGCAGTAACCATAAAGAATAAATACCCATTGCCTAGAATTGATGATTTGTTCGATCAACTGCAATGAGTGGCATGCTTCTCAAAGTTAGATTTGAGATCAGGTTATGATCAACTAAGGATTAAGAAGGAAGATGTGGCCAAAACAGCATTCAGATCAAGATATGGTCATTATGAATTCATGGTCATGCCTTTTGGTCTAACTAACGCACCAGTTGCCTTCATGGATTTGATGAATAGAGTCTTTAGACTCTATTTGGATAAGTTCATGGTGGTATTTGTCGATGACATCATCATATACTCTACCTCAAAGAAGCAACATGAAGAGCATCTGAGAATAGTTCTGCAGACACTTAGAGAACATCAGCTCTATGTCAAATTCTCTAAGTGTGCTTTTTGGTTAGAACAAGTGTCATTTCTTGGACACATTGTTTCTAAAGACGGGATTATGGTAGACCCTGCAAAGATTGAAGCAGTCACCAATTGGTGAAGACCCAAGAATCCAAACGAGATTTGCAGCTTCTTGGGATTAGCTGGGTACTATCGGAGATTCATAGAAGGATTTTCTTTGTTGGCGGCTCCTATGACAAAGCTCACAAAGAAAGACGTAAAGTTTGAGTGAAATGATAAATGTGAGCGAATTTTTAAGAGATAAAGAAGTGTTTGACCACTGCCCCAGTGTTGGTCTTACCTTTTGGATCTGGAGGTTTCACTATTTATAGTAATGCCTCTCACAAAGGATTGGGTTGTGTTCTGATGCAACACAGAAAGGTGATAACTTATGCATCTTGTCAACTTAAAACTCATGAAGTCAACTATCCGACACATGATCTGGAGTTAGCAGCGGTGGTATTTGCCCTTAAGATATGGAGGCACTATCTCTATGGCGAGCAATTTGAGGTCTTTACCGATCATCAAAGCCTTAAGTATTTATTTTCGCAGAGAGATTTGAAGTTGAGGCAAAGAAGATGGTTGGAATTTCTGAAAGATTATAATTTCGAGCTAAAATATCATCCCGGAAAGGCGAATGTAGTCGTTGATGCTCTTAGCAGAAAGGCAGAAGCACTAGCTAGACTCGCAGATTGGAAGATATTTTCCTCGGTGGCTCATCAAAAGGCAGAAGCTCAATGCTTACCAGGACAGTTATTATTCATGCAAACCAACATGAGATCTGAATTATGGGAAAAAATTAAGGAAAAGCAACCCTTAGACCCAGAATTGGCCTAAATAAGAAAGAAAATTTCATAAAATGAAGAGTCAGAATTCAAAGTTGATGATCAAGGACTTCTTAGATTCCGTCGCAGAGTGTGCATTCCCAAGGATGATCAACTTAGAAATCAATTGTTGGAAGAGGTACATCATTCTAGATATGTCATCCATCCTGACAGCACCAAAATGTATCGAGATCTGAAAGATACTTTTTGGTGGAGTGGTATGAAAAGAGACATTGCTGAGTTTGTTAACAAATGTCTAGTATGTCAGCAGGTGAAGATTGAGCACCAAAGACCAGGTGGTCTTTTGCAACCACTTCCCATACTTGAGTGAAAATGGACGGATATCTCAATGGACTTCATTTTGGGGCTTCTAAAAACGAAGAATGGGATGGATTCAGTATGGGTGATCGTCGACAGACTAACCAAGTCTGCCCACTTTTTAGCTTATAAGACAACTCACTCGTGTGACCAATTGGCTCAATTGTTTATTAGAGAGATTGTTAGACTTTATGGAGTACCTGATTCAATTGTTTCAGATAGGGACTCGAAGTTTACATCACGATTTTGGCAAAGTTTTCAAGAAGCAATGGAGACACAATTAAAAATGAGTACAACTTTTCACCCTTAGTGAGATGGGCAGTCAGAGCAAACCATTCAGACCTTAGAAGACATGCTCCGGGCATGCAGTTTGGAATATAGTGACTCGTTGAATGATATTCTGACATTAATGGAGTTTGCCTACAACAACAGTTTTTAAGAAAGTATAGGCATGGCTCCATTTGAGACATTGTATGGTCGACGATGTCGAACTCCCTTGTGTTGGGATGAGGTCAGAGAAAGGAGATTGTTAGGGCCCGAGATGGTTCAGCGAATGACAGACCAAGTGAGATTCATTCGAGAGCGTCTTCTCACAGCGCAAAGTTGACAGAAGAGTTATGCAGACCAAAGACGTTGTGAGTTGAAATTTGAGCAAGGTGATCACGTATTTTTTGAAGATATCTCAGTTTAAGAGAGTAATACGTTTTGGTAGGAGGGGAAAGTTGAATCCAAGATATATTGAACCATTTGAGATACTTGCGAGGGTTGGTCAGGCAACATACCGTTTAGCCCTACCACCTTCCTTATCTCGAATTCACAACGTGTCTCATGTTTCCAAGTTGCGGAAGTATGTGTCAGATCCCTCTCACATATTGGACATTGTGGAAACTGTATTGGATATAAAAGATGACTTAAGTATGAGAGAAACACTCATAGAAATTTTGGATAAGAAAGTGCAGAAGTTAAGAAACAAAGAGTTATCCCTGGTATTTGTTAGATGGAGCCATCACAGCAATAAGGAGACTACTTGGGAGCGTGAATCTGACATCCGTGAGCAATTTCCACATTTGTTTCTAGGAAAGATTCGGGACAAATCTTCTTTTAAGGGGGGTAGAATTGTAAAAACCCCTCCGGCAAAGTCGTCGGAGGGGATAAGCATTAAAAAAAATAATAATAAATAAATAAATTGAAACTATTTCGAGGGTTCGAGAAGTGGTGAGGATAAACCTCACACCCGAAATTCGTGGGAGGGGGCTGAGGTTTATCCTCAGCCCCTCACCCTGCGTGAGGGTTATAAAAACCCTCACGCAAGCCCTTCTTCCGCACCCTGCATCGAGAGAGAGAGAGAGAGAGAGGCACTTACCGGATTCCGGCGACAGCAACGGCAGCGACAACGACAAGGTGAGCGCCTTCCTCCCCTTCTCCAACTTCTTCTTCTTCGTTCTTTTTTTTTCGTCAAAGCAAAGGGGGCTGACAGCCATTGTTGCCGGCGAGTTGCAGAAAAAAAAATTTACGACAGAGGGAGAGAGAGAGAGGGGGGTCAGCCGACTCCGAGTGTCAGCCCCGGCGACCGGCCCTAGAGGTCGGCCCAGGCCTGGATGGGAACAGAGAGAGGGTCGCCAGGGGCTGACCCCCCCCCCCCCCCTGCACCTGGGATTGGAAGGGGCGCAACCCCTTTCGCTCTTTTTAATAAGAACCGGTTCGGTTTGGTCACCGGGTCGGTCTGGGTGTGACCCAGACCGAGCCCATCGGTCTGGGTCGCGCCCAGACCGAGCATTTAAAAAAAATATAGCGGGTTGGTTCGGCCTGGCTGTGACCCAGACCGAACCGGGTCGGTCCGGGTCGCACCCAGACCGAACCGAGACAGACGGTTTGGGTGAACCGGTTCGGATCGAACCGGTTCAGGCCAAATCGGATTAGGTCGAACCGGTTCAGGCCAAACTGGATTAGGTCGAACCGGTTCAGGCCAAACCGGTTTGGTTAACTCTGGTTCAAGTGAAACTGGTTCAGACTGACTCGGGTCTGAACCGAACCGGTTTGAACCAAGGTCCAAACCAAACTAGTTCAGGTTTGGATCTGGGTTATTAGTTCGGACCCAGTTTGATCTAGACCTAAATCCAGATTAACTAGGTCTAGATCTGATTGGATCAATCTTGGGTCTAGACCCAGTCAGACAGGTCTGGACCCAGCTAGACTATCCTAGATCCAGTCTGGCAGATCTGGACCCAATCAGACTGTTCTGGATCCAATCAGGCAGGTTCAGATCCAATCAAATTGTCCTACATCCAGTCAGACTATTCTAGATCTAGTCAGAATAGTATGGATCCAGTCAGACCAGTTCAGATCCAATCAGACTGTTTTGGATCCAATTAAGTAATGAATCTAAATCCAAACAGACAAGGTTGGATCCAAATCGCAGATGGATCTGGATTGATAAATTCTAGAGTTATACCGAAATCCGAAACGACCAAAATATCCAATTAGATACTCGGGATCCATTTCAGTAAAATGGACATATCTTCTTTCTCCAAACTCAGAATCGAGTGAGGTTTGGTGCATTGGATTCGTATTGAAGAGGGGAATCCATTGGTTTATGAAATTCAGTCAAACTAGTAATGCAGAAATCATGGTTTCTTGAGTAAGATTCGGGAGGGGTATTTTGGTAATTTAGTAAGAGGTTTTGTGAACTAATTCAAATATGTCGATTTAATGACCAGATCCTACTGTTAAATCATCTTGAGACTCACTTTCGGTGAAAGTACAGTGTTTGCACTTGAGGTAAGGGATATTATAAGTAATCTTAGATGTCAATAAATATTTTTACGTTGTATGTTACTGTAATATTGTAATTGGTTAGCATGATTGTTTTTGGGTGAGACTACGACATGCATAACTTTCATGCTTGACATTATAAGTAGAATTATATACATGTTTGTGTGATATACAAATTAGTTTTGATATGTCATGTATGATGAAAAAATTTTCTATTGTGATTGCATGTCTAGATAATTCATTAATATCATGCTTGTGATGAGATTATATTTAGATTAGAGTCTCATTTAATCTATTCATGTTGTATGAATGGATATTTTGAGATCAGCATGCATGACCCCTTAAATTCTGGAAGTGACAACATGTGGCAAGGGCTATTTGATTCGCGGCCAGAGTGCAACCACCATGGAGAGTGGGTCGTCGATGATTTAATGATGTAAAGACACTACATCATTGTGTGCTAAGTGAGAGAAGTGTGAGTTCTAATGTCATCATAAGATTAATAATGAGATTATTGTAATCAGTCATGACACCACTCGTGAGAGAATGAGTGAACTATGAATTTGAGAATATTGTTCAATATGTGAAGTTAGCTATAACTTAGGATTTCACTCACACTGGTTTGAGACTCTAGAGAACCATGGATGGTTGATAGCCATCATGGTTAGGATGTAGCATGAACCATACCGAGATTGAGAGCTTGACCTCCCGACTAGCTACCGGTGGGGTCTCCGTGGTGGTTCATTGCAGTGCTTGGTGGTTCGGGGACTACTGGGAGTATATGGTTCATTGTCTGGCCAACATGTAGAATTAGGGTGTTCTATAGGGTTGTTACGCCCATAGATGACTATTACTGGTATAGTCAGCCTAGTGATAGTTGAGAGAGAGAGTATTTGAGAATGATAATGGGGGTAATTAAAATATACAAACATGTGCGGTGTGTCGAGAACTAAACTAAGACTAGGGGCTTAGAGCCCACTACAGTTGTAAATTGATTGTTTATTTACTTATAATTATTTCTTACTAGGTTGTAGACTCACCCCCAATTTTGTTTAATTACAATTGTAGGTTTCAGGCATTAGTATCAGTCAACGTGTGAGCAGCTTCTTCAGCAGAGTATTGGTATCTTTTAATTTCTTTGTCATTGAAAATAATGTAATTGCTTTTCTTTTGTTATCAATGATGAACATTGTAAAGAAAAAGTTGATTATAGAAATAAAATGAAAAGTTTTTTTTTAGCCACATTTTTTTCTGTGTAAACTTTGTACTATTTCCCTCTAGGAAGTAATACCAACGGAACTCGAGCTCCTGATGTTCAAGATCGGGGTGTTACAATCTGTAAGTAATTGAATTTCATATGAAAATCTTATATGTTACAGCCTTTATCATAGTTGCTATTTGCTTCTCGTTGAAAGGTTGGAGAAGCCCCATTTTGAAAAGAAATTTAGCAGCATTAGTTGCTGTCAGTAAAACATTGAGGTGGTAGTAGGTGCTTGCAGTACCTGTAAATCTCAACGTCATAGTAGTCTGCAACTACTCTATTAGGCAGTGAAATAACAAATCTTGGATATCTGAAATCCGCCATCTAGGAGGAGGTCAGTTCAAGTGACACATCCAAAAATATATGCATTGTGTTTCGAAATCACAACCATCCATGCCTTCAAGGCTACATCTGATATGACCCGCAGCTGAAGACCCATGTGGCGGACCGCCCTCACCCTGCGGTTCACTCGGAACGCACTTGCGGAAGCTTCTAGGCGTGGCAGGAAGCCATGCCCGACCTTTGGTACGACCACTACTCTGCGGCAGGCACGCTGCAGAGGCAGTTTAGGAAACTGGCACACGATAGGGCACCAGTGTACGACCCTGCCAGCAGGCAGTGGTCCTTTTTGTCAGGGAGCCTTTAGGGCTGCCCTGGCACTGTTTTGGCGCCCCAGTTGTGGGGACCGCCTTTGTTATGCCTATAAAGGCCCCGCTCTTGTAAATGTGCAGGATCGAGGAATGAAGATTTTCTTTTCTCCCTCTGTCTTCTCTTTTCTCTCTTCTGCCTTCTCCCTCTCTTCTCGCTTCTCACACTTTGCTCCCCTTCACCGCTGCAATGGTTCCCCCGCCTGAGACATGGTTCTTCTCAGGTCGCCCCGTGGTCACGTGGTTCTTGACCCAGGCAACCCCATAGCCGGCACTCCCTGGTGCCCCGGTGTTATCATCGCAAAATTTTTTCCTTCCTCTGCGAGAGAGAGAGAAACGATTCTGCAAGTCAAACTTGACCAAAGTTTTGAAAATTGTTTTGAAATAACTCGCCTCCGTTTTTAAAATTTGCGAGAAAATTTCGTAGAATGGGACTCGCCCGTTGGTACGAGGTTCAACCATTTCTGATGCCTTTACCAGGGTTAATTAAACCAAGGATTAAAAGTGTGTTCAACTACGCTCAAATATCTAAATTATGCTCTATTTTCTAAATGTAGAGAGAACCAGGCATGTCCTATGAAATTCTTGAAAAATGCACATTTTGAAAAGATGATGTTTGCTTCTGATATTTTGGAAATACTTGGAAATGAGATTCTTGAAAATCATGGATTACACTGAAGACTATCTTTTGAAATGAAAAATTGATTCGCAAGACAATTGAAACTTTAAGAAAATCGATTTTTGAAATAATCTGATTATTCTTTTGAGAAAATCGATTTCTTATTGAAATAAGTCAATGAAAGAGGATTTGAGAATTCTGAGAAAACTAGTTTCAGAGGTAATTCAAAGATTCTTGAGAAAATCAAATTTTCGGTGAGATAACTCAATAACAGAGGATTTGACTCTTTGAAATGCTTTTATGATGCAAATATGAATGAATGAATGTAACATTAAAGAATATTTTCTGAGAAATTTGAGAAAAGCATTTGAGAAATATAGTAGATTTCAAAATAGCCTAAGAGAGTAGGTTGAATATGGCTAATACGAAGATGACAAATCTGTGTCTCGTTCGTATTTTGACTATGACCATAAGTACGAATTCCCCCAAGTTTGTCAACTCCCTAAAAGCTTGTGCACGTGCCATTCGTGTCAACCATAGTGAATTTGGAAAATGCATGAATCATCATTCATTAGATATCTGAATTTACAGCAAACTATATGCAATGCATCATATTCTATGTAGAAATATAATTCTTATTCCAATATTATATTTGATATTACATTTGAATAAGAAAAGAAAAGGAATAAATGAACAAAATCTTTCACTTGAGTATTCCTGCAAAACTAGAAAATGAGTTAGTACAAATATGTAGGTTTTTCTAGATTTATCCAACAATATCGAGAAATTATCAGATTTTATCCAGATATAAACCCCGATTCATACCTCCCTCATATAAACATGCGAAATAAATGATGCAAATGCATGAAAAATCAAAAATAAAAGTTTGAAATTTGAAATTGAGGTGAAAATGACCAAAATGCACTTGATAAAGACTATGGTCTTGAAATCAGGGTTTTCAAAAATAATTTTTGTAAAAATGAGAATTTTGAAATTCAAATGGATGCAAATGAAGATAAAATCAAACATAAGATGATATGATATGATTATATGCATGCTAAAACCTTAAAATTGCAAAAATATCATAAAAATGTTGAATTTCGCTTGAATTTGACGTTTTGACTAACATATATGGCAATTGAACTTAGAATCAAACCAAATTTGGTATGGACACCCATATTAATCCTAAGAATGGAATAGAATACAAAAATAAATTTTTTTGGTATTATTCAATATGAAACTTAATAAAGAAAACCTAAAAATGCTCGATTTTTGCTTACCTATCATAATGACAGCAGATTTTGGGTACTAACCTACCATAGAAAGTCACCAAATTTTACAAGGTGATAGAAGATAGTTAGGCAATGATTTTTGCCTTTTACAAATTTAGAATTTGACCTATGTTCGGAGAATTACAAATCTGGCAATATCGATCGGAATCCGGTGAGTTAAAAAACAGTGAAAAACAACAAGCTTCTGTCTAAAATTATGGAAAAAATAGTAAATAGTGGCCAAAATCTCTGAAATTTTAGGAGAATGTTGCCGACAAACAGAAAATCATATTTTTCTTTTACAGTTTCTCCATTAGATCTACGGTTGCAGATAACACACTTGATTATTAGGTACTTAAATCTAATGAAATTACAATAACTGGAAATCGGCAGGTAAACTTTTAAAATCTAGAAAAAATAGAAATATAAATCCTAAAATCCTGAAATTCTGAGAAATAGCAGAGAAGATTATAAGAAACAATTTTTCTTTTGACGGTTAGAACATCTGACTTACAGGTCAGAAAGCCACAATCGATCTAGTTCGATTTAGGACTCTGATAACTTGTAACAGGTTTTATACAGTGGTTTACAGAAACCGGTTTTTGAAAGATATCAATTTTTATTAGAAAAACTCAGTAAAATCTAGTAAAACGATAGATTTCTTTATGAATCCACTGTATTTTACAGATCATTAATCGGATCTCCCATGAGGGAGATCTCGATTAAACAATCATGCTTCTGGTATATCCACTATTTTCACAAGGTTAAAAACCCGGTTCGGTTCCAGATTTTTAGAATGGGGCTACATAACCCAAATCAACTCGGGTTTTTTGCAGGGAATCATGAACAAGTACATGCATTTACCATAAAAAAATCAAAATTTATAAACATGAAATGATGATTAAACTATGCGCATGGACTAAGACACTACAAAACATCAATAAAACTATATTACATAAATAAAACAACTATGAAATAATGAAACTAACCTAATGCAATATTTAAACATAAAAGCTACACAAAATATGAGAATAAAACAAGAACCAATCAGGGGACATGATTTATTTTGATATTGGCTATTGAAAGGAGGGACTTGATCCATCCATCGGACGGATCACCTCAATCACATAGCCTTGATGGGAAAATATTTTGTTTCGTACCACTTGACCATGTAAACCGTGGTTTTTCAGTCTTATGAAATAAATTAAAACATTGTGAAACAAAAGGAAAATGTTCATAACCTTGGGAGGCTTGGCTTGAACCGATCGAAGGAGTGGAGATGGTTGTGCCAAGGTCGAAGATGATGACACCGGTTGAAAAGGGGTGTCTCCTTGTGTGTGTTGGACCAGCTGTCACCAATGGAGGTTGCTGCAGGGAGGATGGTTGCCGAATGAAGAAGGTGGTTGTTGCTAGCTGAAGGAAGTTGAATGTGGGCTGCAATGAAGGGTTGAACTTGTTGTCCAAGTTGAAGGTGGATGGAATGACTGCAATGGGGGAAGCTTTGGGAGGCTGCTGGAGATGGCAGGTGCCAAGAGAGGAGGCCGGCTGCTAGGGTGGCTGAAGCTGGAACAAGATGGAGGTTGTTGTTGCACTGCTGGAAGACGAGGTGCCCTGAAGCAAAGGCTGACAATGGTTGGGCGTGAAAGGGAGTGAGAGAGAGTTTTTAGGGAATGAGAGAGATAGGTAGAGTTAGGGCTGAAGGAGAGAGATCTAGAGAGAGAAAAGGGGTCCAACCATATGATGACTTAGGGATTTAAAAAGAGGGAAGGGCTTAAGAAGGAGAGGGTGGCAACAAGGAGGAAAGGAGAAAAGGGAGAAGGAAAGGAGTGAAAGAAATTAGAGGAAAGAGAGGAAAGGAAAAAGGAAAGAAAAGAAGAGGAAGAGAAAGGGAAGAAGGAAGAAAAGAAGAGGGGGGCTGGTGGCAAGAAGTAAGGAAGAAAGGAGGAAGGAAGAAGGAAAGACAGAAAAGGAAAGAAGAAAAGAAAGAGAAAGAAGAAGGAAGGGAAGAAAGGAAACAAAAAAAAAGAGGAGGAAAGGAAAAAGAGAGGGAAAAGAAGAGAAAGGCAAGAAGAAGGGGAAAAAAGAAAAGGAAAGAAGGGAGAGGGGGTCGACCACCTTGGTGGGACCCACCTGTGCTAAAAAAATAAAAAAGAAAAAAGAGAGGAAAAATAGGGGAAAAGAAATTTATTTTTATTTTTATTTTTATTTTTATTTTTATTTTTATTTTTATTTTTGAAAAACCTTAAGTGTAGCGCCACTTTAGAGTGGACCCGCACATTATTTTGAAAGTTATTTTGAAAACCAAAGGGGTAGAATGGTTTCTCAGAATTTTTTTTGGATTAAATGAAATATTTTTGGCAACTTTGAAATAAAACTCAAAATTTGAAATTCTATACCCCTTTGCAGAATAGATCCAGTTTGAAAATTTGAAAATTTGAAAATTTGAAAATTTGAAAATCAAGTTTGAAAGAAACCCCGATTATTTTCTCATGAAAATATTTCTAAATTTAGAGTTCTAGGGGTAAAAATATCAATTTGAAAACCCAAGGATTGAAATTGAACTTTGAAAAGATTTAAAATTCAAATCTGTATTGATATTTTCAAAATTGGAGTTCTGGAACTCGAAAATAAAATGAAATATAATGAAATGTAATGAAATGCAATGAAATGTTTTGAAATGATGGAAAATGATAAGAAATGATGAGAAAAGATATGAAATGTCATGTGAAATGCAGACCCTGGATGAAGAATTTTAGGTATTGGACCCCGATCGACAGTTGTACCTATTTAAAAAGTGATAATTTTGACAAAAATGAACAAAATGGTTTAAGAAATGATTTTTGGTCTCTACCGAGCCAAGAGTGACACTAAAAATTGAGGTTTTAACTGGTTTGAACTGAAATAAACTAGAATGAACTGAGTTCTAGGGTTTCAGAACTCAAATGAACTGATGAGACACTCGCTCAACTAAACTCCTAGACTGAATGGTTAAGAAATGATGTCATTTTCAGAGAAATGGTGAGAAATGATCACTGGAGTGAAGTGAGTTATGAACAAGAGCTGAGTTTGAGCTGAAACAAAGATAAGTAATACTGAGATGAACTAAAACTGAAGCTCAAACGCTAGCTCAATTGACTTGACTTAGCTCAATTTCAGCTGAAATGAGCTGAAATGGACTCCTAGACACTGAGAAATGGATTTGAATTGAAACTGGAGCACTTGAACTCCCGGGAAGCTCAAGCTAGACTCAGAGGAATATGATTGACTAGAAATGACTGACTCAGATATAATTGGCTTGGATTTGAGTAAGAAATAGGCTCGTTTATGAGGAAATGAACCCATTTTGGCAGGAATGATAAAAAATGAACATTACCGGTTCATGGTGAGCTCGGGTGAGCTAGAAATGACTGACATTCTAACTGTTCTAAAGTTAAGAATGAGCTTGGTCGACTCTGACTGACTGGGATCTAGGATGACCTACGGGTAAAATGGTAATTTTTTTGGTGAAAGGGATAAAATGCCTCCTAAACTGAGACAAACTTGGTGTTAGACTCTTACACTGATCTACCAGGGTTGGCATCTGCAAGAGGGGGGGTGTCTAAGAATGGATGAGAAAAATTTGAGGTGTTTAAACCCGGTCCCTGGTTACACTCTCAGCACCCGTAGACCCTTGCAAACTGCGCTGATGTCCCTGTCATCGCACGCGCACTCCATGTGCACCCCTTGTGCCCCCTCCAGTTCAACGCTGCGTGCCTCAACGCGCGGCCATCCTGCTGCTGCATTGCACTCCCCTACGGGTCATTTGCCTTAGCACCCTGCGCGCCTCAACGCGCGTCACCCCTATGCCGCACTGCACACCCCGGCAGCTTGCTTGCCGCAGCCTCTCTTGCTGAGTCGGCCAACCCGAGCACCCCCGCACAGCCACAATCATACCAACGCCGTGCGCATCCTGCACGGCCTTCGATGCATCAGAACCCGTGGGGAGGTTTCTCGGTCCCCTGCATCTAGCCGCTTGCAGTAGGCCGATCTGTGTCGAATCATCCCGGTTTCCGCTGGCTAGCCGAGTGTGCCTCACGCCCTGTTCCTCCCTGCCTTTTCGCAGCAAGCAGATCGAGTTTTTAGGCCTGGGAATCTCCGGGCTTATCAAACAGTCATCATCACCATCCACTCTGTAACGATGACTTCAACACCTTTATGGTGGACTCCCACTGTTTGAACAATGAATGGTGGTGATGAACGCCCTGAACGGTGGTGATTTCAAATGGCAAAAAAATTGTATCTTGACATATCACACGATCCGACCACATCTAGAAGCCTGTACTATCATTGTTTGAGAGCTGGTATTAGCCAACTGATTGAAGTTGGCATTTCCTTGTTAACCACCAGCTCCTTAACCAAGGAGTTGAGAAGGCGGACGAAGAGAGAGATGACAAGGGAGTCCCACTTGAAGCTTCCAAAAAACTCTGTTTGGGTGCTGGAGATTGCGATTTCACGTACCCGGCCCACATACTTCCATTGTGTTTGGAAGCCAGGTTTTGGAAAATGGAACGGTGATGAGAATGGAGCGAGGAGTGGAGATGGCTTATTTTCAACTACATCATTATAAGGATGCAGTTTACAACTCCACTCTCATCTCCTTTTGCAAAACTGGCTCTCTCAACAGAATCTCTCCAACACCGGCTCCCAAACAGAGGCCCTTGTCGAGAGAGCCAGAGTTGGAAAGGAGATGAGAGGGGTGATGAGAATGGATGAAGAGGCTCAAGATCAACTGCAGCTTTGTCAAGATACAGTTGAAAGAAGGCTTTCTCAATCACATATCCGTCACCACTTTCATCTTCCAAAATACAAACCTCCAAACAACTGTTAGTGGAAGCGTGGTAGGTGGGATTCAATAGATCCCCATTTCCGCTCCCATCCCCAGCTCCCAAACGGAGCTAATTGAGATTGTAGCTGAATTTGATTGATGGAAGGATTTGAGGCTGCCAAACCTCTCATCCCATCTCATTGGATTGGACATATCCAAACTCCCAAACAATGGTGGATGGGGACTTCGTGAATCCCTTCCAACACCAACCAACGACGTGCTCCCAAGCACAACCTTAGGCTCATCTATATATTGCTGATTAAGGCTTTTACCGATGCTTCAGCAGCACAAACCAAGTCACTAAAAATTTTGATGTGATTCTCAATAGAGAAGTTAGCGCATCTCACTACTAACAAGAGCCATTTAGGCTCTATTTGGGAACCTTCCATTAGAGGAAATCCCCAAGGTCAGAATCGTTAGGGAACCAGGGATTCATATAAGAAATGATGGAACTGAATTTGTATTTGTCAACTCCAGTTCCTCATTCAGCTCCCATCTGAATGGGATAGTAGTTACCAACTACCACACTAGGTACTCTTTACTCGAAGCTTTTGACTCCCCTGCGACCTTCCTAGCGCCCTCAGCTTTAATGTCAGCATGAAAACTTTACTGCATTCCAAACAACATGAAGGGTATGTTTGGCTGCATCTCATGTGATTTTGGTTAAGTTCAAATGTGATTTGGTTCATGCAAACGAGAGAATGAATCTCATGCAAATAATAAACTGTGTGATTTGAAATCACATTTCAAGTAACTCTTATGTAATTCCAAATCACATGTAATATGTGATTTGAAATTATAGACTTAGAATCATAATAAATTCCAAATCACATATGATGCAACCAAACATATCTCAAAATGAACAGATATGGATTTTTATATGTAGATTTTAGCTCCGGATAAGGTTCTTATATTAGATCTAAATATTAAAAAAAAAATCAGTAATTTAAGAAAAAAATAAGAATTGATATTTGTATATACATAAATGCTTTAATTGATGTCGTATTGGATCTAATTATGAAAGTTTATCAAAAAAATATGGATTTTAGCTCTCAGTATGGATCTCAATCAAAGTACCAAAATTGTTTAAAATTTGGGTAATTTGAGAAAAAATAAGAATTCATATTATATATATGTATATATATATATAAAATAACCATAAATAAATCATAAAACCCTAAAATACAAGAAAACAAATAATAAATAAACAAAAAAACCTAAACTACAAAAGAAAAACCCATAAAATTAAATATAAGAAGCCCTCGTTTAAACCCTAATCAAAGAAAAACAACCTTAATCAAATAAAAAAAAACTAATCAAATTAATTATAAAAAATCTTAATTACAAAAATTTGATTCAAAGCCTTAGTTAAAGAAAAGCTTTAATCCAATTACTTATAAAAAGCCTTAATTTAAGAAATTTGATTCAAAGCCCTAATCAAAGAATTTTTTTTATTCAGAGCCCTAATCAAGGAGAGAGAGGTGCTATCACCAACCTCTCGCCACGGGCCACGGTCTTTTCGCCGATGGCCTCATTGCCGACCACTGCATATATATATATATATATATATATATATATATATATATATATATATATATATATATATATATATATATATATATAGAGAGAGAGAGAGAGAGAGAGAGAGAGAGAGAAAGAGAGAGAGAGAGAGAGAGATCAAGGTGTCATCGTCGACCTCTCGCTAGTGGCCTCGCTGCCCAGCCACTGCAGAGGAGTAAGAGAGAGAGAGGATTAGGGGTAGACCCCCTTTCCTGACTTTTTTTTAGTGTTTCCGTGTCATGTTTCCAGCATTACAGGGAGGTGTTAGAACAGTATTTCACGGACGCATTCAGCATTGGAATGGCGCAGCGTTTCACCGATGTGCCAAGCATTTGACCACTGCAACATCCCATGTGATTAAACACACCCTAAGGGTATGTTTGACGGCTTGTCCAGTGTTGGATGAAATCAACAAAAAGAATGGAACAGAACATTGGTTCTGTTCGTTCCGTAACAATTGTTCCAAGTCCAACGTTTGTTTGGACCATACTCAAATGCTATGTTCCAAATGTCCGTTGTTTGATGACGATGTGTAGTCAACTTGAACAGTGAAAGAGAAAAGAAGGGCGAAGCTGAGGACAAAGATGGAAAAGTAGCAGCGGTGCGGGATTCCCTTCGATTCTTCCTCTTCATCGAGCAATCCTTTCTCTTCGATGGCGATGATTTCCCTTTGAGCAATCCATCGGAACACACAGACAGAGAGAGAGAGAGAGGAGCAGGGAGGGCCTCACCCTCCCCTGTCGAAACAGGGAGACAGGGCGCCTCTCCCTTGTCAAAAAGAGAGCGCAAAGAGGGCATCACCCTCCCCTGTCGCAACAAGGAGACAGAGTGTCCCTCCCCTGTCGAAAGAGAGGACAGAGAGAGGGAAAGAGCGGGGTGCTCGACACCCTCCCTCCGACTCCTGCTCCGACAAGAGGGGGTTGCTTCGGCTCCGGTAAGAGGGGAGGCGCAGGGAGACAATGAGGAGTTGCGCCCCTCCCCTATCAAAAGAGAGGACGGAGAGAGGGAAAGAGGGGGGGTGCTCGACACCCTCACTCTGGCTCTGGCTCCAGCAAGAGAGGGAGGCACAGGGAGACAAGGAGGGGCTACGCCTCTCTCCTGTTGAAAGAGAGGACGGAGAGAGGGAAAGAAGGGGGGGGTGCTCGGCACCCTCCCTCAGGCTCCGACAAGATGGGCCTGCTCTGGTTCTGGCAAGAGGGAGAGGTGTAGGGAGACAGGGAGGGGTTGCGCCCCTCTCCTGTCGAAAGAGAGGATGGAGAGAAGGAAAGAGGGGGTGCTTGGCACCCTCCCTCTGGCTCTGGCTTCGGCAAGAGGGGGCTGCTCCGGCTCTGGCAAGAGGGGGAGGCGCAGGGGGACCATGCCGCTGTGGTTGATCTGTGGAGGTGGATCGAAAGAGAGAGAGAGTCGGTGCCCCTCTGCCTTGCTCAAACGATGGAGAGAAACATCTGCACGTCGATGCATTTTTTTTATTTTCTTTCAGTTCTGGTTCTTTTTGTAACGGAGGGAGGGGTGGAGCAAAAATTACACATCAAAATGGACGTGGCGGACGCACGAAATGCCTCTGCCACATCGAACATTTGTTGAAAATCGTTGTTCTCAGCATGATTTTTGTCCGAATCATGCTGGAAGCGGCGCATCAAAGGTACCCTAAAGTCTCCCTTTGGTCACCAACAAGGACACCTCATCTTTGGCATTGCGGCAAAGGATGCGTGCATGTGTATTTTAAACTCAGAAGATTCCGTGAACTGGCTCTTTGTTCTTGCTTAATTGTCAAATTCCTAATGCTAATCGGTTTCATTCTTTCGGGTGCGATAAACTACAGAAGTTTTAAGGCGTCAATGTGGTACGCTCAACTAAATACATCTCTGATCTATCCGAGCTCAGTGACTCATGAAACGTCCTGACAACGCTTCAAATATGTTAAATACACTCCAGACTTTCTCATTGAGCTGCAATAACTGACCTTTCCAGAGTGGAAAAGCCATGGTAACTTTTTTTTTTCTCACACGTAGCTATTGCTTGTGCTTACTTCATACATATACGTAAACCCTTGTGTTGTTCCTTCTCATAAGATACCTTAACACGCAGCATTTAATGGTTGGCAGACAAGGCACATGACCTGAATTTATTTCCATGGCTGCACATACAGTGGTGAATCTCTCCAGTACAAATGAAACAGTGTGAGGTAACAGTAGTTAAAACGTTAACATGTTGAATTTCTGCTTCTTACTTTCAAGAGCACTTTTGGAAGTAGTAATAAAAGTAAATGGTGCAATAGGTTCATGCCAGGTAATGCTCCAACCAATGGGATGGATTTTTTGCGCACCATTCCCTATGGCCATACTTGATTGTTGTGAGTGAGGCCCCATATCACAAAATATCTGATATACAATACAAAAAGGGGTTCGCATGACAAATCATATATGCCAAAGTAAAGGCGAAGGGCAGAGAGAGAGAGAGAGAGAGAGAGGTGTAAAGTCCCCCCACCCCACCACACCACCACACACACAAGAAGGCCAAAGTTCATACCAAAAGGACGAATAGAATCCCCAAACGAGGGTTGAGCGAAGCAAACTGTGCACATGAATATGTAAAGGGACCAGAAGCAGCCTTACCTTTCCGTCATTCGTCACCATCACAGACCACAAAACCCATATAAAAACAAGTGAACCCACGAAAGCCACGTCCTCTCCTCCCTTTCCACCCAATCGATTCTCTCTCTCTCTCTCCAAACATCAACTGTTGGAATCCGATGCCGAACCAACACGTAACCTGAGGGAAAAAAAAATCTCACACCGACACACCATGTAGAAGGCGTGTCATAGGTGACACGAGATTGACATGAGTAATCAGTGAATTCAATAGTTTAATATAGTGGTATTTTACGAAAACATAACTGAAAAGTTCGTGTCCTTGTGTCCCATAATCCATTCTTGAACAGAATTTTTTTTTTTTTATGGAACTCTAGCCAAGTACCAAGAGTCACCCGTGTCTTTGTGACATGAAAAAGGAAGAAACCCCACACAGCAGAAAAGGACTGTATCATAATCAGAGAGAGTCATTGCGCCCCCGACCAATGTTATCACTATCGTTGCGTATCTGACTGTATGCAGAATTTAGATACGATTCAGGGCCGATTCAGCTATCTATTAATAAATGTAAAAACTACCAAAAATATTTTTTTAAATATCAATTTTAAATTATTTTAATAGTTTCAACACGTGTCACGTTATGATTGACACGTAGTAGTTTTTTTATCATTTTTAATCCGATACAGAACAATTCAGCTGGGTATCGGCCCATACAGCTGAATCGGCAGCCCAACGATTCAGGGCTGATACCGATACTGACAACATTGGCCCTGACTTACCAAAAAACCCTATCCCTGGCACACACCTCATTGTCAGCTCCTGCTTTTGTTCAGATTGTTTATATTAGATGATAACTTAAATAATTTAATGACCCACCGTCCCACCCCAAACTTATAACCAACCTTTCCTCCCTTGCAGACGATGCTGACACAACCAGCGTAACAACACAAGGCGTACACACGTCCATGTTCAGATGGACGGCTGTCGCTGCTGCGGCAGCCCCTCCTAGGCTGTATTTTTTAGATTCCTCAACCACTAAAAGACTTCATCGAGAGAGAGAGCCGAGCTATAACCAGCAACATTAGGATACAAAAAAAAGGTTCAACCAACAGTGAACCTACCGGATAACCAAACACAGGCCCAAGACATGCCAAGGAGCCTCAAAAAAAAAGAAAAAAAAAAAGGAAAGATGAAAGGAGAGAAGGAAAAAAAGAAACAAAAAACAAATGATCCCTGGAGGCAGATGGTGTTGCAGATCAGGGATGTTGATGGGGGAGAATGGAACGTATACTTCCACCAGGTTCACCATTTTGTTGACACTGCCGGAATATGCTAAAAAATAGCGGGGAAAGAGAGAGATGCAATAGCCAAATATCATCCATTCAAAACTCTAAGTGATAGGAAGATTAAATATTTACATCAATGGGGGAAACCCAATTACAAAAATTTAGACAAATACTATAACCCTAGACATATTCCAGAACTATATACAGATTCAGCGGCGGGCAAAGACAACCAAAGGGTAAAAGAACAAAGGCAAATCATAGCCACCAAGACCCAAAAAAAAAAAAAAACATAACCCCTATATTCCTGATCTCATTCACACCTAGAGCTAACCTAACCTAAACCTCACAAGGAACCTCACCCTTTCTCGGAAGAAAAGGCATCAACCTTCCTCGCTTATTCGGAAAACTTATTTACATAATACGTATACACAGCTTGATGACATTTGATCGATATGGTGTAAGGATGTAAAAGAGCAAAAGACCAAAACAACACAAACTCTCTACTTCAAAATACGCTTTTTTTTTCTCCTGATGTGCTTTTCTTTCTCGATGGGATTTGTGGTGAAACTCTTATCGTTGACACTCGATTAGTGGGTCAAAATGATCATGATGTTAGTGGATGGACGGATCAGGCCATCGCCGGGATGCTGCAGCCCCTTCGATCTCGATCGAGGCAGTCAAAACCTTCGATTCTGACGGCAGCGGAATTGTGACCGAAGTTAGCCCTTGCGCAACCCTTGCGAGCGGAGGAAGGCGATGGGGAGGAGGGAGGAGACGTTGCCGGCGATGCTGAAAAACAGGCCGGCACCGGAAAGGGCACCGGGGAGAGGTCGTCCCTGAGGCCCTCCGTAAACCGAACATCGTGGACCAGAGGGTTCGCTGCTCGGCTCGGCGGGGACCCACAGAAGTAGGGAGGCGACCCGCAGCCCGACTGGTCTCCACCGTACACGCCCTGCGATTAAGAACATACAAAAACAAGCGATCAATCTTCAGATTCCCGGGAGGATTTTTCTAAAGAACGAAGAGGAGAGGGAAAAGAGATGAGGGAGGATTACCTTTGCAAAAATGATGTCCAGGAGTTCCGATCCGGCTTTGGACTCGATCTGCTCCGTCGGATGGCTGTTCATCGGCAAGATAACCGTAGATCAGCATCGCATCAATAGATCTACACACACACACACACACACACACAGAGAGAGAGACGTACCTCAGAGGCAGCCGGAGAGGTCGCACGGCGTCGGCAGAAACGGCATGGTTGATGATGGCGAGTCGTCTCGGTTTCGGGCAGAGGAGGGGTCCCCTACAGCGTTCCTGAGAGGCGAGAGACGTCCTCGCCCTTGCGAGATCAGCCATATCTTCGAACCCGTTAGATCGGCTCATCTTCAGCACGGATAGACGACGGAAGGCGGGGGCTTTTTCCTCAAGTATGTACAGGTTAGATGTGACAGTTAATTAGTCTTATTTACAAACTCGACCCTCAGCAGCACTCCGATCACGCCTGCAAAAAAAGGAAAACCAAAAACTGATTCAAGGATCGTTCCTACTCATCCAAACGAGATCTGCCCGGGAACAGAACAAGTCGCGCTTTAATTAAAACCCTACAAAATCGAGATCCTGAAACGGAGTTCGCGAAAGACTCGAGAAAACCGCAGATCTACAAATTCCCCTCCGGGATCCGCAGATCTCTTGAGCATCGCTCCCCTTCTAAAAAAAGGAAGGCCACAGACAACAAATCCAACGGTCTAGACGCTCAGAAATCTTCAGATCAGAAGATGAG
This sequence comes from Nuphar pumila, assembly GCF_984573655.1. NCBI lineage: Eukaryota > Viridiplantae > Streptophyta > Magnoliopsida > Nymphaeales > Nymphaeaceae > Nuphar > Nuphar pumila. The sequence continues at coordinate 38,572,604 of NC_143255.1, forward strand.
AAACGCCAGAAAAAAGTGAAAAAACTTTTTTTTTTTGAAAAATATGAGAAAAGGTAAACTAGAAGAATAAGAAAAAAATCAGAGAACGAAGAAGAGAAAAAAGAAGATAAAAGGAAAAGAAGAAGAAGAAAGAAAGTGGAGGAGGAGAAGCGTACCTCGCTGCCTTCAACAAGCCATGAAGAAATAAAATTAAACACAAAGGGAAAATTAAAAAAGAAAATTGAAGAGAGGGAAGGAGATGGAGGAAAGAAGACGAGGAGAGCGATGGTGGGAAAGATTTATAAGGAAAGGCAAAAAAGAAGAGAAGGGACGCTTTGGTAATATCGAGTTTAGGAAAACGTGAGGAAGCCAGGCTACAGTCGGAAGATAGCCGTTGGATTAAATACTAAACCCTGTTTTTTATGTTTATTTCGAAACATGCAATCGGTGCGTGACGCATAAAGGGCACATCGTTGTCGACAGCACGTCATCTTTTTGGTTTCCATTTATATAAATTAAAAAAAGTATGCACGTTGATTTGATATTTAAAGGTGAAATCAACGATCAAGATTTTTATTTGTAAGAAATGAAAAGTAAAAAAATAGGTATCCTTTAGTTTTGACTGTGGATGGATGGAGGACATTGAGCCAAGAATGGGTCAGGGGATGGAGATTAAAATCAAAACCCCTTTTAGTACAGAGGTTACTCTCACCCTGCCCAGACCCATCCCCGATCCAAGCCGAGTTTGAGCTCATAATCAGCCTCAGTTAAATGATCTGAGTTCGAATTAGGTTGTTTATAAAAAAAGATACATTGTTTTAAAGCTGGAAGAAACAAGATTATTAATATATTAATATATTTCTTACTACCTAACCAGTTTATACAAATTGAGACCGAGCCAAGTAGTACCTCTTGTTTATATTCAGCTTGTGGATCTTATTTTATAATGTTAAACGAGCTCTTTACGAGCTGAGCGCAACTCTACTTGTTTCCCAACACTAGTTGGAAGACCTTTTTCTAATTAAAAAATTTTCATTTAAGACCAAACTTCTTATCCTTAATTTCAAAAATGGGTTTCAATGTTTTGAGTTTTTGGTACAAGTCACAGGTTTCCTGAAAATTGCCAAATAGAAACCTCAAGTTAACCTACGTAGTTGTGGACATGATTTTTTCTGAGTTTTTTTTTTTTATCGCTTTTCGGAATTGAAAAATAGAAGCCCGTAAAAAAAAAAATCAACAAAGGTGAGACTGTTTTGGCAATTATAGAGTTGATTTACAGAAATGAGAAAGAGAGTAGCAGAAGAGAGGAAGGTGCTTTTTTTTAGATAAAGCTGAGGCCGCAAAAGCAAGACTACAAGCTATGCTCGGATCTGGATCGCCTGACCCTTGACTCTTGACCCGTGAGTCAACGGGTTGACTTGGTGACTCAAGGCAAAGAGACTTTTGCATCCTCTCTACATCCATGGAACCCGCGTAGCCAAACCAAGTGTCACCGACCCTAGTTCCGATTAAGACCCATGATTTTTCAGTATAAAAAGATAAAAAATAGTATTTTACCAAATATGGACCGGGTCTGATTCATGTAATCTTTATAAGGTCCATGTATGGCTTTTCTTATGGCAGACCTGATAGGATCGGTGTCTGAACCTGGTACCGGCATCCTCAAAACGGATCCAGGTTCAGACTCACTTGGATCCAGGTCAGATCCGACCTATTGACACTATTTATGGTGACGGGCAGATGTCAAGCCAGCCAGGCCCAGCAATAAAGGCTTGACAAGCCTGATTCGTATCCTAGACTGAGCTCAGTCAGACTCGGTTATAATCAGGATCAGGCCAGGCACTTTATGCCCAACAGACTTAAATCAGTTCGGCCTTTGGGCCCATTTATTTTGTAAATGAATCGGGTCCAGTTCAGGCTTGATTATGTTATGGGATTGAGCCTGGCTCGAGCAGCTCTTACAGTTATGTTACCAAAAACACACAAAACCAAAACCCCTGGACCTTTTGCAAGTTGCTCAATAAAGTACGCAGTTGAGTTTTAGTGCAGTTTTTTTAAGGAAAACATAACAAGGGAGCGTTTGGATAGCAGGTATCAAAATTTGGATTTCAAAAATCCATGCCTGTCTAGCCCATTCACCAAACCACCAATTGATCTAAAGGCCTGTTTGGAATCTAAGAACTGGGATAGGAGTTAATGTATTTGACAAAAAGTTTGTCAAACTACCACCTGGTGGCTGTTTGGAAACTGATAGCTGGGATGGGAGTTAATGCATTTAGGATGGAAAGTGATTGTATTTACATCAAAGCATGGAATTGACAGCTACCACCCCTAGCAGGTTAGGAGGTGGTAGCTGCCAAATCCAGGATTTGGCAATTGCTACTTCCTAGAATGCCACTTCTCATCCCAGCTACTAGTTTACAAACAGGGCCATCTACATTCCAAATATTCTTGACATGTTTCGGCAGTAGTTAGATAGTCAGGTAGCCCATGAGGATGTAACGCCCCAAAAATACCAACTTGAAAATCCGTGAAAAACTTTTTTTTTATAGAAATGATAGCTATGGAAAAAGAATCTCACCTCACGATTCTTTTCGAAAGAATGAGGAAGGCAACGACTCTCCTTTGCTTAGAGTGTAGAAAGGAGTCCCAATCGGTACCCACCCCTACACAAAAGCACAAAGGGAGAGAGTGATGTCCACGGTTGGGAGAGAGGGAGAGAGAAAGAGTAGAGAAAATGAGCTCTCTCTCTCCTTCTTAGGATTTTATAAGTTTGGGGTTTCAATCCGACGGTTGAGACTTAATCAAGATAATGAAGGGTTGTGGTTCATTCACTTAATTGTCACACCCTTCTAGGTGGTGGCACTTTCGTAAATAACCCCTCCAGCCCAAAATCACCCCTAGGTTGGCATCTCAAAACTCGATATTGAATCAAGGGTATGCCATGCTACTTAACTTGATGACTCAAGAGAGTCACCATTTTTATTGAATTTATCAAAATAAAGAACGAACATAGTTTTTTCGTGTATATACATATAGTTGGCCGAAAAATCATGTTTGTAAGTTTTATTCAATAAGTTGATCTCATAGTCATGTTCGGCATGGTTTGTTTCATAAGAGTCGTACTTTAGACCATTTTTTATGTAGAGCATTCGAATCTTCAATTCAGAGAAGATGAGTTGGATCCAAACCCAACTCACCATACCCAATACGAGACGCAATACCCTCAGAGATCCAATGTCATGCAGGACTATCCGAGTCCAATTGGATCTTTGAGCAAAATTCATTTTGATTATTGTATTCCAATTTCTGAGATTTTGCTTTTACCTTCTCAGAAATTACATTTTGTAGTGTCGATTCCATTTTGTCAAAGTAAAGAATCATATTAGATATTTTATTTTTATTTTTTTATTTTTTGATGCTGAATTCTACGGATCCGGATAGTTCTAGTGCTTTGTAAGATCTTTTTATGGTACTAGAAGGTGTATGGGGTTCTAAGGTAGTTTTAATTTTTATCGCATTTTATTTTTATGCAATTTTATTTGCGAGTCTAATTCATAGCATTGTTTCGATCTGGGCCAAGATCCAAACCCATATAGGACCCCTAGTTGACACCACCCATATGTGGTCAAGTTTAACCCTTTGAATTTTCTTTTGACTTTGAAAGTCAAAAGAGTAGTTGATAAGGGAATTCAAGACTATGTGCAAAAACAGTAAAAAATCAAAATAGCCTCGAAAATGGGATGTCGTGGAATGGCCCTCACATTATGAAGCTCTTTTCTCTGTAGCTTAAGAGCCTAAGGGGGGGGGGGGGCGTCCAGCAGTCTAAACTTGCTTTTGATTCAAGGAAATTCAAAATTTGGGTGAGGAAGAGAGAAAACTCGACTTTTGGTGAGAAGAAAGGTTTATTGTGAGTTGGGAAGAAGGTTCTTGTGAGAGTTCGTGGGGCGGTTCTATCCGGAGAGCATTCAAGTGTTGGTGTTGTTGCTTGTTTGGTGGAAGCTGTTGTCCATCTTCTTCATTGATCTTGTTACTACAAACAAGATAACATCTTTCAACTTGTTATCTTTGGTTATTTCGTGTATTGCATAGTTGTTGGTCTTCGTATGATAGATTGCTTATTAAAATTTATGAGATTATTTTTCAGAATATTAGTAAAATTGTTCTTATGATTCAGTTATTCCAAATCTCAATTGTGGTTGATACGTGTTTTTGTTTGATTGAATTTTGTTTTTGCAAAAGAAACTTGTTTCTGCACTCGGGTCAGTCTGACACAGTCCTAGTGTTTGGACCGTATATCCCAAGATACTTGTTTGTTTCATGCATGCTTTGGCTCATTGGAAAGCCAAGACACCAAGATGCAACTTTGATGTTGGACATTTGATCGAAATCTACATCAGAACGCAGCTAAAATTCCTGATAGGGTTTTGTTGTTGGGTTGTTACCCAAGTCCTGTCTTGATAGTGAACTTTTTGACAGTCATCAGTGTTCGGGTCATATCTCCCTGGATACTTTGCTAAATCATGTGATCTTTGGCTTGTTGAAAATCTAAGATTTTACCCTACAACATTTCAGTTTATGGTTTTTTGTGAATCATCCTTATTTACCCATGAAAATTATTGGCAAATCTTTGTCAGTCAGACAAGACTCGAGTCCTGTCCTGTGCAACATATCTCTGTTACTATTCCGTATTTTTAGTATTTATTTTTTATTACTAAATGAAAAATTATAAATCATATCTTGTTAGAAAGATAACTCTCTAATCTACATCTTTTATGTTTATGATTTTTCCTGAATCAAAACCATTGATCTCCTAAAATAGCTGACAATCTCTACTACAATCCTGTTTATTTAAATCTCAAATTGTATTTTGTTTGCAACAAGTGTCTGATCTTCATGACATATTCTATCCAATCTTGCATATTTTGGTGATCTGATTGAGTTTCTGAAAAATAGACATCCTGCTTAAGATTATTTCTGTTAAGAAGTTTTACTGAATCGATATGTTGGTTACTCAAAAATCACCTTTGTTAGTTACATGTTTATTTTTTGTTCTGCAATTTGAAACCATTAGAACAGAAAATACACCAACTTCAAATAGACGTAGAAATCGATTTACTGAATCAAAATTCACAAATTTTAGTTTTCTAGAAAATGGACAGACTAAGCTACAATTTTTTTGTTTGGAGTTTTCTCAAACTCTTTCGTCTGAGGGCTCAAAAATCCTTTCAAAGATGACTGATTGTTTTCTAGTCATCCTGTTGATGACCAGTCTTACTAGTCCAGATATCCGTTCGTAAATCGGATAATATATATCTGATTTCTATGATTTTACCTTTGCTGGAAACATGTGTTTGTTGCACATGTTTTCTGTGGTTATCATTTATGACGAAACAGAGATCTGCTACCTCAAATCATTCTTTGACTGAGTATTGTTCGGAGTCAACTGTCATCCTTTTTAGCTTTCGCGTGTAAAGATTTATTTTGGATCTCAGATCGTGAATCGACTCCCACGTTGATTCTACATCATTTTTTGGTATTAGAGCGAGGTTGTTGGATTTCTTAATCTGACATGGTTCCAAATTTTGTGACTATCGTCAAAAAAAAATTTTGGGTGTTGTTTGGCCATGGCTGGGCGAATGGGCAGTAGAGGTCGAAACGATATTAACCCTGCAATTGAAAACCACGTTCTTAGGTACGAAAATCAAGACCTACAATGTCAACTTGAAGAGTCTAATATGAGAATAGAAGATTTAAATCAAAGGATGGAAGATCTTACTAGGGAATGGGAGAGACAATCTGAGCATAGACGCCGCAGATCTTAAGGAACCCGCAAATCGAATGCCTATGATTTCGATAGTGAATTTGAGTCGTATAGGTAAGGTCAGGGTGTTAGGGAAACTCACCTACCTAGGAAGTCACATTGGGATTTTGGGTTGAGATTTGATATTCTCGAATTCAAGAGAACCGGAACTCCTGAAGAATTCCTCAATTGGATTAGTGAAGTTCGTGAAATCCTTGAATTTAAGAAAGTTCTAGAAGATTGACAGGTGGGATTAATTTTCCTCGAGCTTAAGGGTCAAGTTGCAGCCTGGTGGCGCTAGCTCAAGCAGATGCGTAGGCATCAAGGACATGCTCCGATTGAGCGATGAGAGTACATGGAGTAGAAGTTGCGTGCTCAATTGCTATCATTGAACTATTATCGAGAGTTATATCAAAAATATCAAAATTTGAGGCAAGGAACCAAGTCGGTGGATCAGTATACCAAAGAATTTCATTACTTAATTGCGTGAAATGACATTCGTGAGAGTGAAGAGCAATTGGTGTTAAAGTATATTGGGGGATTAAACTTCCAATTCCAGGATATACTAAACTTCATTGAGTGTTAGACTACGTCCGAGGCTCATCAGAAAGCGTGCTAATAGAAAAGGTCTACTCAATGAAAGACCTTGATTAAATCTAGTCAGACTACTAGACCCCTAGTGCGGGCCCCTGTAGTCCCAAGTGCTAAGGTTGACCCACCCCATCGATACCCCAATGCTGCTAACCCCTTTAGGGTTGCAAACCAAAATGCCTTAGTAGGAACTCAAGTGAGATCCACTAGTTCTAATGTCCTTATCAAGTGTTATACATATGGAAAACCTGGTCATAAGTCCACTGAGTGTCGTGGCAAGACCCTATTCATTGAGGTATTTCATGAAGAGGAAGATTCCAAATTGGATCTAGAATCCAATCTTGTATATGACCAAGATAACAAAGATATTGAAGAAAGGAGTGAAGAGGAGAAAATTATAGAAGATTTGTTGCCCGATAGAAGAGATGCACTCATCTTGAGAAGCGTGTGTTTAGCTCCGCATCAAGAGGGGAGTGACAAATGGCTTATGACCCACATCTTTGAGTCAACTTGTATTATTGGTGGTAAGGTTTGCAGGTTTATCATTGATTCTGGTTGTTGTGAAAATGTTGTATCCGTCGAAGCCATGACCAAACTGAACCTGAGTTGTAGGACACACCCCCATCCATACCAGGTGTCATGGCTCTAAAAGAGCATTGACCGACAGTGCTTGGTCAAATTTTCTATTAGAAACTTATATTTTGACCAAGTGTGGTGCGATGTACTCCCTATGGATGTGAGCCATTTGATTTGGAGAAGGCCCTGTCTGTATGATAAAAATGTCATGCATAATGGTAAGATCAACGTTTATTCCATCACTTTTAAGGGCAGAAATATAAAGTTGTCTTTCAAAAGATCTACCGCCATTATCTTCCATATCATCATTTGTTGCTCAATCCACTGTTACACCTCCATCTCCGCTTGTTATCTCTATTTCTCCTCATGCTTCCCTTAAGATTGCAACATCTCAGATAAAAGGGTCTAGTGCGTTCATCACCAGAATCAACTAAAATCTAATACTATCATGAAAGAATCTCTAGCAAACTCTTCTTCTGCAGTCTGTGGTGATTCAATATTCTTTAAGGCCAATAATGAAAGTAAAGAGGAACCCATCCTCGATATAGAGTCTGATTTCTTCACTTTCTGACATAGAATATTGTGAAAAACTCTCTTATCTCATTTTTTATAACCTTTTGTTTGTTGAAAATCCTGAAGGTTGTCTATCCTTTTTTTAGGACAAATTCAACTTTGACAATCTGATTTATCAAGATATTGATGAAAACATTGAAGATGAAGAATCAGTTGTCTGTGAGGATGTCGACAATGACCTCACATGTGATTTTAATAATCTCATCTTCGAGAAAAATATCCATATTGAAAAGTCCTCTCAAAGTATTAATTTTTTTTTGAAATGTGTGTCAATGAGTGCTTAGACATTTAACATTCTCCTGTTGAATCATTTAAGAGTTTAGAGACTCATTCTAGTCTAAAAAATGAGTCAACCACATTAGGTCTAGTTAGCATTAAAGCCCTAAATCTTGCTTGTATTCATCAGGGCTTAACTGATCATCTTACCCATACTTCTTTGAATAATCCTCATAGTAAGTTTGATCTGTTATTACATTGTATTGCTTATGAATTACCTTGTGATTGTTAACATCGTAGTGCAAAATTTAAAATTTTGAGGTATATAATACATAATCAATTGCTATCTGTTTTTTTTACCCGCATTTTGTTACAATTAGTAGAACTCTAATGCAAGGTAAAGTTGTTAAATACAATGTTTTAGATGCTTTTGAGCTTCAATCATATTATTCTGCATTACATTTTTCAAAATATATTGAATTACATTGCTTAAATTATTATTCTCGTTCTTATATGAGGTTGACTGCCTTGCTTAGTTTATTTTTTATCCCTGTGGACAGATACTGCGATGATTTTATTTTGAACTTGTGTAGAAATTATGAAGCTTCACATGTAAAGGACCAGGCTTCGAGGATGAAGCCTTTCGATCTAGGAGGGAATGATGCAGAACATCCAGATCTTCAATTCAGAGAAGATGAGTTGGATCCATCCTAACTCACCATACCCGATCCGAAATGCAATACCCTCGGAGATCCAATGTCATGCAGGACTATCCGAATCCAATTGGATCTTCGAGAAAAATCCATTTTGATTATTGTATTCCAATTTATGAGATTTTGCTTTTACCTTCTCAGAAATTGCATTTTGTAGTGTCGATTCTATTTTGTCAAAGTAAGGAATCATATTAGATATTTTATTTTTATTTTTTTAAGTGCTAAATTTTACGGATTCAAATAGTTCTAGTACCCTGTAAGATCTTTTTGTGGTACAATAGAGTTTATGGGGTTCCAGGGTATTTTTAATTTTTATTCTACTTTATTTTTATGCAATTTTGCTTGCGGGTCCAATTCATAGCATTGTTTGGATCTAGGCCAAGATCCAAACCCAAATAGGACCCCTAGTTGGCGCCACCCGTATGTGGTCAAGTTTAGCCCTTGTTAGAATTTTCTTTTGACTTTGAAAGTCAAAAGAGTTGTTGATAAGGGATTTCAAGGCTATGTGCAAAAATAGTGAAAATTCAAAATAGCCTTGAAAATGGGATGCCTTGGAATGACCCTCACATTATGAAGCTCCTTTGTTTGGAGCTTAAGAGCCCAAGGAGGGGGGTGGTCTAGTAGTCTAAGCTTGCTTTTGATTCAAGGAAATTCAAAATTGGGTGAGGAAGAGAGAAAACTCGACTTTTGGAGAGAAGAAAGGTTCATTATGAGTTGGGAAGAAGGTTCTTGTGAGAGTTCATGGGTGAGGAAAGGGCTTGTGCACAATCTGAGGTTCTATCCGGAGAACATCCAAGCGTTGGTGTTGTTGCTTGTTTGGTGGAAGCTATTGTCCATCTTCTTCATTGATCTTGTTGCTACAAACAAGATAACATCTTTCAACTTGTTATCCTTGGTTATTTCGTGTATTGCATAGTTGCTGGTCTTCGTATGATAGATTGCTTGTTAAAGTTTATGAGACTATTTTCCAGAATATTAGTAAAATTGTTCTTGTGATTATGTTATTCCAAATCTCAATTGTGGTTAATACGTGTTGTCGTTTGATTAAATTTTGTTTCTGCAAAAGAAACTTGTTTCTGCACTCAAGTCAGTCTGACACAATCCTAGTGTTTGGACCCTATATCCCAAGATACTTGTTTGTTTCATGCGTGCTTTGGCTCGTTGGAAAGCCAAGACACCAATATACAACTTTGGTGTTGGACATTTGACCGAAATCTGCGTCAGAATGCAGCTAAAATTCTTGGTAGGGTTTTGTTGTTAGGTTGTTACCCAAGTCCTGTCTTGATAGTGAATTGTATGATAGTCGTTAGTGTTTGGGCCGTATCTCCCTGGATACTTGGCCAAATCATGTGATCTTTAACTTGTTAAAAAGTTAAGTTCTTACCCTACAACATTTTAGTTTATGTTTTTCTGTGAACCATCCTTATTTATCCATGAAAATTAATAGAAAATTCCTGTCAGTCGGACAAGACCGGAGTCCTGTCCTGTGCAACATATCTCTGTTACTGTTCTGTATTTTTAGCATATCTTTTTTATTACTGAATAAAAATTTATAAATCATATCTTGTTAGAAAGATAACTCTCTGATCTACATCTTTTATGTTTATGATTTTTCTTGAATCAAAACTGTTGATTGCCTAAAATAGCTGACAATCTCTACTACAATCTTGTTTATTTGAATCTCAAATTGTATTTTGTTTGCAACAAATGTCTAATCTTCATGACATATTCTATCCAATCTTGCATATTTTGGTGATTTGATTGATTTTCTGAAAAATAGACATCTTGCTTAAGATTATTTCTGTTAAGAAATTTTATTGAATCGATTTGTTGGTTAGTCAAAAATCACTTTTGCTAGTTGTATGCTTATTTTTCTGTTCTGCAATTCGAAACCATTAGAACAGAAAATATACCAACTTCAAATAGACGTAGAGATCAATGTACTGAATCAAAATTCACAAATTTTAGTTCTCTAGAAAATAGGCAGACAAAGCTACAGATTTTTCGTTTAAAGTTTTCTCAAACTTTTTCATCTGTTGGCTAAAAAACCCTCTCAAAGATGATTAATTGTTTTTCTGTTAGCCTGTCGATGACCTGTTCGATTGGTCTAGAGATCCGTTCATAAATCGAATAATCCATATCCAATTTCTGTGATTTTACCTTTATTGAAAATGCATGTCTGTCACGCATATTTCCTGTGTTTATTATTTCTCATGAAACAAAGATCTGCCACTACAAGAAAAACTGGAATTAGCGACAAAAATTTATGACAGATTTTTTCTGTCACAAATTTACGATGGATTAGCTAGAGAAAACTATTTGTCCCTAACATTCAAATTATTTGCGGAATTAGCGATAGAAAAAATTCTATTGGGAATTCATCGTGAATTAGTGATGGATTCGCTATGGAACAATTTTGTCTCAAACTCCGTCGCAACTTCGTGACGGCTCAGTAGCATAAATTTTCTGTCGCTACTCCATCACATATTTACGATGAAGTATGTGACAGAATTTTGCCATCGCGAATCTATCGCTAAATTTGTCATAAATCTCTAATGCGAGCCCTTTTCCCTTTCTGTTTCATCAGTCGTTCGCCCGCCGCCCGTCAGCTTCCCGTCGCCTGCCCGCCGCCCATCAACCTCCTCTCTCTTTCCCCTCCCGTTCTCTCTCTCTTTGCTCCCCCTCTGTGTTTTTTGGCGAGCCTCGTCCGCAGATAACCCTCCCCCTTTCCCCTTTGTTGTAGCCTCCCCCTTCCCCCTATGGTTGTCGGAGGGCCAGCAGAGGCCCGACAGCCTCTGTCGAGCCCTCCCCACCCCTCTGTAGTCGACGGGGCTGGCAGAGGCCCTGATCGCCTCTGCCAGGCCCTCCCCTGGCTCCGATCTCCAACAGGATAGGAGGCTTCACCCCTGTCCTTTTGAATACCGACAGGGCCCCCCCTGTCCTCTTGACTTCTCCTGCAGTGGGCTCTGCCCTGCTGTCGAAGAATGATCGGCAGGGGGAGAAGCCCCCTGCCCTTTTGTTTTCCCTGGCACGGGGTGGCTTCGCCCCCTGTCCTCGATAATTTCGACAAGGGGCAAAGACCCCATGCCCCTTGTCTCTTTTGCTCGGTAGGGGGCGGATCCCTCTGCCGGGAAATTTTGCCCTGCAGGGGGCGGATCCCTCTGCATGGGAAATTTTGCCTCGGTAGGGGGCGAGACCCCCTTTGTCTCATGATTGATTCCCGGTAGGGGGCTCAGCCCTTGCCTTCCGATGCTTCCCTTCGGGGGGGTCCCACCCCCTGCCGCCTGTGAATGTTTTGGTAGGGGGTTTTGCTCCCTGCCTTGACCTTATTGTCGGTAAGGGCAGCGCCCCTTCCTATCTCACTTTCAGTAGAGGGTTGTGTTTCGTTGTCCAGGATCATTTTCATTAGAAGATGTCACCCTCCTTATCATCAGGTAATAAATTTCATTTTAACACAGTGTCTTTTGTTGATTTTTAACGAATTTCGCTTGTGCCCCACGACCCGTGGTAAGTAAGTGACAAAAGCAATGCAAATCGGGTAAATATCCATGGTGAGTAAGTGATGCATGTGCATCACAGGTTATTTAATTTCTTGGATGTAACACTTTTCTGTTCACGCACCCACTTAGTTGTGGATATCTAGGACTGCTTTGATGGAATTTGGAGATCATGCTAAGCATGATTTTAATATGTGAAAATAGAAGTGTTCTTATTTTTGGAGTTCGGATTCCATGCTAGTCATGGTAGTAGTTAGCGGGATATTGGAGTGTGTTTGCTGCAAGTACATATTTGACATTGTTTTGATATGAATGATTTGAATGTATTGTAATGTTTGATGTAATTGTATTCATGCTTGCATGAAGTTACTTTCAATTTGATTATGACTTTCATGTGAAATTGTATCATGAAAACATGCTTCAAATGAATGTATTGTGTTATGAACGAGTTTGCATATGAAAATGAATGATAAGTTATCAATGCTTCAAACATGCTTCAAATGAATGGTTTTGCACATGAAAATAACAAGTTATCAATGCATGCATCATAGTTCTTGTGATTGTATGACATTATATATATATATATATATATATATATATATATATATATATATATATATATATGCATGTGTGTGTGATATATATCAAATCATTACATCTACTACGAATGCATGATAAATTTGATATTTTCTTTATCATAGCATTCTGATGATTCTCTTTTAACTGGTTAGGATAATATCTGTAACATCATAGGACAAAATGACTGTAAACCGTGAATGAATGTACTGTAGGGTAGTTGACAATGAGGTATCGCTTGAATATATGGATGGTGTTGACAATTTTATTGAATTTGCAATGACAAGTGTCAGTATAGAGGATCCCACAGGTCGAATCAGGTGTCCCTTCACCATGTGTAATAACAATCAATTTGTAGAACCTCATGGCGTTAGACATTACCTATACAAGAAGGGTTTTGTGAGTGATTATCAGAATTGGATGTTTCATGGTAAAGAATTTAAGAACAATTTTGACGTACGGGTGGATGTGGTGCATGATAATCCATATGTAGATTTGATATTTGATGACATAGGACCAAAACTGGGTTCTGCTATGGGTCTTAGTGATGTACTAACTGGGGTAGAGGAAGAAGCAGCAAACGATGTAACTAGTAGATTTTATTATTTACTTAGAGATGCTGATGAGCCACTTTAGAATGGTTGGAAGAGTCACACTATCTTGTCTGCAGTTCTTCAACTACTGAATCTGAAGTGCGCGAGTTTAATTTGAGTCAATCATGTTTCGACCGTCTGTGATCTATTGTGAAGAGTATGTTGCCCAAAGATCAAAAATTGCCACAAAATTTTTATCATGCGAAGGTTATGGTCAACACTCTAGGTATGGGGTATCAAAAGAAAGATGCTTGTTCAAATCACTGCATGTTGTATTTCAAAGATCAGGAAAATAGCAGATCATGCTCATCATATGAGCATTCTCGGTTCAAGTCAAAGACAAGAGACAATGATAGCACGAGGTCAAAAGAAGTGTCATACAAGTCGCTTCGCTACTTCCCTCTCACCCCTTGATTGCAACGATTGCATATGTCTTTGAAGACAGCTAAACACATGAGATGACATGCAAATAAAGTTTGACATGATGAAGACAAGATCACGCATCCTGTTGACACGAAAGCTTAGAAGTACTTTAATAGTACTCATCAGACCTTCACAATGGAAGTGAAAAATGTTAAGCTCAGTTTATGTACAGATGGATTTAATCCATTTGGGTGTAAATCAACTCCATACTCGTGTTGGCCAGTATTTGTCACCCCATACAACATTTCTCCAAGCTTGTGTATGAAGCGTCAAAACCTTTTCTTGTCTCTATTGATCCCTAGTACGACCTCTCTGGGCCAAAATCTTGATGTATATTTAAGGCCATTGATTGATGGCGAAGAGGAGGAGAAGAAAGAAGAAGAATATGAAAGTTAAAAAGTGATGAGGAAGCATTCTCGAGCTAGTGAAATACATCTTGTAATACATACCTTTATTTGATATGAATGATTTGAATTATTTGAATGTATTGAAATGTATTGCAATGACTTGAATGATTTGAATGTATTGCAATATTTGAATGTATTTCATAAAGTTATTTTCGATTTGATTATGTATCTTCGATATGTATAGAGTTATGATTTGAATGTATTGCAATATTTGAATATCTTGCATGAAGTTATTTTCGATTTGATTTGAATATCTTATGTTTTAATATATTGCAATATTTGATGTGAATGATTTGAATTATTTGAATGTATTGAAATGTATTGCAATGGTTTGAATGATTTGAAGGTATTGCAATGTTTGAATGTATTGCATGATATTTTTTATTCTTTAATTATGTATCTTTGGTACGTATAGAGTTATGATTTGAATGTATTGTAACATGTTTGATTTATTTGAATGTATTGCAATATTTGATGTAAATGATTTAAATTATTTAAATGTATTGCAATGATTTAAATGATTTGAAAGTATTGCAATGTTTGAATGTATTGCATGACATTTTTTATTTGTTAGAATATGGTTCATGGAGGTTACATTGGTCGAGCACCCAGTGGTAACCACTCTCAGCCTTCATCTTCACGGGTTGCTTCGATAGGTATATAATGTAACTAATTGTATACTTGATTAGTTTAAATGCGCATTGTGTGAATTTCTAACTCATTTTTCTATAGAGGATGTTTCGTCTGCACATGACCCACTTACACCAGCTATTCATACAAGTCACGAGACAACGCTGGATGTAGGATCTTCCCAGCCTGACACACAACGACTCATTCAAATAGTGTATATCGATAATCGACCGTAAGTATTTCATTTTCACTTATCCTATACTTATCTTATAAATATTGTATATTGATAGTTAATGTATACTAATTCATGTGCAGCGCGAGGTTCGAACCAGAAGAAGTAATACGAGAGATTAGACATTCACTAGTTCAACATCTACCAGGATCGGTCACTCAATAAAAAGAGTACCCGAAGGAAGTGTTGGACAGATTGTGGTCCTCATTCATGGTATACAATCGTTTCTCATAGTTAATATGTTTCATATTTATTTTTTTGTTATAGTCATGTCTACTAACTTTCTAAAATTATTTGTAGGCTTCGAATCGCTTCGCGACTATGATGGAGGAGCGGGACACGAGGAAGGTATGGCAGAAGGTGGTTGTCAGTCGATTTGCAGACATGTTGCACAATATGAAGACTGCAGCAAGAAAAACATCTGGTGGGATAGATGATCCACTACAGTGAAAGAGCCATGACCCTTCTACTATCAGGTCAGATGTTTGGGATGCAATGTGCGACAAGTGGGCGGGGCATGAATTTCGAAACCGCTCAGCAAAGGCTGCACAAAACCGAGCGAAGATGCTTAATGCCCATCTACACACAAGTGAATCTAAGACTTTTGGGAGCCACTTGAAAAAAATGGTAACTCATCAATATATATATATATATATATATATATATATATATATATATATATATATATTGTCAATTTTACAAGTATTGTTGCATACCTGTTAAATAATTTTTTTATCATTTAACTTCGCAGGAAGCAGAAAAATGAGACATTGTGCCATACAAGGATGTGTTTGTTGAAACACATAAACGTAAGACCATGGGAGAGTTCGTATAAGAGAAGGCAAGAATGACAACAATATGTATTTATTGTATTAATAAATATTGTAATATAAAAGTCATCATAAACATTATAATTCTTAATTATTAATCCACATTGTAATCAATACTTTGTAGGAGTCATACGAGCAACAGATGGTAGAACGATATAGCGACGACTTCACTTAGCATCCGTCTTTTGATCCTACAGCATGAGTGACTGCAACAGGTGAACTAAAAAAGGGTCGTGTGTTCAGGTTTGAGAGTAATATGAACACCTCACCAGTCATTGCCTCCTCCAGTCACGGCTCTCAGAGTTCTCCCGTCAGCATCAACTCCAAGCATTCGACTGACCCGGCTAATTCTTGGGATGGTGTCTGCCAGCTTGTTAAGGATACACTGCGTGACTATTTACATGAAGCAATTTTCGACGTTGTCCGTAATGAGTTATGCATCTTTTTTCGGGACAGGGGAACTTTATCTACAGGTGCCTATCAGGTATGAAATGCTTCATGTGGTTAGATTTCAAGCTAGTATATGCATGATTTCATCACATATGAGCATAATTTCATCACTATGAAAGTTTGACTGCCTTATAACACATATATGCATGATTTCATCACTATTAAAGTTTTTGGACTACATTAGAACACATATAAGCATGATTCCATCACTATGAAAGTTTTTTCACTACCTTAGAACACATATATGCATGATTGAATCACTATGAGAGTTTTTTGACAACTTTAGAACACATATTTGCATGATTGAATCATTATGAATTTTTTTCTGTCAGCCTTAGAACACATCTGAATTCTGTTAATATCCTTCACTTTATTGCTAGCTAGACTATGTATAATTCACTCATGTTACTTTGATTGCCTTAGCTTAGATGCATTGCATATAATTTATTTCATTATACTGTGTTTATCAATACTAACCTTTTTTTTCTCTTGTAGGATGCTGGAGATAATCAACATAGAGGAGCTGATGGAGGCATGGATGAAGGGGCAGATCGAAACAATGAAAAAGATGATGCACAAAATCTTGGCGATGATTAGACTCATGTATTGAATTTGTTGTACCTTCTTGTTGTTTCAAAAGAAACTCTTTGTAATTGTTCACTTGTAAATAATTAGAACTTGACGAGGATTATAGTGGATCAATAAATTATTTGTAGTTGCTTTATATATGTATTTTTGATGTGTACTTTATTTTTTATTCGCAGGATATATAAATAGTATCACAAGAATTTTTTTTTGATATTTATATTTTAAACAATTATTTTTTAATTTTTTTGCAATGGATAATATCTGTCGCTAATTAGTATCAACCTCTAATTTAGCGATGGATTAGGGATGAATATTTATCCATCGCAAAACTGAATCGACCGATATTTTTTGTGATGGATTGTAATCCATCGCAATTCCGTCGCTACAATAGCGACGAATTCATATCTGTCGCAAACCCAAATCTCTGCAAATTAACGACGGCCTTACGACGAATCATAACATTTGCTTGTTCATCGCAATTTAGCGATAGAAGTAGCGACAGATATGTTTCGTCGCTAATTAGCGACTAGAAATTTGCAATAAAAGTTACCCATCGCTACTTCGTCTCTAAACTCTACAACGAGAGATTGGCGGCGAATTAACGACAGAATGTGGCCGTCACTAATCCACAGATTTCTTGTAGTGTGCTACCTCAAATCACTCTTTGACTAAGTCCTGTTCAGAGTCAATTATAATCCTTTTTAGCTTTAGCGCATGGAGATTTATTTTGAATCTCAGATCGTGAATAGACTCCCACGTCGATTCTACATCAAATTTTTTATGTTGAAATATGAGTTTTTGAATTATGAGATTTTGGTACATTGTATGCCATTAATTTTTTAAGTTTTTGTGAAAGCAACTTACATGATGCAAAAATATGATTCACAACCTGTTTTATACTGACGGACTATATAAATCACATTTATATTAATTGAATCTACAAAAAAAGTAAAAAAAAATGAAAAAAGTTGTGTAATGGCATGTACAAACGACTATAGCAAATTTATATTTGAGAAGATATTGGCTACGTACCAAGTCTATAAATTGCGAGTTGACTTGCCAAGTTTGCCATGCACGCTTTCCAAGCTAAGGCTTTGGGGAGGTTTTGGTTTTCCCAAGACTTAGTTGAGATGTTATCCAAGTGACACTCTGATTTCAGGTTTATGAGATAAAACCTATAAACACTGAATGCTTAAATGCCTCATAATGACGTCTGTGGATTCATGGTTGATTTAGAGGGACGCCAGCTCATTATGAGAACTTGTACAATCATAAGAGAGAAGAAGTAAAATGGTATAAGTTCTACAACAGGGGCTCTGCTTGTGTTGGGACGTTGCAAGTTCGAATCCCAATGGTATGGTAGGGGTCTGCCTAAGCCCAGTTTGCCTTTTAAAAAAATGGTATGAGCTCTTCTCATTTCAAGAATTCAAATTATAAACCATATGTTCTCTTTTGTTTGGGTGAACAAAAAAGAATTAACCCGAATAGAAAAAGTGGTGAAAAGCTGAGGTGCAATATGATGACACAAAAATTTGTACCTTCCGCACCTGATCACTTGTGGGACCCAAGAGCTGATGGAAGGCGATCAGGTGCTTAATGCACAAATTTTGTGCCATGTGATTGCACCCGAGCCAGACTCTAAAAAGTGTGGTATATTCACTAATTCTTGATCTATTTTGTCAGAAAGATGGTTGGAAAGAACGTAACCCCCTTTAAATTCATATGATTAGCTTTGGCCGAAAAATTCATATGAAATATGTTTTTTTTTTACATGTAATCACATTCAAATATCTATTAAATCCAAATTGGATGTTAAAAAATCAAAACAATATCCGCATCCAATTATAAAACAAATACAGTTGCAGCTCATCAAATCCAACTAAACAAGGTCGGATCCGATCAGATATCAGATAAAATCCGATCCATTTACATTTTTAACTGTACCCAGTTGCATTTTTATTCATATTTTGCCTGGCGAAAAGAACATTCGAGATTATAGACATCATCGCCATCCCAATCCCAGCAGCATAAAAAAACTGAGGCTAGGACTATGCTGGTCTTAGGCATATTGAAAACTGGAATCATTATAACTCAGCAGTTGAGCGATTGAAGTTCTTAAACAAGGGTTGGCTACCAAAAGTTAAGGGTTTTGGATGCTTAGAACTCAATCTTGTAGAATCTGGATTTGGACTCGTACCATCAATTGGGAGTGACCAATGATGTCAGTATCGGTATTGGCCCTGAATTGTTTGTGAATCGATCCATACTGAATCTCAAGTGAATCGCTTTCTGAATCTGCTAAAAACTAATTAAAATATATTTTGTATCAATCAGAACATAACAAGTCTTAAAACAATTAAAATAATATTAAAAAATAAATTTAAGATTTTTTTATATTTATTAAAAAATAATCGATTCAGGTTAATATCGTATCGGATTTTTGCCGTATCGACCCATACAAGCTGCCAACATTTTGGGTTGGACCCACCATGGTGGATCATAATAAGCAGGAGCATCTCTTGTCCAGTCAGGCCCAGATTTTCTTGTCGGCCTCAGCTTTGTCCTTAAATCCATTTGCTGTGTCAGGAGGCGTTGGGTAGTGATATGTATGACGCCATTGTGCTGCTTTAAAATGTTTCTTGCAGTGGTAAGCGCTTTACCACTCATAAATACGAGACAGACAAATGGGTTGGATTAAGTTAAGGTGTGGGCATTACTAGATCCGAGATAATTAGGGTTGGGGTTCGTAATCAGATTTGGATAGGAAAGTCTGTCAACTAGACGGATCTTATTAATTACTTTAGCTACTTAATTGAATGTGTTTTTTTTACATATTCAGAAATTTACATTCGAATCATCAAATGAGAATCCAATTTCCCTCATTAAATCTGCCTATGCCTATGAAGATTGTTATGTTGCCCCAATGTCATGTGCCGTCCCATTCTTTCCTCGCTGGCCTACCAACGTGTAATGTAATTTTTTAATATACATTTTTCTTATATATATAAAAAAAAAAGAATCACTAAGCTTTGCATTTTATTAGTGCACAACCTAGAACACGAATTATGAAGATTCTAGGAACCAAATCTTTTTTCTTTTTTCTTCTCCATCATTATGCATGTATACGTGAATGTTCACCTTTCCTTTAACTAAATATTAGGCGACTTAGTTTTGATTAGCACATACTTCTTGGAAAACACATTATATATCAAAGGAACACTGCATATCTGGTACTAATTGGTTACTGAATAGTATCACTTCGTTAATAAAGTGATTATTTCAATTTAAGCCAATTTGGTATAGTGATTTTCATAGTATGCACATATATATATATATATATATATATATATATATATCATAAGGGAAGAACTCTGTTTCTTCTGTGTTTGCACTCTGTAATTGTCTTTCGTTTTCTGTTCAACTATAGATAGGTAGTTTAGAAAATGGCGCCCCAACCATGATTAAAAAAAAAGCAATTTGCAAGTATACTCCAATTTGCTCTTAGTTCATGTCTTCACATAAAACTATGCAAGAATAGAATGTCGTGTGTACCTTTATAGTTGTTCATGGCTTAGCAACCATGTTTGGGTGGAACATAAGCTTGGAGGCACACAACAATGTCAATTTCTTAAAAGCGTCAGTTGTCTCATTGAAATTAAACCTAGGTGCACTAGGGTTGAACCTCATCTTTAAGATATGCACCTCTCATGCAATACTAACCGTCCATGGCACTGAGTTGGCACCACTACACAACTTTAGTAAACAACTTCACATAATAGAAATTAAGAGAGAAAAAGTTCAAGAAGAAGAAAACTCATCGATGGATGACCTGAGGCAACTGAGATTTATATAGACCCAATTTACAGGAGTCCATAAAGCATGATTTTAAAACCCGGTGACTCGTCACTCGACTCGTCCTTGAGTGACGCGTGACTCAACCGGGTCATGCTAAATTTATATATTTATATAAAATATATACGCCATTGCGGTTGAAGGAAAAAGTTTTATAGGACGACAATTAGGCTCGCTTTACTATATGGTACGGAATGTTGGGCTGCCAAGAGACATCATATTCAAAAAATGAGTATAGCTGAGATGTGTATGCTTAGATGGATGTGTGAAAATACAATAAAAAATAAGATTCGAAACGAGAAGATACGTAAGAAGGTAGGCGTTGCATCCATTGAAAATCGGTGGTTTGGACATATTCGGCGAATGCCTAATGATGCTCCAGTTAGAAGGATGAAGAAATAGAAAAATATATTAGTTAAAAGTGGTCAGGGTAGGCCTAAGAAGATTTGGATGAAGATGATAGGAAAGGATATGAATGCTTTGAACCTCACCGAGGACATGACATTGGATAGAAATGATTGGAGGAGAATGATTCATGTGGAAGACCCATAATGAGTTTCTTTTTTGGTTCATATCAACGACCCCAATTGTTTTGGGATGAGGGTGTAGTTGTTGTGTATAAAATATATATACCATTCATATTTTATAGTATGTTATCAATATATTATATATAATATGCATTATATGATATTTTTATAATATTTTGATGTATAAGTTTATTAATGCATGTATAACTATATTTTATATGTAATATATATAATATTTATATTATATTTTATATAATATACATAATTATATATAATATATCATATATGTATATATGCATGACTCAACCTTCGATTGAGTCATGTGCAAACTTGGCCGAGTCAACCCATGACTCAAGTTTTGTACATGGGTGAGTTGTATTGGTTTTTGACCCACTACTTGAACGATCTGGGCCGAGTCAAATGAGTCACCAAGTTGACCCAGCTAGTTTTCAAACTATGCCATAAAGGTTCATTAAAGTTCAAATAGCTAGCATGAACCCATTAAGATCCAAACAGCTACTTCCAACGGGCTCCGTGCACCCACTAACGTCCGACCGTGGGTGCCACACGTTACTAACGTCCCACTGTGGTTAGCCATGTTGAGGCTAGGTGTCGCCTCGCCTCGCAAAATACCTTTGACTACCTTGGTGAAACATCAAAACATTAAAAGAAATAAAAGCCTATTAGGTGATTTTATGAGGTACAAATTTGTTCAAAATAAAAAGTTTAGTCAAAGTCAAACCAAATCTGAGCTGACTTGAACGTCCAAGTTCAATTACATGGACTACATGTAAAACAGCGGATTTGGTATGATCTTTTCATCAATACCCAAGTTCAAATCTTAATCGGATGTCAGACCAGATATCTGCATATTTGAGATCTGAGGACTTTTTGTGTGACCCCTCACTAGAGATTTGAGGCCTTTTTAAATTAAACAGACAATGACATAGATGGTACTCACTTTTGGCACCGTTCTTTGTTGTCTAGAACCAGAAATATGTCAAACATGGTCACTTGATTTTTTTTTTCTTGACGGTTAAATTAAACCAAGAATTTCATGTACTTGGATCTTAGATCCCTCATTTGAGAGAAAGTGGGAGATGTTTCCTGGCATCTTTCTAGAGATCTAAGGCATTCAAATGTCTCCTTAGAGTTGTGCATGTAATTATCAAAAGCAACCTAGTCTCTCAATATAATTTTTAAAATGCCATCAATTTTCTGTTTGATCAGTATATTTTTTTCAATTTCTTGATGATTGAAAGATTTCGCAAGAGACTTTACAACATAGAAATCGCTAAAGCAATATTTTTTTTAATAAACTATATTAAAAAAACGCAATATTTTTAATTGTCAAAAGTCCAACCATCATCTATACTCACAAATAACCTAAGGAGCATACTTTTGCAGTCTATGAATTAGTTCATACTTACACTGTTACTCATGCACCTACAGCGTAACCAAAATGATTGAAAATGTATAATCGTCACTGGTGCCACTTTACTGGCTTTGGAGGTGGTGGAGTGGTTTCAATCTGTGGGACCCAAACTTTGCAAAGAAGGGCCACTCAATGATTTTATGATCAAGCGTGCCTTGAATAAAAAACAGGCAGCTGAATCTATCAACTGCAAAAGTAGCCAGCTAGCTGTTGTAAATAGCTGATAAGCTAGGCTCTCTCTCTCTCATCCATTTGTACTCTGAACTGTGCACAGTCACCATCTAGATGGTCTCTCTCTCTCATTCACTTGTACTCTGAACTGTGCACAGTCACCATCTAGATGGTCTCTCTCTCTCTCTCTTTCCTTGGAGATGACCCTTCTGAGCCGCCCTGAGCAGCAGCCACCAGCCGACAACCCCAACTCCGCTCCATTTTCTGTTTGTTGCTGACACCAACTCGGCGACGCCCGACTTCCACCATGCCTGAGCTGCCTCCCTCGGCTCATGATGTCTTGTTCTTCCCTTGATTTTTTTTCCACTGATGATGCACCACCACTGCCACCATTTCGGCGACCCCACTGTTTTCCGTTTCTTCTCAAACCCAAGTCGATCCTCTCGGTGGGAGATCGTGTTTGCTTGAGCCGTGTAGCCACACATCCAACCGCTTCAGCCTCCCTCCAGTTTTGGGTTTGGCGAGCAGCGCGGTGCCTACTGCTGCAAAACCCGTGGGAGCCACGATTTCATTTTTCTCTCTTTTCTCCGGTGCCGATGGGAAGACCGATGCTGCCATTCTGAGCCCAGGAACCGCCTACGTTTGCCTCCGGTGGTTTTTCAGTTCCGTCAAACGCTGCAGGCTCGAACGGAGGTTGCCCTATCTTGTGTTGCGTTGGTTGGTCGTGTCGATCACCACCGGAGCCCCCGACCCTCGCAGGTGTGCCTCTATCTTGTTTATTTCCTTTTTCAGAGTTTCGTAGGCTCCTTCATCGGTGCCTTTCGTCTTTCGGTTATGCGCTCCTCGTCTAGCCATTTTTGGGGACTTGCTCCCGATCTCCCATTGAGGGTCAACCAGCGAGCCCTTCATGTCATCAAGAAAGCAGTGAACGACTGGGGTGCAGCTTTTGTGCTTCGCCGATGGGGTTTGGATGTCGTCTTGCCTTTCAGACTCAATCGTTGGGTTTTCTCTAAGCTTTCAGAGTCCCTCCGATCATGCCTAGATGTGGGCTCTCTTCGTATTTCAGACATTAGGTTTTTCCTGCGAGCTATTAGACGGGAGCCTCTCGAAGCGTGCTCTGTTAAGGCTTTGCTTGTTTCTCCTTTCTTCATTCGTGAGCTTCCAGAATGGGTTGCTGATCGAGGATGGAAGCAGGTCTCATCTACTGGGCAAAGCTCCATCCATGCTATTCGTTTTAGATACCAGTTGAGTCATGCTAGGCCGGGGGATTGGTGGTGTGCTAATTGTTTTTCTTTGAATTTCCATAAACGTTGTGATTGTCATAAGTGCGGCTTATCTTTTCTCTCTCGTCGGCACCCAGTATGGAAGCGAAGACGATCTAACCCCTCTCATTCTCATTCATCGGGGATGAATCTAGTCTCTAAAGATTTTTTTGGGGTGGTGCATCATCCGGCAAGTCGGAATCCTGAACGGCCTTCCCAAAAATTATGCTTCTCGCCATGGGTGCAGATTGACAATCTCCACAACCCGGCGATTTCATTCAATGCTATCAAGATTGGGTCTATCTGGGTCCTGGTCGAGCCGCAGCACTTTGGGCTATCTTTTCCGTCTATTGCTCCAACTATGTTAGACTCTTCGCCAGCTTTTGATGGCATCTCCCAACCTTTGCAAGTTCTGCCAGGGGTGGGCCCCAAAAAATTTGGGTCTGCCATCAATGCTTTCTCTCTTAAAGATTTGTCGCTCACTATTTATAATGTTCAGAGCTCGACGTCTGATTCTTTTAGCGCTAATTCTCGTGGCGGTCTAATGGCGCGGTTGGGTAGGCATACTCGTGGGAAGCAGAGAAAATTTTTGTCATCCTCGTCATCACAAGCTCTGTCTAGGGTGAGCCCACAAATATTTGACCATGATAACAATGCTTTCTCTAATGGAGTTCAGTCGTCAGCTTTTTCTCAAGCTCGGGGCCTGGTATCTGCTTCTCTTTGTTCCAATTGCCATTTCAGCTTGGAGGCGCAGTTGGGCAGGCTTGCGCGTGATGGACAAATGATGAATCTGCTATCGTCCTTTATTATTTTTCCCTCCAGACGCTATGACTATCTGGTTATCAATCTTATTGCGTTTAATGTTAGAACCAACATGGCAATCAGATGCATGGTGCTTGGCTCCTCGGTTCCTCGTCCTTTCCCTGTATCGCATTATGTCTCTGAGGTTTTTTCTTCTACCAAATCTTTTGGTATTCCGCCAGACGCGGTCTCCTTCATTAGTCCAACACAGGGTCAGTAGCATCCTAGTCCACAACCTCTGGGTGTCACGGTTGTCGATGCAGCTAAGTTGCTGGATATCTCTCTCTCATCTTTACAGCTGCAAGCGATAGCTGTTGATATGGATTCTACGATTTCAGCTATTTCTGCGATTATTGGGGACTCTCTCTGCAACTCTGGTGGAGCAGATTGCGAGCAGTTGGGCTTTTTCGATGGTCACTTGAGGTCGTCTGTCAGTGCTGGTGGTCAGCGAAGAAGAAGGAGGTCTTCATTAATTGTTTCGGCTACCGATGCTAGGTCCCCAAGAAGTTCATCTCGGTGCCACCAACCACGGGTTTTTCCAGATTTTGTTCCATGAAGACTGTTTGTTGGAATGTTAGGGGCTTAAATTGTCCCACTAAATGCCTGTTTCTGGCTAATTGGGTTAGGGAGCAAAAGCCCAACCTTTTGGCTTTATGTGAAACTAAAATGGAGGTCATCTCGCTCGTGGTCGTTTCTAGCATCTGGTAGGGAGCTGACTATTTCTATAAGCCAGTGGTAAATCATGCAGGCAGTATCCTTATCTTGGGAAAGCAGTCTTTAAATTTATCACAACTGGATGTGGGTCTTTTCTCTTTGTCTGTTGCTTTCAACTTGCAGGCAGTTGATAGAAGAGTAGTGGTTTCTGTTGTTTATGGTCCTAATCTCGCCGCCATGAGGCCCGCTTTTTGGGAAGATTTGGATAGGGTTGTCGTTTCCAGCGCGGATTGTCACCTTCTTATGGGGGATTTCAATTATTTGTTATCTATCCATGACTCTAATAACCTCGTAATTCCCAATCCCTCTATGCGAGGTTTCCAAGACTTTGTTCACCATCATTTTCTCTACCCTATTCCTTTAACCGGGGAGCGTTTCTCTTGGTCGAATATGCGGTCCCGTTCGTGCTGTAGGGTCCTTGATAGGGTCTTTGTCACACCTAATTTATTGGACCTCATTCCCGACGTTAAGTGTGTGTTGTTTGCTCCCTCTATCTCGGATCATGGGCAGATCATCACTCATTGGGGGGAGATGACTTTCAACCCACTAGGAGCTTTGTGTTTGAAGAATGATGGCTTCAGGAGCCAGATTTTCTCACGGTTGTTACTAATTCTTGGAACAAAACTGTTGATGTGCATTGGGCCGCGCTACATGTTCAAAATAAGCTCTCTCGTCTAGCTAAGGATATCAAAGCTTGGCTTCATAGTCGTAAGGTGGAGAAATTTCAGCAAATAGCCGCATGGGATCAAGAGATTTCTGAGTTGTATCAGTCTATGTCTTCTCCTGACTCTCTTTCTGATTTGCAACTTCTCAATCTTCAGGCCAGGTCCTTAGAATTAACCATGCTCTTGAAAAACTGGAGGATCAAAGAGAAAATTCGTTGGAAGCAAAGGTCTAGGGTGAAATGGCTTGCGGCTGGTGATGGCAACACTAAATTTTTTCACTCATATGCTTCCCATCGTCATAGGAGGAAGGTTGTTCCTTCTATCTCCATTGAGGGTGTTTTTTATCTCAATCAGCACGTTAATCCGGCAGTCTCGCTACACTTTAAGGATTTATATTCTGCTTCGTTAACTGTAGAGGGTGTCTTTGGTAATATCCTAGTTGGCTCAATTCAGCTAGAGCAAGCCAGATATATGCAAAGAAGGTTCTCTGAAGATGAGATTTTTTTGGCCATTAAGGATCTGTCGGGTTGGAAAGCGCCTGGCATTGACGGGTTTCATGTCGACTTTTTTAGAATATTTTGGGACTGTGTTAAATCAGACGTGGTGAGTATGTTTGATGAGTTTCATCGTAACTCCAGACTGCCTTATCATTTGCATGTTGCTATTATTTCGCTCATTCCTAAAGATGATGAGGCCAATGATATTTCTCGATTCTGACCTATCTCAGTTATGAGTGCTCTCTATCGGATGTTTGCCAAAGTTTTGGCGAATAGGCTGAAATCGGTGGATAACCAGATTTTTTCAAACTCTCAGTTCGCCTTTATCCGTAATAAGAGGGTCCAACACTCGTTCATCATGGCGTCCGAGGTGGTCCATTCCTTGCAGCATAGCGGTCAACCTTACTTTGTCCTTAAATTAGACTTTCATAAAGCTTTTGACTCTGTGCATTGGCCATTCTTATTTCAAATGTTAGCAAATTTCGGTATTGGTCGTCGTTTTTCTGGTTGGGTGAGAGAGCTGGTCTCAAATGCCCAAGCCATGTTAAATATCAATGGTATTAGAGGAGACCAGTTCAAGCTAGGGCGGGGTTTGCGGCAAGGGTGCCCCCTCTCACCTTTGTTGTTCAATGCAGTTGCTGAGGGTCTTGTGGTCTTGCTTAAGCGGGCTGTTGTATCGGGTTTCATTGATCCTTTGTAGGTTTCCGACTTCCCGGGTCATATTCTTACTTATGCTGATGATATGATCATTTTTGGTCGTGCAAATGTTCAACAGATGCTTAGGTTCAAGCTTATCATTCAGTTCTTTCTCTCCATGTCCGGACTTTCTCTAAATGAGACCAAATGCTCTATTACCATGTTCAATGTTAATGCCAATATGCTTGCAGCTGGAAAGAGAATTTTTAATTGCACTACTTCTGACTTGCCTATTATGTACCTTGGCTTGCCGTTACAAGTGAAGCCTCTATCTTCAGCAGCTTGGGCTCCGATGCTTCAAAAAGTGAAGCACAAATTGCTTTCGTGGCAGTCGTCTTATCTCTCTAGCACTGGACGTCTAACCTTAGTCAGACATGTTCTTTCAACTATTCCAGAATTTTTCATGTCTCTGTTTGTGATGCCTGTGGGAGTAGAGAAGCAACTGACGCGCTTGCTGGCAGGCTTTCTTTGGTCTGGGTGTAAACTCACAGGTAAGCGTCACTTGATTGGTTGGCGTTCGGTGGTTCTACCTCGGCGTATGGGTGGTTTAGGCATCCCGGTGCCCAGACTGCGAAGCATTATTCTTGTCGTCAAGCAATGTTGGTTGGCCCACCAACCGGATAACCCTTGTGCTAGTTTTCTTCTTGCTAAATATGGGGATCCAACTCTTATTTCGGTTCGTCTGGGAACCCAAGGTTTGGCGCTCTCGCATTTGCGTAAATCGTGGTTGAGGGCTTTAGCCTGCTTTAGAGACCATTTTGAGGTTTCCTGAAATTTTGGTCAGTGGTTGCAGTGGGCGTTGGCACCAAGCGGAGAGTTTCTCACCAAAAAAGTCTATAGATCGTTGCTACCGCCAGGGGCTGATTGGTTGCTCGAGGATGTGCTTTGGGCGAAGGGTCCTTCCCCCCGTTCGTGAGTCCTGGCTTGGTTAATTTTGCACGATAGGATCCAGACCCACAGTAATTTAAAGAAGTGGGGCATTCAACTCCCGAGTTGGTGCGTGCTTTGTCAAGCTACAGAAGAATCTACGTTTCACTTGTTCTGGTCTTGCCCAATATTTATGAAAATCTTTAGTAGGACCTGGAGGCATCCGAAAGTATTTGTTAAGGAGGAGTCCTTTGCGCTAGATCTGATCTTGGGGCCGGTTTGTATTAGGCGCAGCAAGAGGTGGAGGTTCATCTGGCGGACGTGGTTGCTTACCTCTTGGTGGTTTGTTTGGATGGCGCGAAACGATGCTCATTTTCGTCATATTCGAGTTAACATTCAAAACCTGATGCATAAAATTTTGGTAGATGTTTATGCGATCTTGCGTATGCATCTTAGTGATCTTCCTCTCCCTCCTGCTGATGCTACCTATCTTTTGTCTCAATCTGGGCACGCGGCTATGGCGTGAGCCCATTTTATCTGTCTAATGTTCTTTTCTCTTGTGCTTTCTTTATTTGTTTTGGCTTTTGTTCTTGTTCAGTTCATGGGTTCAACATTTTGTTGATCTTCATGAGTGGTAATGTTGAATTACTTTCGTCTCTCTCTCTCCTTTTTGTTTTCAATTTACTCAAAGGAATAATCTACATATCAGCACCCAACATATAGTAACGCCTCACTATTAACATGTTTAAGCTAAACCCATACTTTTTTGAAAATTTGGTCAAGTTCCTTTGAAAAAAATCCATTTAGGCACCAACCTTTAGCCCTTAATTCCAACTATGAGCTAAACTTTTCCTGAAAGCTGTCCAACAAGGACCTGCGTTTATTATTCTCCTTTAACTAAGGTTAAATCACAAGTCAAATTACGATAGTGGCCAGCATCATTAAAAGTTAAAAGTTACTTTTTTTTTATGAGTTCAAAGTATTTTTCAGTTTTCAAGGGATAAAACAAGAAACCAAAAAAGGACTTGCGTTTTCCAATATGATGATGGGTGTTGAACAAGATCCTTATTTGACATTCTAGGAAATGTTTGGCCTATATTTAGAAGTTCAAAAACGTGCGAATATATTTGGAATCAGAGGAAAAAGGGTGGCCCTTAAATAGAATTTTCCATTACTTTTTATGTCACCATACTCTTTTCACCCTTGTATTTCTTTCTTTTAAATGGTTCTGTGTAACTTTTGTAACTCTATATATATGTGTAACTGCAATTAAAGGCAAATAAGTGAGTTTCAGAGGGTAAAAAGAAACTTAAATATTCGACAACTAAAGCAGCTAAGCATAAAATTGCCATACATTAGGTGCCTATGTATAAACTATCCAAGAAAAACGTTAACCATAATATAAATATATACATGAGCAACGCCCAAGACATCTAAGATTTGCGTACAATCTACTTACAATATTCCCCTTTAAAGGCAAAAATATATCATATCATTTCTATCACCGTGTCTTCCCTCATGAATTTTTAAATTTTTTCATGATACATCAGTGTGGTTGTCACTCAACCACTCTGGGAAATATTGTAATAGCAGGATTTGAATGACAATGAACACAGTTATTAATCACTGAGGAAAGTGCTAGGAAGCAGCAACCAACTTGCCTTTGCCTAACCTGATGCATAAGTATGTCAAATATATTAAAAATTCAATGCCTTTCTGGTTATCCTTACCACCTGATGTCTATAAGACACGAGATCAAATAAGAGAAGCCAAAGTGGGCTTCTTCCTTGTAGCTGTTAATTACGAGTGCAGCTGGTTAAGCGGATCACTTGGTCATGGAGATTCGAACCGACTCGCTGGATTATCGAACCGAGCTGCTCTCTCCTTTGCCAGAAGGGAAGGACAGCATAAGCTCGAGGGTAGCATCATGGCGTCTCAATTTCAATGATATCTCCCTCCCTGATCACACCAAGAATCATCCCAAGTCATTTCATCATCGGCTAACAAATTTTAGTAAGCTTCCTTATGTCTCAAAAGTGTCCTCCTTTTTCTATAAATTTCTACTTGTAGCTCAAAGTTTCCATTTTTATTTGGGATTTGCATAGGGACACGAAAATATAACAAACTTTAGAAAGGTTGTTTGAGTGTTTTTGCCCACAAGGAATCGATCGCCTTCCTGGCTCGGCGACTGAGGTTTGTCACCTTGACATGGGATGACTGTAGTTTGAAACCTATGAGTGGCGTTTTCCTTGCCGTAAGATCGAAGCTGGTTGGGTATATTTTTTGGTGGGGGGACCTCAATAATATTACTAACCGGAAGCCAGCCAATGTGAGGTTGGTGATGCCAAGATGTGGTCACTACACTTGGTTGCATAGAACTCTGAGGCTACCCCCCTTGCCAACCAAGAGGCCATTCTTTTAATTTATAACCTGAAGAAACCACACCTGGAACAAAGACTTGATCGTGCTGGCTCAGCCTGCCATACCTACGGTGGTCATGCCAGCATGCAGCGTAAAACTCCGAGGCTAGGACCCCTGCTCCCGGGACCTTTGCTATGGATTGGCTTGCGCAGAGGGGCGATGACCATGAGAATCGAACCTTGAGTCTCACCTCACTACGCCAACCCCCCCTTTGGGGCACCCACCAAGAGGCCTGCTGCTTAGATCATGTGCCAAGGGACACCCCTGGGTGTCAAACTTTCGACATCCTTCAGCTTGAATGTATACGCCTTTAAGGCACCTAGCTAGGTGCGCGGAGCCCTTGTGGGCTCCTCTTGGGCTTTCTCCATGTATATCTGAGGCAAATAATGTCCTATTAGGAGAATAGGCTCCCAGCCTCTGTTTTCATTTTTCTTTTTCTTGAGAGAGAAAAAAGACAGGCTCAGCCTCTCATGCACCAAATTCACGTCAAAATAATTCAAATTCTAAAAACTTGTAGGAAGCAGGAAACAACAAAAATGGAAATTTTGAGGTTTTTGATTTTGTAGTAATCATGATTTCGTAATAATCATATTTCAGGCTGGTAAGCCACCAAGAAAGCCTGAAGATAGAACGCAAACTTCAGAAAGATAAGCCATGATTTCTTCTAATCAACAAGTTGGTATTGATAAATGATAAGCCAAGCTACTGTATACAAATTTTCAGCGTGCAGTTTTCACCCTATTTTGGAAGTACCACCAAACTGAACATAAAAACTTACAAGATATCTTTTTTCTTTTCTTTTAAATGGTAAAGTTTGACATTCTTAAATATTCGCAAGAAATGCTTATATGGTTATATGCCATCTTTGCGAGGGGTGGTTCTGTGTTCAGGGTCCCCTCTTTAGTAAGGAGAGAAGATCAGGTCCAAGGAGCCTTGGACAGAAAACTGTCCAAGACGCCTTGGATACCATTGTTCATGTAGATGGATGACACCAAAGTCTCATCTAAAAGGATGGTCTTTACTTAGATAGAACCCACAAAAGTTTTTGATACCGTTCACTTGGCTGATGAACGACATCAATGGAACAAAGTTAATGGATGGCTAGAAATCATCCAAAATAAGGGTTATTAAGTTGGTTCAGGGTGCCGTTCATTTTCATGATGACTGTCATCCAGGTGACTTGGACGGTGTCTCTGTCCGAGGCTCCTTGTGACCCGGGGTAGCCATAGCTTCCCCTGGTTAACTGGCAGAACACTTTATAAGTGTTTTGCCTTGATCACTCTGCTTTCTTTCTTCTTTGCAAGTGAATTATATATAGAGCAATGTTACGGTGCCTCAGGAGCACCTACTCCCACCTACAAGGAATCATAGTTGTAAGTTGCATCTTCTCAGTCAGACCTTATAGATGTATTTAACACAGTTTATTTGATAGAAATCATGTTTTGGATCATATTTTTTGGACATCCAAATAGGTTTTTTTAAGTCATGAAATTTTGGTACATTGTGAACCGTTGATTTTTGAAGATCTTGAAAAACCTACATGCATGCCATAATCACATGATCCAAAACTTGCTTTCCACTAAATAATGATTGTAGATTATATTTACAGAGTCGGATTAGTGAAAAAATACTCAAATTTTAAAATTTTGAAGCTTCAATTAGGGAGTAGGTGATCCGGGAGCACCACATCATTACTATATATATATATATATATATATATATATATATATATATATATATATATGCTTGATGCAGTTAAGTAAACTTGCTTCCATAATTGGTTTATCTTATTATAATCTTATGACAATCGCATGGGGACCCGAATGTCATAATCTTTGAGCATCCCAAAGTGGCATTACTTGTCAGACCGCACCCTTTTGAAGAAAGTGGACCAACAACCCAAACGTGATTAGGTATTTCTACCATTTGAGGGCAAAATTGTTGTCTCACTTGTGGCCCTGCCACTTTCCACTTTCAATCAGAGGAAATATGTAATGAGGAAGGTGAAGAGTTCCAATCCTTCTGTATAATAAGGCACTGTTGCTCTCTGTGTAATAAGGACTGGATAACAAACGTTGGTTTGGTAGACTTTACTATTTTTTTAAGAAAAAGTGATTTTTTGCAGAAGC
Organism: Nuphar pumila; assembly: GCF_984573655.1. Lineage (NCBI taxonomy): Eukaryota > Viridiplantae > Streptophyta > Magnoliopsida > Nymphaeales > Nymphaeaceae > Nuphar > Nuphar pumila. The sequence continues at coordinate 38,605,318 of NC_143255.1, forward strand.
AGGTAATCTCTAAGTGGGGTCACCGATGCCCAAGCCCGCCCTTATGGAGCCCATCAGTAAAAGGCACCCGATGAGAGATGAACCTAGGATGCAGGAGTCAGCATCTTCTCTCTAGGCTCACTACCACTCACAGTTTATCATTCAAATATAAATTCTAGCAAGACAAATGATTCAATATGATTAGGTACTATCATGCATGATGGAAGAATTTTTCTTAAAGTAAGCTCTGCATGAAAGGCAGCCCGAGAATTAGAGAAACACAAGGCATAATTGGCTATTTAATCTATAGAGTGTATTTGGATATTTAATCTATATGACTGTATATTATGCAGGCTAGCCTACCAGCAGCCCAAACATGCATTTTCGGGTAGGGGTGGGCATCGGGTTGGCCCGGCGGCCCAAGCCCGTTTAGAACTTGATCCATCGGGTTTTAAGTATGGCCCAACCCGAAGATGACCCGGCCCATTTATTAATGGGCTGAGTTTTGGCCCGGTTTTTAATGGGCTCAAGTTTGAAGAACAGCTCATGACCTGGCCCATTGGCTCATTGGGCCAATGCTTAGTGGGTCAATCCAACCTGACCCAAACCCATTTGCAGGTTATTTTTGAATGATGTTTATAAATTAATTCCTATAATATAAAAAATAACAAATTAAATGAAAGATTAATTCACCCATCAAATAATATTTCTATTTCCCATATAATCAATGCAACTAATTAGATAAATAGTAATTGTTACCGAGTTTTTATGCAACCATCTACTAAAAAATTAATTAGGTAACTCAAGCCTCTTGTGTCACATGAGGCGACCCAGGCCCGGCCCATGTATATAATGGGTCGGGTTTCAGCTTGGTAGCTAACGAGTCAAGGCCTAAAACCTTGACCCAAACCCGGCCTATTGCCCACCCCTATTTTCGGGTTATTTTTTGCAAATCTGACCTTGCAGATGTGTTTGGCATAGTCGATTTGCTAGGAAACGATACTTGGATCATTTTTTTTATAAAAAATATATATTTTAAGTTTTGAATATTTATTAAAATTTTAGACCATCAATTTTTAAATATTATAAAAATCTGCATGTGTGATTCCTATAAAACCAAGCATGTATTTCACATCTGTATGGCCAGATTGACAAAAACATGAAAAAACCCTTCAAAAGCCTGGTGAACTGTGGTAGGCTAGAAAAGTGGTAGGCATCTACCACCTACTCATATTATCCATATTCAGAATGATCAAGCTTATGAGAATTAGGAAGTTTTTTTGAATTAGAATGCTTATTATTATAGTTAAATAGTATACTCAACTTAGGAAGATAAAACCTATGGATTATACACCACTCATCTATGAGTACATGAGAGGTAGAGAGACTTGGCTTTTTCTAATTATGAGACATGTCATACGATGATTTCAACTTATTCTTATGTTTGGATATAATTCAAATTTTCTAGATAATACAAGAAATTTTTTGAAATTCTTCACCTTGTGTAATTAGTTGAAGTAGCTAGACCTGGTTAAGCTAGGAGGCGTTTCATGACTGTGTTGAACAAAAAAAAAACACCCTCTAAAAAAACACTCCATTTTTAAGATGTTGAACTGTGTGTTAGTGGCGGTTGCACCGACGTCTCAAAAGTAGCATAAAGGAAACATCAAGAAAAAGAAAAAGAAAAAGAAAAAGAAGTATACTAATCCAAGCTTTTTGTTATTTTGATTGTCCAAGCTTTTAGATCAAAACCATCTTCACAGTGGAACTCAATATTAGAGCACCTGCATGCGGTTTCCTACTTTTCTTTTTCATCAACTTTGCCAACAGTAACCTCGCAAAATGAGATGCTACATTAATAGTCTGCACTCTACAGTCTATTTGAGCTTTAATATTGGAATCGAATGAGATCATATATTCTTCCTTTTCTTTTCCACCCATTTATGGGACATAATGGGGCACACATCTGACATGGATTTGGTATGCACATCCATTATAGAAAGAAGAAAATATATGACATTAGTGCTGCAGGAACATTTTTATGCACTTCAAACCTGAACCTTCTACTCGAAGGAAAAATGAGAGAGTTCATGAACTTTTGGTTACATTTTTAACAATGTTTCTTGGGTGGAAAATGATGCTTGAAAGACCGAAGGAGGCAAATGATATCATTCTAATTAAAGCGGAGACAATTATCAAATACAGATAATAAAGAATCAAACCATTTTTTATTTTTATGAAAGAGGAACCAAATTCAAGATTATCAAATAAGGATCCATCTTCAAATTATTTGATCAATATTACATCTAATTTTCTTAGTATATTCAAACTTTGTTCACTAAAATTAGGTTGGTAATTTACATTAGCTCATAGGCACTCTATGCTGCTTACTTTTATATTCATGAAATTGCTTACCAATGACAAAGCGTTTAATTTAGGCAAGAAGAAAAAGGTTGCAGAGTACTACAAGAAACAAGGAAAGATTCTTGAGGGCTTTACCGAGATGGAGACCCTAATCGAGTTGGGCTGCCTACCTGGTCTAACAGAGGTTGGTTACTCTCCCATAGTTATATGAACTTCTACTCACATGCAGTGACATATATATGGTTAAGACCCAGGTCCGGATTGAAGGTCTGATTAATACATGGACCCAGGTATAGTTTGTGAAATTTTATACCAGACCCGACCTCGACCCCGACCCCGACCTGAGTTCCAATATGAGCAGCAATTTTTCAATGTAAAAACTATAAAAAATGTTATTTTACCGGGTATGTTTCGGGTCTGCTGGTTCATGTAGTTCTTATCAGGTCCAGGTATGGTTTCTCTTTCAGTAGACCTGATTAGACCCAGATTCAGACCCAATACCATACCCAAAAATCTAGTTTCACATGGGTCTGAACCAAACCCGACCTGATGACATCCCTACCCACATGATGTTGCATTATATGTCGATCAATGTTATCAGTATCGGTGCGTATCAACAGAAAATCTATACGCTGCAACCCTCAATAAGCTATATTTTTTAATAAATATACAAAAAAATAAATAAATTTAATATTATTTTAAAATTATTTTAATGGTTTTAACATGTGTCACATTATGATTGCCATGTAATAATTTTTTATTATTTTTGGGCTGATACGGAACAATTCACTTGAGTATCGATATCGGCAGATACAGCTGATGACCAAACGATTCAGGGCCCATACCGATACTGACAAGGTAGATGTCGATCCTAGCCATCCAACCGAATGCATCTTGGCCGATTACATTCTCACCTGTTCGTCATATGGTCCTGACCGTCCAGATGCATTTGGTTGGACTGCAAGCTAGGTTCTTTTTGTATTTTTTGAAAGGCAAGCTTTGCTTATGCAGACCCCTACCAGTATACTATGATACCATTGGGATTCGAACTTGCAACGTCCCTACACAAGGTGGCGTGCATTAGCTGCTCATACCAGACAAGCTGAGCCCCTGTTGGTACTACTACTAGCTAGGACCTAATGTCACAGGATGCAATCCTTTTTTGGGTATCCCACTGCACCGATTGTGTTGTTATTGTTCACAACTAAAACTTTGGTAGTGGCAAAACATTTCATGCTGAATTCTTAACAATTTTATTTTCGAGCTCTATATGATCGGTACCAGTAAGAACATTTTAAATAAATAGATATCCTAAATGTTGTATATATATCACCTTTATGAAGGGTTTATAAATTAAATGGATAATGAAGTAGATGGCACTAACTTTTGACACTAGTGCCTTTTTGTTCCCTGAAAAATCAGAAGCCTTGGTCGAAAAAACTTTGCCTACTCATGGTGCCTGATTTTTTCAGGCGATAACTTATGTTGCACCTGATGTTTCTTTTATCAAAAGTCACCTTAGATTTTCAGGTGAGAAACTTAGAAAGGTGGCTTTCACCAACACGTCTTATTCTGTAGGCAATAAAAGGGGAAAACCTTTAAAAAAAAAATCAATTGACCATATTTATCATATTGTCTAATTCGGGGCCTATCTCGGTATTGTGCATAAAGCTAGCGCCATCTGCATCTTTATCGGTACATTTTAGTTGTGAACAATAACAACAAAATCACACTGTTGGCGAGGCCCAGCCCGGAAGAGTGGCGAGGCCCATTTGGAGTTTGGCTCAACGGGTTTTGAGCGTGACCCAGCCCGGAAACGGCTACCGCCCACTTATTAATTGCCTGGGTTTTGGCCTGGTTCTTAATGGGTTCGGATTTGAAAGGCAACCCATGGCCCAGCTCATTGAACCAATGGGCTTAATGTTTAGCAGGCTTGTCTGACCGGCTCAAACACATTTGAAAGTTATTTTGAAAATTAAGGTAACAAATTAATTCTAAAAGCAATGAATTAATAAAAAAAATATAAAATTCACAGTTCAATATTATTTTCAATACAATTATTCTGTCCTTGCACGATTTCAGCCAAAAATCGCATCGCATAAGGAACAGGTTGATGAAACAAACTTTGGACGAGGCAGACACATCCACCACGTCCTTATTTGTTTGTAATTTCGAAAAGGAGAGGGGAACAGAAAATTGAATGATTTGCACACCCCCCGCATGATTTCGGTTCTCACTGCCTCCCTCCTCACTTCGACGAGCGACTAGCACAGTTCGTCCAGTGTCCATCCAGCGAGCAACCACCGTCTCTCGTTGTCTCACCCTCGATGCTCCCCCTATCTTGCTGCCTCACCCCGAGCACCCCCACTCTCTCTCACTACCCCTCTCACAACCGACCCCGGTGCTCCCCTTGCCATCCTTCGGCCTTCGACGAGCGATACCCCTCTCTCGCTGCCTCACCACCGTTTCTCGCTGCCTCTCTCACCCCTCAACCTCAGAGTTTCTTTGTTACGATTGTCTATTCACAGCGATCGATGCCCCTCGATGAGCGACGGACCTCTGGAGACCCTCTCTGATCCTCTACGAGCGTGAACATCTCTCTCTCTCTCTCTCTCTCTTTGTTTGTTTAATCCGATTGTTTCTACCCTAATCCGATTTCAGGGTTAGGGTTTGTTCAATCTAATTTTTTAGGTTTTTTTGTATTTTAAACCCTATCGATTCAACAAATTAAGTGAATGCATGCTTAGATGTTAGGGTTTTGTATCTGTTATAGAATAAATGTTAAATCTGTTAATGCAATTTTTTTAGGAAATCTTGACATGTACTTGCAGTTTAATATCATTTGTTCATAATGCATGTGGGTTTGATGAACATTGTGCAATTTTTTAAGGTTTTGTATTTTAATGTTTGTTTTTGCAACTATTTTAGTAAATGCATGGTAAATCAATGAGTGTTTTTTAATCTAAAACCCTGTTTTTGCCTTTTTTTAGTGAATGAATGCTAAATTTGTTTTTATAAAATTTTTAGGTGGTAAATATTGCAAAATGTAATAACATGGATAATGGTGGGCTGTTAGGGTCCTACAATCCAAAACAAAGTAATCTGACCCATTATCTATGTCTGTCCAAGTTGTCGCACATCGTAATCAACCAATGAACATTTGAAATACAACAGAGGCAAACAATCAAAACAAATGTTGGACTTGGTACGATTGTTACAGAATAGACATTTTGTTCATTCATTATGTCTAATCTTGGAGAAGCCATAAAAATTACCCATACATAATCATAATTAGGTAGTTCAAGTCCATCGGGTTGATCCATTAGCCCATAGGCTGACCAGGTTGGGACCATTTATATAAGGGGCTGAATTTTAGCATGATAGCTAACTAGTCATGGTTTAAAACCTTGACACACTCTCAGCCCATGTCGGGTCAGCTTGGTCCATCAGGCTCCCAGACCCACTGTCCACCCCTACTTATGCCCAATGAATGAGCTTCCTTAAAACAATTCTATCAGGGGCATTCGTTTCGGCCTCTTTCACACATACGAAAAATGCTCATTTTCGCATGAAAGGGGACCTCTTCCCTACCGGTGCTGAAATGAATGCACCTATGGGAAAGTGGATTCAGGGCCCACATACTAAATGTGGCTGTCTCATTTTTGTACGATAATGGGGTCGCACCCACTTGGGGCCAAATGCTCAAGAGATTTTTTTGTAACGAATACCTACTCATTGACCAAAGTTTAGTGAGAAAATATTGTTACATCCCCCTTGATGTGGCAGCTGTTCCACACAATTTGCTCATCTGCATCCGAAAACTGTAAGCATAGAAGATTAATAAATTAGTTGTCATAGGTAAACTTTCCCCTGTGGATTGGGTTTCATGTGCAAACATTTTTTCTTGAGGAACACTTTTCTGATGAAACAAACGTTAATGCTAATGTGCGACTGTGACATTAGTGGTAGTCATTTTCTATTCTTCTCCTTGTCAATGTTTTTTATGTTAGAATGAGCAGATCACGATAAACTTTATCATGATCTGGGATATGATAAGGATTGGGATAACAATAATCTTATCGTTGTCCCAGCTAATTTTATGGATATGTTTGTATAAATACATGTCACTTGTACATCGGTATTCAATAGTCTGAGAATAGAATTCTATTTTAACCTGCGCAAGTCGTGTTTCTTCTCATAACCATATTCTTAATATGGTATCAAAGCTATCGATATCCTAATTGATTTGGGATTTTTTCAGTGCCAGTGTTTGAGGAGATCAACACCACAAGCTTGGTTCTTCATTGTTCTCTCGCAATGCCCCCACTCGTGGCTTTTCTATCATGACTGTGTTTGTGCAGATCAACACTACAAGCTCGGTTCTATCGTGATTCATCGGTTCTTCATTCAGTGCTCATTCTGCAGGGATTTGGTATTAGCTATCGTCTTCTGCAAGATTTGTTCTGTTAGGTTGGTTCGTCTTTTGCAGGTTCTTTTGCAAGATCTATTTTGCTATCAGACGCCCAACTAATACAGTCTCAACCCATCATCAAGAGCAGGCACGAGCTACTGTTGCTGTCCTATTTTTTTCCTTGATTCCAACTTGAACAATTCTCTGCTATTCACCCCCTCTGTTGTTCTGCAAGATTCATCATCTTCATGTAGTATTTGACGTCCTTTGCTACCGATGTTCGGTGCCTGATATCCTGTCGACACTCTCTACTGCTCATGACCTCTGCACAATAACCAACAGAACTGGTTATTTCTTGCAGGTTATGCGCAACCTTTTGTGTACCCATCAGTCCATTGCTCGTGTAACTTCCCAACTTTTTATAGTAAAAATTTTGGAGTAATTTTTTTTAATAGCGAAAGTGTGAAAACAAGAGTTGGGAGCATTACAAGGTAAAACAAAGAAGTACTAAAAGCATACCATTCATTGATTAAAGCATTAATGTCATTAATTACATCTCATAACAGAAATGTAAATCTATTAATCAGAGTTCAAACATAAAATACTGAATAAATGAGATCTCTTGGCTTTATCCAAAACGACACCCCGATGCTCCGATTAGTTACTATCTGAAAAACATTTAAAGCAAAAAGGTCAGACTCCCCTGTCTGCGTAAGAAGCATTATATTTATATGTGGTGCTCAGTGTCCTGTGTACAAATATGTGCAACAACTACAGATATAACTAGCATGAAAATTTGTATCATTCTAAGAAAATAATCATGCTTTCTAATTCATGATACGGTGTCAAAAGATAACTGAACTAAAGGTACATTTATTCACATTAGCATAAGCTGTAGATTCCACAAGTTTTATGAAGGTCATATCAACAATACATAATTCTTCATAAATAAATTTTCTGTCAACTTAAATCATTTAATGATTATCTTACTCTTACCCTGTGGGTACGCACAGGCATAGACCTCGTAGCGGACCGAGACCATACAGGTGTCTATTAATTAATAACCCATATGACTAGCCGTACGGATATCTAAAGGGGACAGTCCGTGACCGAGAGAGAACTCCCCAGTGGCTAGAACAAGAATTAGGATGCACCCTTGACACTTCTGTAGAAGACTTGGATCTACCACCTAGGATACACTGGTAGTCCTTGTCCCTAACTTCGTGGACTGAGGACCTGGTGAGACGCCTAGCTCTCACGAAAACAAGAATGTCCACGAAGCTTGTACCACCTATTCTCTCTAAGGTAGACCATAGGTCCAGTAACATACACCATCTTTCAGGTATACCCAAAGCCCGGAGAATCCGGTAACATATACCGTCTTTCAGGTATACCCAGAGTCTCAAAGGTTTTATGTTTTATATTTCATTTTACATTTTTTTTATAACCAAGTGCGAGCTATCGCACTAAGAGGGGGTCCGGTAAGATATACCTTCTTTCAGGTATACCCAGAGCCTCATAAATCTCATATTTGATTTCTCAATTATTTTCCTGTGCGAGTCATCACACCACAGAGGATTCTCAAAATCCCGAACCCGCTTTGGGGTTCACACACATTGTATGATTTTTTTTGTCAGGGTGCCATGAGCACCATCAAGATAGCATTTCTCGAAACATGGCTCGACTCAGAACCCACAATCATCAATTTTTTTTTTTGAAGTTATGAGCTAGGGTGTAGGCATTTGTACCCCATGAACTATGCCAACTTTGTGGCATAAATTATTTATTTTATACATTCTTTTCTAGAGTGTTCTCCGATTATGGTCATCGCAACTCATCGCGTCATGGCGACTACCCAAGACCTTGGTACAATAGCCTCCCGTTACTTTTATCGAAACAAGTCGTTATAGTAGTGCTCGTCTTGTCGTAAACTGTCTGACAAGAAACAGGACCCATTGGTCCCGTCTGTTACACCTACGTATGTAGGATCCATCTAGTACCCGAGTCAATGGTGCTCTGTTACCATCGGGTCCCATAGTTATGGCAGACCCCGAAAGGTCACCCCAATAATGCTTAAAGGCTTGCACTGCTGCGGTCACCAAGGAGAGGTAACCTACGGTTTTGCTCCAGCCGAGTGTCACTCCTAGGTAGTACGCAATGCCAGCTCCTCCAGTTCGCAACTGAAGATGGTAACGTCACAAGACCCCTGGCCCAACCCGGTTAGACAGGAGTGGCCTAGCCATTGGTTGGGACCAAATCAGGTTGGGAACAGGACGACCATTAAGGTCGGCTAAGTCCATAGTCATGAGGGTAACAAGATGGAGGCTGGGGTCAAGCCGACCCCAGCCCATCCTCATTTTTTTTTTCTTTCTTATAACCAGAAAATGACGTGTTTCCTAATATGAGCACACTGCATATATCAAAATAAATTTCCCTGTTTCTTATAACCAGAAAATGATATGCTTCCTAATGAGTACACAACATATATCAAAAATAAATTTTTCTGTTTCTTATAACCAGAAAATGAAGTGCTTCCTAATGAGTACACAACATATATCAAAAAATAAATTTTTCTGTTTCTTAGAACCAGAAAATGACGTGCTTTCTAATGAGTACACAACATATATCAAGAATACATTTTTCTGTTTCTTAGAACCAGAAAATGACGTGCTTTCTAATGAGTACACAACATATAATTAGAACCAGAAAACGACGTGTTTTCCTCACTAGTATGTCCAAACCCAAACAAATTATTATGTGAACCAAACTGTAGCTTCCAGTCACCAGGCTGTACTGCTATCTACTCCCCAGGCCCATAGTTAGCAATAGATGATGAACCAACAAGAATTCGTTGAAGGAATAAATGAATGATTAGAGATGATTTGCATAAAAAAATGGATGAAAACAACACAAAAGGAATAAAAATAGTAAATAATACGCACACAGGATTGACTTGGTTTTAAATTATATCAACACAGTAAGTAAAAACTAGTATGTATATAAATGCTTTTGTTGTAAATAAAGTTGGGCATAGAAACTAAGATGTTGGACTCCGTAACTCTGTCCGATTCAATGTAATTGGATCCACATTAGAGTCTTCATTATTGTGTTCTACAAGGTCAAGTTAACAGAACCATCTTTTTTTTTGACTTAAACCAACGTGAAGGCTCATGTCTCCACTTAAGAAAATAAGAGTTAGTTCAGTACTATGAATTATTATTCAGCATCAAATATGTAAATTCACCATTTTCAGATGCTCAAATCATGGTAATAAACATTAGAACATAATCTAATATCAAAAGACTCGCCGGGTTAAACACTCTCAACTTGAACTAGCTTATATCTATATGAAGACACATAGCTTGTCTGGGTGGAGGGTTTTTGAGCAGCTCACCAACCTTTTATGAAACTGCATACGTGAAGGAGCTGGCACTCCAACACCCAAGGGCGTGTACAACACGGGACCCTTGCGTTAGCCAAGACAAGGGCGGTTCGCTGAACCACCATGAATTTACTTTTTTCGTTGGAGGGATGACTCGACCCATTCCGAGCACGAGCCACAACATCGATGGTCAAGAAGGCAGATGGTGTTGTTCATAACAAGGTGGGTATTGCTGCGACATTTTTGCGCAACAGGACATGAACACTTACACACAATATATAACACCCCTTACCTCTTCAGAGCTTCCTGCTGGCGATAATGCGTTCTCCTTCCTTCACGTTGGAGCCCGGTACGTCCCAAGGGAGAAAACCCTCTTGTTCGGCTATGGAGGTCGAGCACCACAATGGGATAGAAAGAGAAAATGTTGAGAGAGAGAGAGAGAGAGAGAGAGAGAGAGAGAGAGAGAGAGAGAGAGAGAGAGAGAGAGACGTCAATAGTGGGTTGACGGTTCTCTCTTGGTGCTCTATTTTAACTCCCCTACTACTTAGGGAGTTTTTGATTTTTTTTAAATGCAACCCAACCTCAATCCCACGATTTTTGAGGTGGGTACAATGCACTTCCAATTTCGCCCCCCCCCTCCTCCTTTAGCAAAATTTCCTCTAACTATATTTTTTTTTTGCTTTATGGGTACCCCTTTCCCTTTTTGGTGGGATTCCCCACCAATGTTGGTAAAGTGAGCTGAAAAGGCCTAAGAAGTAGGCTTGGCCAAGATCCTACGTTTTTATCATCATCTTCTTCTTCTTTTTTTTTTTTTCATTTATCAACATCCTCTTTTTGTGCAAAAAGGAAAAATCCATGCACAAGGGGTTTTGAACCGAGGTCTTCAACCTAAGGGGTAACCAGCCCCACCAATTGTGCTACATTGCTTTTCGTTGCAAAGTGTGTGGATTAAATTGTATTTAACCCTTTCAGTTTTGTTCCGGATTTCATGAAAAAACAATGATTTTTATTTCTATGTGAGCGCTCCGGGGTTTTGAACTTGGGTTGTGGCTCCACACAACCGTGCGTCCTACCACTACACCACACCATCACTTGGTGTTTACTTTTGCAAGAAAAATCTATTTATGTCATATTTGGACGTTTTTCCTTGTTGATGGATTTCTTCAATTTTCAAGTGGATTTTTCACCCGTTGGTTCTAAACTTGCCCTCTCTTACCTTAAATGTGTTTCGGATCTCACGCTATTATCCCGAAACCATTGAATTTACCATTGGGTCCCATGAATTGGGTCGGATTATCGGATCTTGCCAAGATCCGGATCCAAATACCACTTTTGAGAGTTTGTTACCGGTTTCGTTCTAGAAACCTCAAGTCATCAAAATTGTATTGCATAGCATAAAATCTTACTATTTCACATAAGTGCTTCACTTTCATTCGTTTAGAATTCCATAAATTTCACGGGTTTTACAGCTCGGGTTTCTGCGCAACATTCAGCAGCCCACTCTCGGGTTTGTCCACCGATAAGATTACCCACCAGACTATATGCTTCTGTCACTCACATTGACAGTGCAAACATAAATCCACAAATATCTCTCATTGATGTCTTATGTGTCCCTAGTTTTAAGTACAATTTGATATCTTTTAGTAAGTTGATCAAAGATTTACAGTCTGGTGTCATTTTCACTAATGAATTTTGTACTTTTCAGGACTGTTGCTCGGAGCAGACGATTGGAGTGGGTAAGATGCAAAATGAACTTTATATAATTGAAATCCAGAGTGGAGTCACTCTTTCTAATTTCAGCCCTGCTCATCTTTGACATTATCGACTTTGACATATTTCAAGTTCCCGGTTTTAATATCTTATTAATTCTAATAAATTGAATACTTGCAAATTTGATGGAATATGCTCAATTTGTCTTTTGGCTAAACAATCTCGCCTTTCTTTTTCGAACAGTTCCATTACTTCAACATCAACATTTGAACTCATCCATATTGATTTATGGGGAGGATATCAAACTTCATTCCTATCTGGTGTACATTATTTTCTAACCATCATAGATGATTACTCTCGCTCTACCTGGATATACCTAATACGTTATAAATCTGAAAACTTTTCTCTTATCCAAGATTTTATTTTCATGATCAAAATGTAATTTAAAACTCAAATCCAAAAAGTTAGAAGTGATAATGGGAGTGAATTTTTTTCAACCGATATGCAGACATTTTTTCAAAATTAGGGTATACTTCATCAACACAGTTGTATATATATCCCTCAACAAAATGGAGTGGTAGAATGCAAGCACAGAGATCTTCTTAACATAGCTCAAGCCTTGCATTTTCAAGCCAATCTCCCTATAAAATTCTAGGAGGAATATATTATGACTGTTGCATATCTCATAAATCATGTTCCCAACACAACCTTTCATGGAAAAACCCCACACGATGTTTTATTGCATAAAAGTCCTACTTACCAACACCTCAAAGTTTTTGGATGCTTGTGTTATGCTCACAACATTCATCACTCTCACAAATTTGATAGTAGAGTAAGAAAATGCATCTTCCTTAGATATCCATATGGTCAAGTTGTTTACCGTTTATATGATCTTGACCCACATGCTATTTTCACCAGCAGAGACATGATTTTTGATGAACACGTTTTTTCTTTCTAATCTGCTTCATGTGCACCATCTAATTCTTGAGATATTGTCTTACCCATTTTCTCTTTTGATCTTTCTTTAGATGTCTCCCATCCACTCCCAACGATTGATACTCTGGCCAATTTACCGGTTTCCAAAAATTGTCTAAGTCCATCACCTCCTATGGCTTTACCTTCAGACACTTTGAGTCCTTCTTTGACAATTCTTGGTTCCACTATTCCTATTCGGCACTCCTCCAAGGCACAAGCTCCACCTGCTCATCTTTAGAATTATAAATACTATGCTGCATTTTGCTTACCCCTGTCAGATGCTCTGAATGCTTACTAGAAAGGTACAAGGTATCTTCTTTCTCATTACTTTTCTTATGATAATTTTTTCCTATCTCACCATGCCTTTTTAGTAGCCCTTACAAAAAACCTCGAACCCTAGACCTTTGCCCAAGCCATAAGGTGTGATCATTGGAAGGGAGCCATGACGGCCGAAATTCATGCCCTTGAAGACAACCATACATGGACAGTTACATATCTTCCCCCAGATAAATGACCCATCGATTGCAAATGTGTTTATAAATTTAAGTACAAATCAGATGGGTCTGTTGAGTGTTACAAAGCATGCCTTGTTACGAAAGGTTATACACAGGTTGAAGGTCTCAATTATCATGAAACATTTGTTCCCGTAGCTAAGCTTCTCACTGTTCAATGCCTCTTGGTTGTAGCTACAGTAAAACATTGGGACCTCCATCAATTTGATGCCAACAATGCATTTTTATATGGTGATCTTGATGAAGAAATCTACATGACACTCTCTCTTGGATTTCGCTGACAGGGAGAGCAACGAGTTTGTCGACTCAACAAATCCATTTATGGACTCAAACAGTCATCTCAAAATTGGTTTGCAAAATTTTCAAACTTTCTTAAATGGATTGACTTTACTTAGTTTAGGGTGGATTATTCATTATTTTCTTGTTTCATAAAGCATGGATATATATATATTTGTTCTCGTATATGTTGATGATATCATTATAGCCGGAGATGGCATTTCAACAATCAGCCAACTAAAGGTACTTCTAAATAATGCTTTTCGCATCAAGGATCTAGGAGTACGCAAATATTTCTTGGGAATCGAAGTCGCAAGATCCAATAAGGGCATCTTCTTATCACAACATAAATACACATTGAGCATCATTGGAGATCACGAGTACTTGGGGGCAAAGTCATCAGAGTTTCTCATGAAACAATACAAAAAACGTAATTCAGAGGAAGGAGCGCTACTAAATGATCCAACTTATTATCGAAGACTAGTGGGTCGATTGATATACCTTACCATTACAAGGCCCGACATAGCCTATTGTGTCAATATTTTAAGCCAATTTATGCATACACCAAGGAGGCCACACCTTGATGCTATACAGAGGCTCTTGCGATATCTTAAGTCCATGCCAGGATATGGCATATTGTTATCATCTGATAGCAAACTTCATTTGTTTGTCTATTGTGATTCAGATTGGGCATCATGTTCAGAAAATCGAAGATCTACCTTAGGTTATTGTACCGTGTTGGGAAAGAGTCCAATCTCTTGAAAAACAAAGAAACATACAACAATATCAAGATCGTCAGCTGAAGCAAAGTACATATTGATGGTACTCACAAGTTGTGAATTAACATAGTTAAAATATTTGTTGACAAATTTAGGAATCAAGCATCTCCAGCCTGTGTTGATATTCTGTGATAACCAGGCAGCATTGCATATTGCGGCAAATCCAATGTTCCACGAACGAATTAAATATATAGATATTGAATGTCACATTATAAGAGAAAAAAAATCAAAATGGCTCAATCAGAACTCAATTTGTTCCAACAAACTTACAATGCGCAGATATGTTTACCAAACTATTGGGACAAGATCAGTTTCTTTAACTCAAGAGCAAGTTGGGCGTCAACAATCCCCACACTCCAACTTGAGGGGGAGCAAGTTGGGCGTCATCAATCCCCACGTTCCAACTTGAGGGGGAGCATGTTAGGATGAGCATATCATGATAAACTCTATCGTAATTTGGGATATGTGATAAGGATTGGGATAACGATATCCCAGCTAATTTCATGGATATGTTTGTATAAATACATGTCTCTTGTACATCAGTATTCAATATTCTGAGAATAGAATTCTATTTTAACCTGCGCAAGACTTGTTTTTCTTGTAACCATATTCTTAATATTTTACAGTATAGTTGGAAGGACAAAAGTGTTTTTTTTTCAAAATTTTCCCTCGATGCATGGAACTAAGTCATATTTTGGATATTTTGATGACCGTGTGCATGAAGGACGAGATGAAAGAGCTAGCAAGGAGGGAGAGGAGTGCCATCCACATGTCCAACGCGGCCAATGTGGTACTTTTCATAGCCAAGGTTTATGCATCAGTGGAGAGCAAGTCACTAGCAGTCATTGCGTCAACACTTGACTCCCTGCTGGACTTGCTCTCTGGGTTCATCCTCTGGTTCACTGCCAATGCAATGAGAAAGCCCAATCAGTACAGATATCCCATTGGCAAGAACCGAATGCAGCCTGTTGTAAGCTTCTTGATCAGACCTTCCTTGCCTTTCATTTTGTCGCCGCATCTAGTTGTCTTAATAAGAACTAGTGTGGAATACTTATCCTTCCTTTTGTTTATAATATTTGGAGCCTGCTGGCTTTTGCAGGGAATTGTTGTGTTTGCATCAGTAATGGCTACACTTGGTTTCCAGATACTATTGGAGTCTGGTCGAGAGATCATTACACAGGTAATTTAATAATAATTGTGAACCATTTAGTTAGTGGTCATGTTTTTTCGATGACAAGGAACCAGCCAGGATAGCAGCCAGTAATAGTCGCGAAGGACTGATGCTTGTGTGAGGACTTGAATCAGTAAGCATGTTTTTCACCGTTTCATATCGACATTTTATGAGATAAAATCCATGTTGTGATCTCTCTATTAGTACATGGCCATGACAGGGCACCCTTGGGTGCGGGACAACTTGAAACCACATACAAGTCTAGGACTGGGACATACCCAGCCGCTCATAATTCTGTTCAGTTGGCTCAAATAGGAGATAGATGAACTTGTACAGCCCAATATGATCTTTGCATAAGACAGTTGTGACTAACAGACAGAGTACTGAACAAGGGACTCTCAGCTCGGTTTGGCTAATGAAAGGCCGAAACCAAGATAGCTGTTGAGCCTAAACAAGCAAGCATGAACAAGAGGAGCTTGGCTCTTTCGGCTTATTTTGAAAGCCTAAGTTCTGTGCAAATGAATGAAGGTTGTGTGTGTTTCTTTTCTTTTGTGTGTGTGAGCATGCGCATAGTGATAAGGAGGATGTATGGAGGACAGATCAGGTCATATTGTATATAGTTGATTCTTCAGTTATATTCAATCCTCACAACACATCTCACTTGTTGCAGAAGTCCATGGGCCCCGTTCTCATACTTTCCAAGTGATATGGTCTGATCTGCTCTCGGAACTGTTCACATTTACTAACAAATGGAAAATCTGCAGTCTCACCCTACCCTGGATCGAGAAAAGGAGAGATGGTTGATTGGCATCATGGTGTCAGTTACTGTTGTAAAGTTTGCGCTCATGGTTTACTGCCAAAGGTTCCAAAATGGGATCGTTAGAGCCTATGCCAAAGACCATTTCTTTGATGTCATCACCAACTCAGTTGGCCTAGCCACAGCAGTCTTGGCAGTTAGGTTCCTCTGGTGGCTCGACGCAACTGGAGCCATATTGGTAATGTTCACTGCTCACTGTTTTCAATATATATATATATATATATATATATATATATATATATATACACACACACACATCTTTGTTGTTTACAGAGTGCTCCCTATGCATTTGAGATGCTTTTTATAAAAGCAAAGGTGCATATCAGATTTCCAAATCGTATCATCACCCAGCAATGTCCTGACTCGTATGGTTGAACGAACCATTTAGTTCCATAATAAGAAAAATGCATAATCTTCATTTTTATAATGAAAGAAGAATTTTATTAAATAGACAGTGATTACACTGATCAGGGGACTAGCAGTCACCCCATTAGCTTAAGGCACATCCAAATAAGTATCTAGAATAGACCATTAAAGGCCATTTAGTTGCCGCTGCCTTATCTCTTTTTTGTTATAGGCAACCATTTAGTCTTCTTGCTCAAAGACATTGAGCAAATTACTTAAAATTGATGTTTAATATTTCTACTTCTTTCCTAAGTTTCTGCTGCTAATCTTCATTATAGTTCCTAATGATTTTTGAGGTCACCAAATATTGTATAAATTGATCTGCAGATTGCTCTCTACACCATGGGTACATGGGCAAAGACGGTGCTAGAGAATGTGTGGTCGTTGGTAGGGAAGACAGCACCACCAGAGTATTTGCAGACGCTAACATACCTTATATGGAATCATCATGAAGAAATTAATAATATTGATACTGTAAGAGCATACACCTTCGGATCCCACTACTTTGTGGAGGTTGACATTGTGCTGCCTGGGGACATGCCTTTGAGAGAGGCCCATAACATTGGAGAAAACCTTCAAGAGAAGCTGGAGCAGCTTCCTCAAGTGGAGCGTGCATTTGTGCATTTAGACTTTGAGTGTAGCCATAGGCCTGAGCATAACAAGAAGGTGTAATCTTTCATCTGTTTGTAGTTTCTACTGTCAACAACAGTTAGATTTGTTATGTGGCAGGTTGCTGGTTTGGGATTGTGCTATTTTAATCCTTTATTTCTACAATTCACAACAAAGCTTTGTTTCAACTATTCACGTCATCACATCTTTAAATGTTTCTGCATGAGTTTCGCCACTAGCTAAATGTATTAACTACAGCTAACTTCACTTCATTCTACCAGAAACTTGTGTGTGCAAACTTTGCATGATAAATCCGACTCCCTCATAATATCTGGTCATGATCTTTATTATTTTTTAATTAGAAAACCGAGGATTTGAGATGATTCATATCTCTGGCTTGATCCCCCAGGTTGGGCTAGAGAACAAAGGATTAAATTTACATATCTCTACCCAGACTCCTCAGCTGGGCAAGGGATCTGTGAATTTGCATTAAAAAATGAATCCTATATTAGGATTGCTTGGATCTGGCATTGAACACCTGGTAATCCAATCTCTCTTTTTTTTCGAAAGAAACCTGGTTATGCAATCTCTCGGTTCTCATATGCACACAATTTTCTTTTTCTTTAAAGGTGGTGTTTGGTTGCATCTCTTTGAGATTGGTTTTCCTTTCCTGTCTTTTTGGATCTTAAATTATAGATCTTCAAATTCCACTCATTACACCGCAAAACATGCTTGCATTATGCTGGGTATCATGACCATTCAGATTGCCTACAAGCCATTCTATCTGCTGCTCATTCCACCCGTTACAGATTCTTGGTAGGTTTTCTAATTTTTCACTTTTTATTGTACTTTCCATTATCAGATCAGTGTGAATTGGAAAAGAATTTGCAAATTTGATGTTTGATTTATGGTTTAGTATGATTGAACTTCCGAGATTTATCTGTCATGCATGGGATTTGCAAGGTTTATCATTGTTAGAGATGGACATGGAGCCACACCATTGAACTTGGCTGCTCGTGCAAGAAGCCTTGCTTGTGTGCATATTCTTTTGTACCATGTTGGCCTTGTTTGTACATCCACTGGTAAGTTTTCGATCACGGTTCTCATTGAACTCGATGCAATTCTAGATGTTTGGTCAGTTTTCATTTGTTATCAATCGGTTTGATCATTGTTTCCCATACGGGTTCCTACACATAAATCTGAAGCTTTTGTGGGTATTTAATTTCCGATCTGAAGGCAATTCTTGGGGTGGCCTTTTATATGGGAGGATCCAAGATTCCATGATTGAATTAACAGGAAACCAATTTGTTCTCGATCTCTTCATTTCAGATTTAGTTTTCAAATATCGAGATGAGATTGTGCGCCTTGATTCTTTTTGCATTTTGATTTGTTGAATTTTTAGCCCGTATGGGGTTCTGATCTAACGAGTAATTTGATTTTTTGATCTCAAGAAGCCAACGAATGTGCTTTGGATCAATTTGATGATTTTTGGGATTAACTAAATGATGGGTTTTAGCAGTTACAAGTGCTTGGTTGTATTGAATTAAAATTTTATTTTATATTCACATTTTGCAGCCTGCTATTTGATCAATGCAACTATTGGAGTCTCGTGACTTGGACTCGATTGTTGTTTTGTCTTCTCTTTTTAATTGTCTGGGTTATTATGATGGATAACCTCTTTTCTATTCTCAACTGAAGAAATATGATTCAAAAAGACTTGATTATAGATCTAATATTTTGATATGTAGGAAATGCAAAAAGAATTGACAGGAAACCAATTTGTTCTCGATCTCTTCATTTCAGATTTAGTTTTTAAATATCGAGATGAGATTGTGCCCCTTGATTATATTTCTTATTTGCATGAGATTCCAAATCACATTTTGGTTAGATGTGCAAATGAGATTTTCATTTGCATGAGATTCCACATCACGTGTTTGGTTAGCTGTGCAAATGAGATGCATCCCTCATTTGCATGAAATTCCAATGCAACCAAACATATTATGTTTAGAAGCATTGCCCAATGTGAGGTAGCATTTCCAAGCCACAATTTTGACATCAAAATCATAATAAAAACATCCACAGCACGTTCAGGTAACAAATACTGAGTCCACTCTTTGGATCAGCCACAGTGCAGTTTTGTGTCCGATATCCATTTGTACCTTAAGACCTTAGCTGATTTACTTTCCCTTCATTTGCTTCCAGAATTTCCTAGCTAGCCCCGTTTGGTACAAGGAAAAATATCTCTAAAAAGGAAAAGGTTGTAATAAATTTTGTGGGACCCACTATTTTTTCAAAAAAACAACACATGCATAAAAAGTGATCCATGGTGCATTGCGCGGGACGCCGCACCCATTAATTGTTGGACTCACAGTTCCAACCCCCGTGTTACGATGAGAATGGGACACCACTACTTAAAAAAAAAATGCTTGGGCTGAGGGGGTCCACCTCTCTCTCTCTCTCCCAATTGTTTTTTACTCTCCCTCTTCTTCGTTCTCTCTCATTTTTCATTCTTCTTCTTCTTCTTCTCTTCTCTTCTCTTATTAGTTTTTTTTCTTTGTTTAGTTTTTTTATTTTCATTGATTAGGTTTTTTTCTTTGATTTTCATTTGATTAGGATTTTTTTCTTTGATTTTCAATGATTAGGGCTTTGAATTAAATATTGTTTATTAAAGATTTTGTTATTTAATTTTATTGGGGCTTTTCTTTGATTTTATTAGAGTTTTTTTTCTTTGATTTTCTTTGATTAGGGATTTGAATCAACTATCTTTAATTAAGGTTTTTGATATTTAATTTGATTAGAGTTTTGTTTTTTAATTAAAGTTTTGAATCAAATTTCTTTAATTAAGGCTTCTTATACTTAATTTGATTAGGTTTTTTTTTCTTTGATCTTTTAATAGGGTTTGAATTATGACTTTTTATATTTTATTTTCTCTTTGATTTTATGGTTTCTTTTTTAGTTTAGGGTTTTTTTGGTTTATTTGTGATTTATTTTCTTGCATTTTGATTTATTTATAATTTTTGCATTTGTATATAGTTTTTTTTATATATTTTTTCTCAAATTACCCAAAATTTAAATATTTTTTCATACTTGGATTCATATTTGAGGCTAAAATCCATAATTTTTGATAAACTTTTATAATTAAATTCAATATGACATTGATTAAAGCATTTATATATAACAAATATTAATTATTATTTTTTCTCAAATTACTCAAATTTTAAATATCTTTTAGTTTTTAGATCCAATCTGAGATCCATAATAAATATGTTAAAACACTCATATGAAATAGATATGGGCTTAGCTTACATAATACTTGGTATTAAGTTGATTAGACATGAGAATGAATATGCATTAACTCAATCGTACTATAGTGAGAAAATTTTATGAAAATATAATCATTATGATTACAAGTTTGTTGCTATTCCATTTGCTCCTAATGTTAAGCTATCGATTAATACTAAAAGACACACATCTCATTTAGAGTATGCAAATATTATCGGCAGTTTTATTTATGTTATGAATGAAACTACACTAGACATAACAATTTTCATGAGGAAGTTGAGCCAATATATTAGTAATACAAGACAAGAGCATTGAGATATCATTCATTGAGTCCTGAAGTACTTGAGAAAAACTCTAGATTATGAGATATTTTATTAGAAAGAACTTACTTTACTTGAAGGGTATAGTGATACACACTAAAATTTTGATTCTAATAAATCATTATCTATAAGTAGTTGGATTTAAAACAATTGTTTGAAAATCTAAGAAACAAATTATGATAACCCATTCTACAGCTAGTATGAAAGCTGAATAACTAAAAAATTTCTTAATGAAGTACCAGTAGAAGATAAGCTGGTACCCCCAATAGCTATGTATTGTGATAAACAAACAACTATATATAGAGCAAGAAGCAATATTTATGGTGAAAAATCCAAAAAAATTAGTTTAAAGCATAATTATGTGAACAACTTTTCAAGCAAGAAGTAATCTCTATTGAGTATGCAAAATCTTATCAAAATTTAGCCGATTTGTTGATAAAGAAGCTTTCTTGATAAATTGTGTTTAAGTCATTATCATTGATGAATACCTAACCACATGATAAGGGTCAAATAAAGTCTAGTAGTTCGATAGAAAAAATAAGTCACTAAGTGATTGGATTGAACACTTAATTTTTCTTATTCCTTATGTCAAATACTCAAAATTTGTGTATAGATTTAAAATGAACTCTTAATAAGATCCATAAACCTTATAGTTCTGGTGTTTCAAAAATGTTTACAGTCTTGGACTTACCTATGTGAGTGTGAAGGTGAGGTCTCTCTTGATGTTGAGAGAGAGGTTCTCTCTTGCGCTTTTCTTGGTTTTGAGAGAAAGTGATCTCTCGGTTTTAAAGAAGGTGAAGTGTAATCCTGGGCACAAGCTCCGAATCTGAATCCATCAACTTTGCCTTCAAGCTGGGTTTGGGAGATGATAAATGAGGGAATTTGATGGTTTTGAGTTAAGAAGGAAATGTCAAGGAATGGATTTGGAAAGAATTAGAGGAACCAATTTTTGTTGGTACCACCTTAAACTCTTTCAAAGATTAGGCTACACAATTTTCTTTCATTCTCTATCTTGTTTGAAGGCCTCTCTTTGTTCACATAGAATGAGGGGAAGAACACAGCCAAGCAACTCCCCTCAGTTACCACCTATCAAACAGAGTCAAGCGCATTTCCTCATGCTTCCCACACCAAGGACTGCTTCCTTAGGGAGTGCATTTTCCCAATACTTCATATCATATCCTTGATTGGTACCCACGAGAGAATCAAGTAAATAAAAGGTGAAGAAAACGATTTCTCATTTTCAAATTATTAATAAAGAGTAGCAACAATTGCATAGCCGGAACGCTTGATCACTCAAGAACATAACATGCACCAGTCTTGGTTTAATATTCTCAAATAAACACAACGATTCTCAACCATTTGCTGGAGCAGGTGCTCTCTCTTCCTTAGTTGTAGCCAGGGGGCTTGTAGGCAATGAAACTGATGCACTGCACTTGGCGAACGTTGTCGAAGCCGATGATCCGGATGAAGGTGTTGGGGTACTCCTTCTTACACTCTTCCAGCTCCCTCAAGACCTGTGCAGAATCATTGCAGCCAAACATGGGCAGCTTCCACATTGTCCAGTAGCGGCCATCGTAGTACCCGGGAACCTTGGAGTTGTCACGGTAGACGAAACCTTGCTGCAAAGTTGCCAACCATGGTTACTCTACTCTACTTGATTGGCATATATTCCACATTATCAATGTCTGCCCAAGTTCATGAACTCCAAGCATTTGCATAATGTGGATAGAGCCACACTTTAAGTTGGGAGTTGACAGTTTGACATAAAATCTCAGCCCAGTATTGAAACCAAACTCAAATATATAATTTGGCATAATCCCTATGGAGCTCAAAAGGTGACCCCCCAAGGGCACGTTTGATTGCCCCATAGAACTGGTCGGGTCTGGCATAGGGATCCAATTCTGAAGCAAACGAGGGATCTCTAGGGTTGCAAATGGGTTGGATTCAGGAATGGGCATTTGTAAATTTGGCTGTCCAGGATCCGGACCGATCCGACTACCCAGTGTATTTTCTGAACCGTTTTCATCCCTAGGGATCTCAGATCTGTGGTAGTATCGACAATATGCAATCCAAAAGCTTTTTGGACTACCTACTCCCTGAGTAAAGTTTCTATCCATGACAAAGACAAGTGTCAATTACTTTTAACGCCAGTTAGTTTCAGAGGAGGAGCAAGTGAAAAGCATTGTGTATTTTTCGGGTGAAAATCTTTCCCGAAAGGCGACTGCCTTTTCTCCTATGCAAAGTGTGCTTTCCCAAGAAAACATACGCGCCTCACATTATGACCCTCTGTTTCACCCATGAATCCATGATAGGAAAGTACTTATTTTCAGGCAAAGGTGAAAGATTTTCCCACCACTGGTCTCTCAGTTAACCACCCAACCTCTTTTTCAGGGGAGCTTTCTACTTCTAATTCATACCATCCCTCGCTATGTAATTTGCATAGTTCCTTCTAAGAAATCAATTACGCTCTGTAAACCAGAAGAATGCCTTTGTATATTTGCACACACAGAGAGAGAGAGAGACTCACCCTGTCAAACTCCAAGCAGGGAATCCATTTCGACCTGAGCAAGTAATCAACCTCCTTGGCCAATTGCTCGTTGGTGAGAGAAGGAAGGTAGGAAAGTGTCTCGTACTTCTTGACGTCATAGGGTGGCCACACCTACACACACACACACACACACAGAAAAGAGCAGCAGCTTACCCACATCAACACTTAAGCTCAATTCTGCCTATACCAAGCAACTAAACCAAAAAGATTGGTTTCAAATGACAATTAAAAACTTGAGTTCTCTAGTCTTACCTTCATGCACTGCACACGGCCACCATTGCTGGGGAGCTTGGCGAGGTCATTTGCAGGCCTGCGCGTGACGGGGAAGGCTGAAGAGGACTTGAGCCCATTGAAGGGCATGACCGAGTTCGCCGGAGACGGCGCTGCCCTGTTGATGGCGGCGGTCGAGGCCATGGCTGTGGAGGAGACCATCATGGAGGAAGCCATTCCTTGCTTCACTTTCCCTTCCCAACTCGAGCGCTTCGGATTGCTGGCTGTGCTTAAGCGACCTTGCCCTGCTGCTGCTTGCTATATATAACTTGCTTCTCCCCTCCTCCAGCTTTGCTGTACATCCTACGGCCCACATTCAATCCTGCCAATCTTGAGACAAATCTCACCGTTGGATCTTAAGGTGATGACATTTCACCACCGTGGCCACACACTGGGACAGACTATCCGGATGATATCCTTATCGTTACACCCTAATGTCAGAGTGCCACGTGTCAATAGCTCATGCATCTTATCTTGTCGACGAGGTAAGTATGTGCAGGACAGGTGGCCAGCTTCCCCTAGCTCGACTTAAAGTTTTAGCCCTACCCATTTGTATTTTGTTAAAGTTTAGGACCACATTTGGTACTATTTCTTGGCCGTACCCTGGCGACATTTGAAAGTATCCTGAGAAAATGTGTCAGCTTGGTGGTGTTTTGTGAACTGCTAAAATATC
The DNA here is from genome assembly GCF_984573655.1 of Nuphar pumila. Taxonomy (NCBI): domain Eukaryota; kingdom Viridiplantae; phylum Streptophyta; class Magnoliopsida; order Nymphaeales; family Nymphaeaceae; genus Nuphar; species Nuphar pumila. The sequence goes on from NC_143255.1 coordinate 38,629,801, forward strand.
ACAATATTTTCATGATACTGATTATAGATTGAATTGAAAAATCATGAATTTATCGTTACATTTACATTTATAGCAGCGTAGTATTGATAAAAAATTGCTATTTTATATTCTCTTCATGTTATTCAAATGCTTTTGTTCTTTCCATTATAGTTTAATTTTTAATTTATCTATATTTGCTTAAAATTTAATAACAAAAAGTGATAAAATAAAGAAACGTGAAAATGACACGATATTTTAATGGCCACTAACTTTTTTAAAATGCTTGTTACTATGATTTACACCATTACAATTTTAGGGATTCATATACCTTTCTTCTTCGTGGATTGTCACTGAAGCTCTCTCTCTCTCTCTCTCTCTCTCTCTCTCTCTCTCTCTATATATATATATATATATATATATATATATATATATATACATTTTAAGTGAAATATGCTAAATAAAACATCCTAAATGGATTTTTTGGGCTTTTTTTGTTTTATTTTTAAATTCTGACAGATGTGATCTATATACTTGCTTTTATATGGATAAGCTCTCAAAGTGTTCCATTCCGATACATGGGTGGGTTTATATAAGTTTTTAAAAAAACAACAGTCTAAAATATTTATAAATTTTTAAGGCTCTAAATATCATTTTTTTCATCGAAAAAACATGATCCAGGTATGGGTTTCTAGTAAATCGACTATGCCCAACACATTTATGTGGTGGGAGCCACGAAAAAACACCGAAGAAGCCAAAAAACCTATTTTTCATGTTTCATTTAGCATATATATATATATATATATATATATATATATATATATATATATATATATAAAAGAGCGTGCTCATTTACATGTTGGAAACACCGAATGCTCTATGAACATTAGCTGAAGTGTTGCCTTGTAAATTCAATAAAATTAATTGTGGTGGAGAAAATGTGCCTTGTTACAATACAAATGGGCTTCCTCTCTGCTTTCCCTCATTGATGAAAATGTGTGGATAATCCCTTTATGTTGTGGCCCAAATCTCCTAGCACATTGCATTCATGCGCTCCATCCGCCAGAGCTGGATCCTGTGGAGGGATTGAGAAACGTGATCTGGCTAAGATGCATGTAAACCACTTATACGTTTTGTGGTAACCATTGCATACCTTTTCCTTTTGGATCCCACCATCCTAAACTAGAGGATGACTTGTATAAAAACCACGAGATGACTTATTTCATGACCAATTATTCACTTCCATTCAAAGAGGAATTTCCTATGATTTTGGATGCATAGTTAAGACGTCATCTGCTGGTCCAGTGTAATGTTTGTTTTGAGTTGTTACTCGTTGTTGATCATCAATTGTATTCATATTAGGTTTGACTGTTTGGTACTGTATGAGAGTCACCAATTAGGCCCTCAGTTAGATATGTTTCAACTGTTTGTCACATTTTTGCAGTACCCCAGTTCTTCCTTTCCCAAAAGGATCCACTCATGGTGTGGTCATCACTGGATATTAACTGATGGGAAAAGAAGTGGAATAATCTGTTAACTTTGCACATTTCAAGGAATAGGTTGCATTGTGTAAAATCTAGGAGAGCATATCCAATACTCAGCTCAGTACCATGCAAAGGTACATACTTGGCCGAATGTCTAGACGCCATGCATCCCGTCCCGTTGCCTAGAGCTCCTCCCACAGTTGGATGCCTGGCATCCATTGATTGCACTGATGCAAGGTACTCGTCCGATCACTGGATCTTCTGTCAAAGTCTATGCTGCGAGTCCATCACTCTATCATCCATACTTCTATGATTGTCATGCACTATCCCAAGGTGCTGTCCAAGACACTGCAATTTCCAATTAATGGCCTTTTCTTTCTTTACAGTTCTTTAATTTTTTTTTTTCATTTGTAGATAAACCTCTTTTAAGTGTCCTATTCAACACAAACTTTGTAATCTGCAGCTTTTTCTCACCAGAAACTTTTAGCTCTTGGAAACTGTTATAAAGACCAGGTGCGGCACCTTCTGGTACTTACTTTCCAAAGAGGGCTTTCCACTGCCTTAATTGTGAATACACTTGCATGTTATATGCAACTCATTTTCAACCGTTCCAAGCATTTCATCGGTTGCTATGCCCTTTCCTCATCTCTGGATGCCTAGGTATCTACTATAAGTCTTTACTTGTTTAAAGCCTCAATGTTAACATTATGGCTATGTCATCCTCAGGTGCTATAAAATGGAAAGGTGCTATCAACATTCATGAATGATAAATCATAGACAGAACTACCGAACTGGAAATGATTAGCAAATAATTAAAGCCCCAATATATATGTGTCTCATTTTTCCAAAGCAGTTTTAGAGAATCTTTTATTCTTTTCATAGTGCCATCAAAGGGAGGTCTCTTGTGTTGGGGCTGTTCAACTGATTGAGGCAATGGTGTTCCTACTGATCCCCCATTATGCACATATTCAGCCTGACTATCCATAATGTAAGAGCTCTCATACCTAGCCTCTTGAGAAGTGCCTGAATGAAAGACTGTTTCAAGAGGTGATCCCTAATTTTAACCTCTGTTTGGGAGCCTTGCATTGGAATGGAAGCACTATCTGCATGTGTTGGCAAAATGTGATTTTGCCAATGTGGTGTTGGGGATGGAGTTGTCAAAAAATCCTCGTGAGTTGTGTTGAATTATGGTGTTGGTTGCCAACTCCATTCCTAATGCAATGTTTTGAAACGCTATTGCTCTCAAACAACAGAGGTTGCTGGGAAAACCACAACACACTTCTTCCAAACAGCAGAGGATGTTGGGAAAACCACAACACACCTCCAAATCAAGGCTCCAAATAGAGAGTAAAAGAAGTTGAATAAGTGATAACTTTAAGTCCACCAACCAAAGCCTAAAAACACATCGGATATATGGCTCACTGCATCGAATACTATTTCATCCTAGGATTAACATTCAAGCTTAATGCCAAAGATAGCCTAACATTTATGTACAATGGAAGGATTACAATATTTAGGTGTGAACTCCTACACCCATTGTGCTACATGCGACAGAATCTCAAAGTGTCCCTACATGACTAGGGTTATTGCCGACCTTAATTAATTGATCCTCCCATATGTTTAGGTAAGACAACTCCTCTTTGGCAGCCTATTCTGTACAAAAGTTGCATCGTGTAGGGCATGTTTACTTGACCCCACCATTTTAGAGTCCACTTCTAATGAGAAATGGAATCCGCTGAATTGGAATCGCATGGGGGCAGATTAGAGAATAATGATTCTCATGGCAAATGAGAAATGGACTCTCATTTCCAAAAAAAAGGATAAACAGAGGCTCTCATGTCCCATTTTCTCGTGTTTGCTTAGACATGAGAACATGGGAGCAAAATGAGAATCACGTTCCTGTCATAGGTAAATGACATGTTTAGGTCCAACCGTGCAAGATTATGGGCACGTTTGTTTAGCCTTCATGAGAATCTAAATGTTGATGCACGCACATTCACCTACAAAAATTGTTTAAATAGTTTCATAATATTTTAATAAAAATATATTTTTATATCAAAATATCATAATTTAATTTTGTTATTTATTAAAAAAACTAAATGTTGTGTGCCTACCTGTGCTATTTTTCAAAAACTTTTCAAACTTGTACGTTGAACTTGAAGTGCAAATTGGGTTATACCTGTATTTTTTTAACATGGTTCATGACATACTAACAATGCCTAACGTACTTCCAACAGTTACTGGCAAGCCTTTCACATACTCAGACACCCAATACTACTACAATCCATGAATAGTGTGATGCCACCAAGTAATGTTGTCTTTAATTTATTTTTTTGAGAGAAAAAAATTATTTATAAAATAGATAGACAATTCAATGTTATGCCCTTAATACTAAATGCTATATGCACGAGAAATTAAACCAATTACGATATTAAATCATCTTGAATTCACATTGACAAGGTTGTTGAAACCTTAAGACTTCCAAACAAGTTTTACCTTTACACCTAATCAGATGGTTGTGAGAGGTTTTTTCAGATTGTGTAAGGGACAAATTTTTTTTTGTGTTATTGGCAAGTTGGGGTGGGTTAGGCAGACTCCAACCAGTTTGAAGAAAGATACAAAGTTTTTATAGAATAAGTATTCAAAGAAAACTATGGATTCATTCAATAAATTAAAAAATTAGCAATTAAAATGCAAAACACTTAAACTCTAAATCATATATAAAAACAAATCAGATTTAATATGCATTCACTCAATAAATTATAAAATATTAATTAAATGCAAAACCTCTAAAATATAAAATATACATAAAAAAAAAAGCAACTAAGTGCCATTGCTATATAACACTAGTCAATCACATGACAGTATTGCATAGGCCCACAACTATATAGTGCAGGCCCCACATGAAATGTTGTCATGTGATTGCTTGTGTCAAATAGCCATGGCGCTTGCCACTCTTGGATCCCTACTCGTCCATGATTCCTAATTCATGTTAGATTTCTAGGAATGTGATTACATTCTTTAGGAACCCACACACTTGAACCTATTTAAGCATGAGCTGCATCGCCGTCGTTTCAACCTTCACTCGAAAATCATGACCTTCTAAAGCTCTTGAGACTGCATAGAGATTCAACCACCACTTTTTTTGCATGGGCAAGGAACATGTTAATGATGGCGGTGGAACTGGTTATGAGGGTAAAATGGTAATTGTGTTACACATCTAGTTTGCTAGTAACAATTTCTGAAAGTTGGGTGTGTTTTGATTATTGATAAAACATTTAGGTATGGTTTTAAAATTTTCCCGTAGAAAAACTGATACCCTATACTCTAGAAAAATCTTTTCTTACAAAGGCTAATAGGGGAAACGATATGAGCAGCTTGCTGTTCGCCTCAGCTCAGATCGACAAACTGAGCTACGAGCTATCTCGTTTAGGTATACAAGCTAACTATGAAAAGGGAAGCTCAGCTCATATAGGCTTATTTTATATATTATACATAAATATATTATATATTTAAAATGTATATTACATATATGTTATATACATTATACATAGTTTTTTTAGAAAATGAGTCAGTTCGTGATTGGCTTATAAACCTTAATTCATAATGAGCTCAGGTGTACTACTGCAAGGATGTGGGTCAATAGCAACGATATATATCGCCGCTATTGCCTTATTTCTCGTCACTATAGGCTTATAACAATAAGAATTCTTGCCGATAAGTCATCAAAAAAATTAGCCTGTGTTGAGTAATAACGGTGATATTTATAGCTTGTTGTTGCCGAATCTCGCCGAAACTAGAAACACCAATAGCGGTGTGGCAATATTTAACGATGAGGTTGTTTTAACAACAAAATATGATATAACAACGAGATTCTTGGTTTGCTGTTATAACGAAGAGAATTGACTCACCGTTATAGGCTATAACGACAAGACAATGATCTTGCTTATAATGGCGATACCAATGTTTCATCGTTATAGGCTATAAACCTGCAAAAAAAAATCTTATGGATGTCGCCCTATTTGTTGTATGCCCTACTACAACAAAACATAGCTGAAGAAACAAAACATATATAAAAAATATAATACATAAAAAAATACAAAAACATAACATAAAAATAATTGACTGCAAGTGTATTTACAATAACAAGACTAGAGAACTACCTTCACACAAACAACTCATGGTTTAGTTCTAACAAATTTGAAAAAAAAAACCCTAAAAGATGCTAATCTAGCAAGTGGATCAATGTTGTCTGATCATGCATATAATTCAGGGTTAATTAACATTTAAATATGCATGATTTTATAAAATAATGTTTCAAAAACCAAATTTTATGTTAGTTTTCGAGTAAATGTGCTAAAATGATTTAAAAATAGAAAATGCATGAAAAATAGTTTTATTTTACATTTTTATACATATTTTAGTTTTTGTTATATTCATAGTAGTTTAGTTTTAGTTTTCAATTAAAAATAAAATAAAAAATAAAAAATAGAGAAAATAGTTTTATATTCATTTTAAGTGTTTGTTTTTTTTAGAAAAAAAAAATATAGTTAGATTAGTTTTTAAAGTTTCTTTATAAATAAATAGTTTTGTTTTTGAAAATTTTCATAATAAACCGATTTATACGGTTTTCTTGACTTTTGAAAATAAAAATGAAAAAAATATATAATAATAAAAACAAACCATTGCATGGTTTGTAATTTTTGAAAACTAAAGGAAAACTGGAAAAAAATAATAATAATACAAACCAGCGTGAATCAGTTTGTATTTCTAATAGAAAATTAAAAAAAAATAATAATAAAAACCAAACCGGCTGGAACCGGTTTGGAATTTTTGAAACTGAATATTTTTTGTTACAAACCGGTTCCAACCAGTTTGAGCTCTTTAAAAACCCAAAAAAAAAAGAGAAATCGGGGCCTTCAATTTGTGCGTCAAACTTCCCCTTCCCTCTCTGGTGTTCTGCACTTTTCCTTTTCCTTTTCCAGTCACCGGATTTTTTTCATCTACTACCTTTCTTCTTCTTCCATTGACAGTTACTTCTATCCTCTTCTTCATCCGGTGGTGGAGCTTCTTCAATCGGCGGCAGCGCACGAGGTGGAGGCCACCTCTTCTCTGATTTCTCCAGTTCACGGTAAGTGACCGAAATTTCTTCTTCTTCTTCTTCTTCTTCTTCCAAATCTTCTTCTTCTTCTTCTTCGTTTTATTTCTTTCTTTCTGAATGATAATTTGCATAATGTTTGAATTTCAATTTGGAAAAAAAAGAATAAAACATAAAAAGAAAAAAATTCTGTGAAGGAATCCGGCAATTGACAAGTATTCGGCCGGAATGCTTGTTCTGATGAATAAGTGTTGATGATCTGATCAAATTCTTGATCCAGATTTAGTGAATTAGTTTCTTTATATCAGAAAATAAAATAAAATTTTTTTGTTCTAAGCAGTATCGATCATCTGGATCGATTTTTTTTGTTTGGCGATAACTTTTCCGGTGATCACTTTTTAAATCTTCTTAAAAGAGAGTTGTATGCAATTGAAACTATGGATTTGCTGTAGATGTTGCCGGAATCCCCTGCGTTAACCAGAGAGAGACTGATTTTTGAATCAGTTTTACTATTTTTTTTTCCGGTGACTGAATTATAATTCAGTTTTCTGATTCTCCGGTGGCTAATTGATGTTTACTCAATGATCGATTGTTGAAATTCGATTTAGTTTTCTGATCTTCCGGTGGATCCCTCTTCTGTTAACCTTCTGCAGGAATCTCTTGTTTAAGCAGAAAACTTCACATTTATCGTGAAGATATTTGACCTCAGTGTTGTTTTCAAAGGAGGATGTATTGCTGTTTTGAACTGTCAATGGAGAATGGCTGCTAGTTGAGTCATGTGTTGCTGTTTTTGAATTTTCAATGGAGAATACTGATATGATCAGATTTACTACATATTTTGAATACTTTCAATGAATTCTTTGTTATGTGGTTACATTGAATTGAATCACTCGGTATTGAGAATAGTCGTCTACTGATAAGATCCAGTGAAATGCTAAGTTTCATTGTTCATTTTTTTCTAAAATTCACTGTTAATTCTTAATGAGTTCATTACAAAGTTTTCATTGAAAGATAATTAGATCATATTTGACTTTTGTTATTTTACTGAGAATTGTTGAGTTTTAAATTGCTGATGCCTTGTTTAAACAAGTATTAGTTCATAGCTAAATTGATTAGTTCATTAGTATATCATTGTTTAGCTTAATCTACTAATTGTTAGTGTAGTCCATTAATAATTAGTAATTAGTTAAACCATTAGTTAGTGTTAGTTAAATCTAATAATTAGCATTGTTAATTACTTTGTCATTAGAGTAATTAGTCAATTAGTAGTTAGTAATCATTTTACTTTGGGTGTACTGCTCGTGTTCCTTTTTAGCTATTGTCTACTTCTTTCTCTTGTACTGCTCGTGTCCTTTTGACTTGTGCAGGATTGCACGAGAGTGGAGCGGAAGAGATTACGTGACACAAAGTACGAAGAATGAAGCTTCTTTTTACTTTTTAGTTTAGAATTAGGAATTTAATTGGGTTTGTAAATATTGCACTTTACGCCCTCTGCTAAGGGTATTCATTTGTTGTAATAGTTAGTTGTTTTTAATTTTCTCGTATATTTTACATTTCAAATAATTCGGCAATAAAGAATAGTTTAGAATTGTGTGCTTGAATACAAAATATTCCCGTTCCCTGAGTTCGACCCGGTCTCATCCACTAGTGAGAACCGGTTTTTATTATTTGATGTCTGGTTTTCACATGTTTTTTATATAAAAATCTTTTCAAAATTACAACGATTTAAAAGAAGACATCATTGTCGTAGCCCAAAGGTCAATTAAAATTAAAAGTTCAAAAATGCATGAAGTCCATAGCCACATCTTCTTCCTTCGATGAACGAAGACAGAGAAAACAAAAAGTGTAGGCAATATGCTTAAAACACTAGTAAAACCTATGCCCAACATGCTGGAAAAACAAATCCGGACAGAAATTTGGCACTTTTTTTCCTTCGTACTCCTTCCTGTCAATCTGCCTCGGAAATAGCCTCATGATAGACATGGTCAATGTCTTGTCCAACAAAGTCCATCCCTGTTTTGATGCAGTTTGTACCCATCTAACCTTAGGTTACCTTGGCCTTATTTGTGTTAGATGTTAAGTTAAACCAAGAGTCCATTTTTAATTCCTTTCCGAGTTTGCTGCATCTTTGCTACAACAGGGCGGGAGGCTTGTCCTCTTCTACTACCCTAATCCTTATTCTTCTCCAATGGTCTTTGGCCACTCCTTGGTTCCTGTCAAAAAACAGAGTGACAGGAAGAAGAAAAGATAGTAAGTTGAAAAGGAAGAGACAAGGATGATAAGGTTTGAATTTGTGCAAGAATTAAAGGTCAAATATAGCGTGTATCCCTCCATTGACCTATTGCAAGTGAGGTTCTTGCAGCCTTGATGCAAGGTGCATGGCTACTTTCATGATGCAAATGCTTCATGGGCCTTGCACGTTGCCTTGATGTGCAATGCCTCATGCCTCGAGGCAGTGCGCTTAATAACACTAGTTTCCTCTTTCCATAAAAAAGAAAAACACTTCCCATCTCTGTCATATAGAAAGTTTGTCTTTACAGAAAAAGCCATCCTTTGAATAATACATTATTCGAGGACTAATATCAGCTCTTAACCAACATCAATGTCAGAATTTTAGTGTATATATTCCTAATAGGCATCATATACGCATGTGGAGTTTCACGGGCTGGGAAGCGAAGGCCCCCGTGACGTAGCTTCGGGCAATCACACACCGAAGGCAGGCCTTTTAAGCGCACAAGCAATGCACAACACACGCGCACGAGCGGAAGCAAGAGTACGCGTATGCACAAGCACAAGAGAGCGAGAGAGATGCAAAAAGCTTCTTTATAGATACTTGAAAGCAAAGTACATCAAGAGGGGAAGAGAGGGTCCGAATACACGGGGTTCTTAGGCCGTAAGGCCTTGTGGAGCACTCTAGAGTGCCAAAGAGGTATATACATCAGAGCAAAAAGGTGAAAAACATGGCGGTCCGGAACATGGAGGATCCATGTCTAAAAATTTAGAAACTTTAGCTCTCGTTAACTGTTAATGCAGGACACAAATGGTGTTTTAATGATTTTTTTGTTGGCCAAAAATTTATTGTTTTTTTTATTGGGAAAATTCCATTTCGGGGCCAACCTTTTGCCCCTAATTCCAAATATGGGCCACGGTCTGAAATTCCAAATATACTCCAAACTTTTCCTCAAAACTATCAAACATGGGCCTGCATTTATAGTTTTTCTTTAACTTAATGTTAAATCATATGTCAAATTACAATAGTGACTTTCATCGTTAAGAGTTCAAACCACGGTTGTAAGTAGCATACCGTTACGGGTATCGATTGGGTCAATAATAACAGCATATCGTATCCTATTGTAAAAGTATTTTAAACTTTTAATAAAAAATTTAAAAAATCCTCAAAAATTAATAATAAAATTTTTTAATAAAAATTCTAAAAAAATTATATCACATGAAATAATAATGAATTTACAAAATAAAATCATAAAATTACATATCAAAGATTTATGTCTCTATGAGCTCCAATTATCACAAGAACAATGCAAAATATTAAATATCTTGCAATTAAGTACATGCTACAAGACTTATACTTTCGTACTAAATAAACAAAAATATTATGGCAATAGTTGCACTCGATTTTCAATCGATTTCCACTCATTACTTGAGTGTCTCATTGTCATGTCAGATCATCTGATGTCATCTTTGTTAGAGCAGTGTGGAGTCTGATTTCTACCTTGTTATAAATCTTTATTTCGTGGAGAGTAGCTTTGTAATTTTACTCATAATAAATATTTTTTATCTTGACCTATTTTCTTGAGTGAAAAAGCAGTACAAATGCATTTTTTTTTCTCTTAACCCACTTTCTTTTAAGTAAAAAAATGGTGAAAATGCACTTTTAATGGCCTCAAGACAAATGGAGAACTTGGCCCTCAAAAGGTATTTAAAACCAAAAATGAAAAAAAAGAATTGTTGCCTTTGTAAAGTGCGTTGAAGGCGTATCGTATGATATGACACGATAAAGGGATGCATCATACGATACGGGTACGATACACCCGGGTAACCATAAGCCCCATGGGCTTGAAAAAATGTCCTACCCCAAAACATGCTTTGAAAGTGCGAACCACGATGCTTCTAAAACGCGTGGGAAAGTGCCCATTTTGATTGGGAAGTGCACTTTCTATTTTGCTTCCCACTCGATTTTTCGATCACTTTCCAGTCGCTTCCTGATCGCTTTTCAATCACTTCCCGATCGCTTCTCACTCACTTCCCAACATTAGGATGCAATTTTTTCTCTTTTTTAGGTTTGGAGCCTTTAACAATTTTTTTTTTCAATATTAGGAAAATTCAATTACTATTTGCTTTTCACTTGAATCCTAGGTCGCTTCCCTCTTCACTTTTGGTTTGCTTTCAAGGTTGCTTCTGATTTGCTTCCCTTCTTGCTTTCTAGATGATTCCTGGTTCATTTCTAAGTCGTTCTATGCTTCCCAGTTTCTAAAATTTTAAAAGTATCGCGCTTTACACTTCTTATTCTCGAATCGCTTTCCGCTCCTACTTCCTCTTGTATTGTAAACCCCAAAAGTAATGATACGTATCATAATGTATGATACGATACGATATGAAAAACCTTGGTTCAAACTCTTTACTTTTTCTTTCTAGGAGGATGAATGAGTACCTTTTAATCTTCAAGGGACAATAGATGGAACAAAAAAGGACTCATGTTTTTCCAATATGATGGATGTTGACATGAGGTCCATTTTTGACACTTCTCAAGAAAGTTTGGTTCATATTTGAAATTTCAGTACACGAATATCAAATTTTGAATTTTGCCTGAAAATAACTTGAATTTTGCTTGAATTTAAAGATCGAAATTAAAACTTTTTCTCACATTTCGTTTGGCTCGCCTCGATCTAGATCAAGCCCAGACTCAAAGACTGCAGTCTAAAAATTGAGCCTCAAACGATCTTTCTCCCAGACTTGGCCAAATTTTCGTCAAAATTATAAAATGATTAAGTACCAAAATACACGATATTACAAAACATTTCTTCTGTGGAAAAACTTTTTAAACAAAATCTAGATTACTCTAAGTTGAGGGTTTTTTGGTGTAAATGTTTTATTTTTATAGATAAAAATGATAAATTCTCCCCTCGTGCAATTCCTTGTATCTTTTTAGGATATGCAAGTCACCAAAAAAGGCTATAGATGTTTTAACCTTAAATCTGAAAAATTATATGTATCAAGAAATGTGTCTTTCTATAAAAAAAAAAGTTTTTTTTAGTGAAAACCCTATAAAAATAGATTAATACTCTTTTTTGTTGGACTTAGTCCATACTTGTAACTATATTTTAAGCATGATTTATTATCTGATTATTTTATATGTAATCTATTTATAATTTAACTATCACATATATGAACAGTTGTGATTGTTGGGATGGCCTCCCAACAATCATCTTACGAGCACATAACCTTACATAGAAGGCAAAACTAATACAAGCCTGTTCATCATCTCGGCTCAGCTTGTATGGTCACATTTATATAGCTTATATAATAATAACGTTGGTAAACAAGCCAAGCTTGGATTGTTCGGGCTCTCATTAACGGTATACGGTATACCCAAGATCAAGCTCAACTAATGAGCTCATTATGAGCTGGCTCATTTATTTAAATATATTTTTAAAGATTGATAATATTTAAATATATATAATACATATAATATATGGGCAATACATATAATATATATATATATATATATAATTTGCAAAGCAAGCCTATATGAGCCAAGCTAAGCTTGTGATGTTCATGCTTGGCTCATTTAACTAAACAAGTTGGCTCATGGCTCAGTTCATCGAACTCAATTTTTGAGCTGAGCTGAGCTTCTCATGAGCCAAGTTGTGCTGAATGACAAGTTTCTCATCTTGTTTCACAGCCCAACATAGTATTCGTCTATATACATGTTAAAAGAAGCGTGATAGCTCAACTGGTTGGATGGATAGACTTGTAACCATGAGATAATCTCCTAGTGACAGGATGACTTGTCAAGATGTCTTTTTTCTTTTTCAGGAATATGACTTGTCAAGATGTCAAACCTTTAGAATTATCAATTAAAGACAATGATCAAGCATTATGAATCTATTTAGAGAAAGAAGAGTGAAACCCAATGCCTATCTCGTTTTGGTGAACTCGTCTCCACCCAAGGATTTTGGCAAAAAAAATCTCCAAATTAATTTCATCTAAAAGTAAAATGTACCCAAGGATTTTCACCAAAAATTTGTTCAAATTAATTTCACCAAAAAGTAAAATATAGTTAATTGGCCAATACCTTCAAAATTGCAAACTCAAGCTTTTTGCTCATGAAGATAATCAGTTTGTAAACAACTAGAGAAATGTGAAGCATAGAAATCCAATGGTGAAAATATACTGCTTAATGGCCAAGAATGTCTAATAAGATAAGTCATTTTCTTATGTAAGAAATTAAATTATTAGAAGGTTGTCATCTATTAAGTAAATTTGATTCGTAATGTCATTCTAGGTGTTAGAGATAAGATCATGGAAGGATCGATCAACACATCTCCTTCCCAAATAGACTCTCAAGGTAGTGTCCATATGAAAGGAAAGTCATCTAATGAATCTAATGAAGATCATGATAGAAAAGAAAGTCAATAATGATAAGAGATCTCAAACTGTCACCTGTTAAAATTCAGTTGAGATTAACTAATCTTGAAGATCATGATAGAAAGGAAAGAACTCCAGTCAAGATTTGTATTCTTAATTCTAAGGCTACTTTAGATCTTTCTAAATGTATTAAATTGGACTCTCATTGTAATCTATATAAAGGCAAGAAGAGAAGAGTTCCTATTCAAGATTGAATAGAGAGACTATCGTGGACGTAGGTATTTACTGAACCACGTTAAATTGGTTTTGTGTATATGAGTGTATTTGGTGCATTGAGTGTGTGTGGTTTATATTATGGTATCAGAGCCGTAACGATTTTATCATCAATGGCAATCTCACCATCATCCACCAGCAATACTCGACAGCCCAAAAGCTAGTCAGAAGCTTCAGGTACTCTCAATATGATTTTACCTCAACCAAATTTTCAATCCGGGCTTCATCATTTTTTGACCACCAAATTAACGGCCGACAAATATTTGTTATGGGAATTGCAATTTCTTCCCATCTTAAAATCATATGACCTTATTGGTCTTATTGATGGAACAAATCCATATCCATTGAAATTCAAAATAGACTCAAATGAAATCAATCCCGATTTCATGTTATGGCATCATCAAGACCAACTTTTACTTAGTTGGATTCTCTCATCGTTATCTGAATTGGTCCATACCCATGTTGTAGGACTCTCAACGTTCTATGAGGTCTGGACTTCGTTGAAGCTTGCTTATGCTGCCCAGTCTCGGGCTTAAATTATGCAGTTAAAAATTTGTCTATTTGAATTAAAAAAAGGCTCTCAAAGTGTTAAGGAATATATACAGAATGCAAAAAAACTTTTGCATCAATTGGTTGTTATATCCAAGCCAATATCTGAAGATGACTTGATGGCACATATTATTCGTGGACTGCCTTCTAAATTTAATTTGTTTTGTACGACCATTGGAGCTCGTATCAAACCTATCACACTTAACAAACTTCATGAACTTTTGTTGATCTATGAAGCACAACTAAGTGAAAATGAGTTGGTTCCTGATTTAACCATGCCCAGGGCTAATCTTATTACCTGCCAAAATCAAAATTAAAACTTAATTTGGTGTGGTGGCTATAAAAGCAAAAATAATAATGAAAATTGAGGTGGTTATAGATAAAAAAATAGAGGATATTCTCCAAACTATAATCAACCTCGAAGTGAACAAAACTTTAAAGGTAATGAGAATCAATCAAACAAAGTTGTTTGTCAAGCATATGATAAACTGGGTCACACAGCAGGGATGTATTTTTAATATGCCTTACTCTATCAATCAAGGCTTATCATGATGCTCCTATGATGTATGATGATGCTTTTTGGTATCCTGACTCTGAAGCGACTCATCACGTCACCAATGATCTAAGCAACATGTCTCTACATTCTGAATATCAAGACAATGACACTCTGAAAGTCGACAATGGCTTAGGTTTGCAAATTCATAATGTTGGTATGATTCATTTTCCTAAAGCTCACATTCTTCTTAAAGATGTCTTGCATGTTCCTCATATCACAAATAATTTGATGTCAGTTAATAAATTGACTAGAAATAATAACTTATTTGTTGAGTTTAATCCTGATTGTTGTTATATCAAGGACAAGGCTTTGGGGAGACTTCTAGCCGGTGAAAAGAGTGTTGGAGGCCTTTATCGTATTTCTCTAAAAGCAAGATGAAATAAAGAAGCAATGATGGGTGAACACACCATGTTTGTTCATTGGCACTAATGTCTTGACCATCCTTCATCTAAAATCATTCAGCATGTACTTCATCATTTTCATTTACCTTTTAAAAAATGTTTAAAAATAAAGTATGTGAGGCATGTCAAATTGGCAAAAGTCATAACTTGCCTTTTGTTTCTTCCTCTTATCGAGTGTCTAAATTTTTGGACTTAATATTTTCAGATGTTTGGGGACCAACCCCTATTTCTTTAGTTAATAATGAACGTTATTATGTCAGATTCATTTATGCATATTCTAGATATTATTGGATTTATATGCTACAACAAAAATTGCAAGTGTTTGATGTTTTTAAGCAGTTCAAGGTGTATATTGAAAATGTTTGTAATGGCAAGATTAAATTTCTTATTACTGATTGGGGCAGTGATTATCATAATGTTTCTACATATCTACAAGCTTGTGGGATTGGCCACCGGGTTTCTTTCCCTTACACACATGAACAAAACGGTAGTGCCAAATGCAAACATTGGTACATCGTCGATGTTGGCCTCACTCTCATGGCTCATGTTGGAGTTTCCTTGAAATTTTGAACTTATGTTTTTTAAACTACGATATACCTCATCAATAGACTCCCTTTAACCACCATTGCTCATAAAACTCCTTTAGAGCTTATTTTCAAAAGAACTATTGATTACAAAGTTTTGAGAGTCTTTGGTTGTGCATGTTTTCCTTTCCTATGATCCTATCGCCATCACAAACTAGATGCTTAGTCTACCCTATGCATGTTTTTGGGCTATAGTCTCTAACACAAGGACTATGTGTGCCTCAACATGACCATATTCAAAATTATTATTTCTCGACATGTTGTCTTTGATGAAACTCGTTTTTCTTTCTCCACACCTAGCCGATTCTCTCACTTTCCTTCTTCGGCCCCTCAATATCCTGCTCTTGTTCCAATTGCCATACCCTATCCTCCTTACTCATATCCGGCTGCCCCTATGACTCTACCTTCCCTTCCTGCCTCTTCCTCACCACCCTTCTTTCTAATTCATGTTCTTGTAAACCCACCTCCACAATACTTGGGTTTTTATTTCTCCTGCTCACCATCATGTTATTGGGTGCAAATGGATTTATAAAGTTAAAAGAAGGTTTGTTGGTTGCCTCGAACGCTATAAAACTCATCTCATCGCCAAGGGATCTAGTCAACAAGAAAGTGTGAATTACTTTGAAACTTTCAGCCTGATTGTCAAACTCACTACTATTTGAATCATTCTTGCTCTCATTACTGGACACAACTGGTCGTTCTGACAACTAGATGTTCAAAACACCTTTCTCTATGGTGTTCTAAACGAAGAGGTCTATATGTCTCAACATCCTAGCTTTCAAGATCCTCAGTTTCCTCATTATGTGTCCAAGCTTCAACGTGCTCTATATGGTGTCCAACAAGCTCCTCATGTATAGTTTCATCGGCTTAGCACCTTTCTCTTGGGTATTGGTTTTGTTGGTTCCAGATGTACACCTCTCTATTTATTTTTTGGAGCTCTTCTATTCTTATTTTTGTGTTAATTTATGTAGATGATATCATTGTCACTGGGAATTCTCCTTCTCAAATTCGCTCTCTTATCTCTGATATGGGCCATAAATTTGCCCTCAAGGAATTGGGACCGCTTCATTTCTTCTTGGGAGTTGAAGTTTTCTCTCTTTTCATCGGGTTGCTTCTATGTCAACACAAATATATCTTGGAGCTTCTCAATCAGACTACCATGTTGGGCACCAAACCCGTTACTTTCCCTATAGCTACCAATCTTTTCTTCTCAGCTTTCAGTGGTTTTGCTTTTGAAGACCCCACATTATATTGCAGTATTATGGGTTCCCTGCAATATATTACTTTAACTTGGCCCGATGACTCATTTGTAGTAAATAAAGCGTGTCAGTTTATGCACCGACCCACTATTGATCATTGGCAGACAGTAAAGCATATTTTACGCTATCTCAAGTTCACGATTTCCCATGGCTTGACTATGACTCATTCCACTAATTTTGACTTGTCGGTCTACTAATACGGACTGGGCCGGGTGCCCAGATGATCGAAAATCTACAAGTAGTTATGCAGTGTTCATTGGTCCCAATTTGGTATCCTAGAGCTCCAAGAAGCAAACTACCGTATCTCGATCGAGCACCGAAGCTGGATATCGAGCTCTCTCCAATTCTGCTGCAGAAGTTACTTAGGTTGGTTATCTACTATATGAACTAGGTCTCTTTGGTCCTCCTTCAATTATCTAGTGTGACAATATTGGTGCCACGTACCTTGCTTCTCACCCAATTTTTCATTCTCGCTTTAAACACATTGAAATCAATGTTTATTTTGTTCGTGACAAAGTGTCCAAGAAGAAATTATAAGTTCGGTATCTGCATACTCATGATCAACTTGCTGACGTGTTCACTAAACCCTTATCTTCTCAACGGTTTTCATTGTTGCGGTTCAAACTCAATGTGAGCCCGAGCCTATTGTGTTTGCGGGGGGGAGGTTAGAGATAAGATCTCAGAATGATCGATCACCACATCTCATTTTCAAATGAACTCTCAAGGTAGTGTCCATATGAAAGAAAAGTCATCTAATCAAGATCATGACATAAAGGAAAAGTCGATAATGATAAGCGATCTCAAACCGTCACCTACTAAAATTCAGTTGATATTAACTAATATTGAAGATCATGATAGAAAGAAAAGATCTCCAACCAAGATTTGTATTCTTAATTCTAAGGCTACTCTAGATCTTTCCAAATGTATTAAATTGGACTCTCATTGTAATCTATATAAAGGTAAGAAGAAAAGAGACCCTATTCAAGTTTGAATAGAAAGACTATCATGGACGCTGGTATTTACCAAACCACGTTAAATTGGTTTTGTGTATGTAAGTGTATTTGGTGCATTGAGTGTGCGAGTGTGCGTGGTTCATATTACTTGCTACCATCAGCCTGGCCTAACTTTGTATAACCAATGAAGCCGGCCCTCACAAAATTATATTCTTCTTAGTCGTACCAATTGGAAACATACCATATATTCATAATAAGCTTTTGAGTTATATTCTCTTACTCGTTCCCTAGTCTGCAGATAGTGCAAGTTCACCATTCCGTTTGTGCTTTCTCACGAATTTTAGACTCTCAGGTTCCAACAGGTTGACAGATGGAGCATTGGACAACCATATAAATGCAATTACCTACTTAACTGTTTCAGCGTGGACTGTAGAGGAACCACTTCACATTTCTTATGTAGCATTCCTGTATAGCCTCATTAGAAGACAGGTTGGAGTACTTACAAGATAAATTATGTTCACTCTGATTGACATAAGATGTGCACCACAAGCCCACACTAAGACGCAATAGAATGATCCAAGTATTCACTGATAATCTAGATTATCTGAGTGAGATTTCATGTTTGGCAGGTGAGCAAATTGATAGATCCTATTACTAACAAATGTCCAGCTTGTCAGAATTGGATAATTTTTTCACCATTGAAAGGTTTTGATTTGATTGGTTAATTAACCAAGTTCATGGCTATTAGTTTGGTTGTTAATTAACCAGGTTCATGTCTAGCTATCCTTTTTCAAACTTGTTACTGTAACATGGCCAGTTCACATCTACCTAATTAAATAGAAATTAAAGCCATGCAACAAAGGGAGAAATGGTTTAAGTATGAAATTGATTGCATCATAAAGTGGAAGAGCTTTGCTTTAACTAAAAGAACGTCCTACTGGCTGTATATACCCTGATTTTGAACACATTGTTTTTCTTAATAAATCCATTTTTAAAGCGAAGTGTTTCAATTTTCAATAAGGTAGATATATGTCCAATTACAATTTTGACCTCCTAAACTACATCTTTAAGATTTTTGTCTAAAAAATGAATTGAAGTAAAAAGCGTTAGCTTTCAAACAACACAAAAACCAGGTCACTCCAACATTAGAGTATACAAATATACCTGACAAGGTGATCTGTTTGACAAAAATATTGTTTTTCAGGTAGGGCTTATTGTGAGCATGTCTTTGACCACCAAAACAATATTTTTAGGTTTTACACTTCAAAGAAAAGAATACTAAATTTTCAACACACTAAATCGCGCCTCATTTGGACATCCCAATAAAAATATATGGCCAAAATAATAAACCTATCAATGGAGTATGAATTTTTATGATTGACAATTAGTTAATTGTCAATGACAAAATTGACAATTTATCCTCAAACCCTCAGCTCTAAAGAATACGTTATATTGTACCTTTGAAGGTTCATTGCACAAGCTTAGAGCTGTTCGCCACCTCAAGAGCCTCAATTCTCTTTTCACCAGCTACCATTCATATATATGTAAAACCTCCGGGCACCCTGTTCCTGCCCACCGGGAATGCTTCCCTCTTATTCTTCATCCTTGAAATGTGGGGTACACACTTAGAACATCGAACAAAACGGCATCTTCAACTTCGCACCTCTTTATCCGGTTCACCCAGCCAGGAATACAGAGCCCTCTTGGGCTGCACATTACCATGTTGCATAGGATAAGATTGCAACCTTCTAATTCTTTGATTATGTATGTTTTGGGTGATGAGGACTTCTTAGACAGGAGGGAGGTGAAAAACCATTGAGTGAACTAGAACCATAGATGCACTAGATAATATTATAATAGATTGCGTGTGCCAATGGCATGCAGTTCCAGTGATATACTGCCCTACATGCAGGGCCGTACCTGTGTTTTATGGGGCCTGAGGCGGAGGGAAAAAATGGGCCCCCTATTAATAGCAGGAGCTCTGGGGCAGGGCCTCGAAATTTTTTGAGCTCCTATTAAAAATGGGCTCTTTAAAAATATGCCCCCTATTAATAGTAGGAGTTTGAGGGTAGCGCCTCGGAATTTTTTGAGCCCCCTATTAATAGTAGGAGTTCGAGGGCAGCGCCTCCAATTTTTTTGGGGCCCCTAAAAATTTTTTTGGCCCAGGGACCTGAGGCCCAAGTCTCATTGGCCTCTTGACAGGTCCGGCTCTGCCTACATGGATCTGACACCACTTGTCATGGGCACAACCTTGAAGCTTGGCATGGTGTCAAATTGTATTGGGCATATTGCATAAATCCTTAGAGGTTTGTATAGTAGGATGTTACCAAGGTTATATTTGGATATATTTCTATTTATATACTTCTCTTTTCCCAAGCTCAAGGGTACTACAAGGTCCTTTATTATTTTCAAACATGGGTAACAAATGTGCACAAGGAAAGAAATGAAGGCAACAATTGACAGAGGAAACCATGGGAAATATAAAGCCAAAAGGGGAAGGCAATCTACGGTGGGGACTCCCCATTTACAAGAAAAAACCACAATTCTTTGGGAAGCCAAAAGTTTACATATTGATTATTTATAACATTTACATATCATAGAATAGACCACCTGTATATATAACTCTATTTGGTCCATTGAGCCATTCAATGTTCTGCGTATGGACATATAAGAGTCGGGATTTAGTTTAGAGGCATGGATGTGCGTGGCACTGGGGTTTGGGGATGCGAATTCCATGAGAAACCGCATGGCAGATCTCCTATCTAGTCATCAAAATATTTTACTTGTAGTTCAATTGTGAATCAGACAAGTCCATTATTAGTGATCAAAAGTAATCAAAATATTTAGGTGAATCGGCAGATACCATACTCAAGTGAATCAAATGACCAAAAAATAATTAAAAAATATTATGTCAATCAGAACGTGACAAGTGTTAAAGCCATTAAAATAATAATTTTAAGTATTTTTTTATATTTAATAAAAAAAAAGCCAATTCAAAGGTGAAGTGTATCGATTTTCTGCAGATATGATAGCCGATAATCACCGATACTGACAACATTGGTTATCACAGGAAAAAGAAGAGAGAGAAAGCTATCATAGTTTGAAAGGAGTCACGGTCTCAGGTGCAATTACATGGTACAAAATTTGTGCATTAAGCACCTGATCGCCCTCCATCAGGCCTTCCCCACCAAAATTTGTGCAATTACATGCTTAATGGACAAATATTGAAAATGAGTTTTTCAACTCTTTGCACTGAATTGGGAAATTAGTATTGGCTTGCAACTGTGAAAATATGACTCTTGGTTTTCACCTATCCAAATCATTTGTGCCAAACTTTACTGAATGAATTAGCACCAGAACTAAAGGTCTCTCTCGTACCCCCAAAATTGCTATTTTTCTCTTGAAAATTGGGAGAGAGAAAGTCTTTTTAGCTAATTATGGCGACAGCTATCCAAGTTCAAAGATTCTACAGCGATGAAACCTACATTGCATATCATATCATAATCACAAAAATGACCTCAAATTCAACAAAACAATAGTGCAGATTCATCATATGGATTGAACTGCTTTATGTCTTGGGTGCTTAAAATTATTGCTGTGGGACATGACCAATTGTTCCAAGATGTAGGAAGTAATAGTCTTGTCTCTATTCACATGATAGAGGTATAAAGAGAGTTCGACCATGTGCTGAGTTCTTGTCAATGAACTTCTAACTTTAAACTTTAGATTAAAGAAGCATCACTTTTAAAATTTTGCTTTTCTTTATTTATTTTTTTAGTCCTATAAAAGATCCTTTTGAATGACCGGTAGAAATGGATGTAACTCAAGAAAAAGCATTTAGCTTTGCCCATTAATAGATTACCCTACAATATCTTTTCTTTAGGGTGCATATCAGGTCAGAGTGTGCTATGACACTAATATGGCCTACCTCTTGGTCAATTGCATGGCTTACCTCTTGGCTGCCCCCGCTGCTCACTGGAGAGCCCACTGCTTCAGCCTTAAGGGAAGGAACACATGCCTAAGATATCTAACTCTTGATATGTTGAGACGTGCCTTGAATTTCATGTTACAAACCTTGACATATGTTGAAGAAAACTATATTGAAGAAAATTTTTGGAAGTCCATGGTGGTAACAGAAATATTGGGCTGTTATAAATACTCTTTTAATGTTTTCTTGTTGATGTAACTTTTTTTGTGAGTATTTTGTACGACTTTAAGGTTTTTATGTGAGAAGAGAGTCATCTACTTTTGTAATCTTTTTTTTTTTCTGAAATGCTGGCGGTGAAGGTAGGTCTTTGGCCCCTCTGTGTGTGCTTGTTTTCTTCTCGAATCTCTCTTTCTCTCTGAATCATCGGGCCCATAAAGTGAGGCGTTGAAACTGGCATCGAAAGAGGCGTTGGTGCAGCAGCTGACACTCATGGTGGTACTTGGTTTGAAGAACAGGAGCTGTGCCAGTACCTCTTTATATTTTTCACATATTTCCATGTCTTCCAAACAGGGAAGAACGCGCGCAGTGGATTCCACAAAACCTCTCCGGTGACCTCGGACAGAGAGAGTTTCTGACAGAGCCATAAGCACGGTTCTGGTTTCACACTTGTAAAAGGCACCAAATCATGGGCTGTTTTGTTGCCTTTGAACTGTCGTTATTTAAATAAATTATTGAATCAGGAAAGCAATAAATTATTTTTTATCTATATAAAAGGTTGCGGTGGACAAAAAAATCACGAATCTTATAAAATTCTGTTATTAAAAGATTATCTGTACTATTCCATTTTTTTGAATCATAATTGCAAAACGAAAAAAAAACTTGGCTTCTTTATTTTATATAGATCCCATAGACATGATCAGTCTTTTCCTATCTAGATAAAGGAAAATTTTCAACTATATGAAAAGAACTAAATTCTTAATTTTCCAATCTTGTATAATTACAGATTTTATTATCACAGTTAAAACTAAATATTATAATTAAAGGCCATGATAAGATGTTAAGTGGTGCTATTTTTTTATAGTTACGACGCTCCCAAGATCAGAGACCTAGCCGAGTTAGCTCTGCCTGCATTTCTTACGGCCGCTGTTCAGACAGCATAAAACTCCTTACCCCCAAAAAGTTGTGACGCTTAGGCTTACATAAGAAGTGATGCCCATGGGATTTGAACCTAGGCTGCCTGCCAAATGATTTAGGCCCCAATCCCACTGCCCCGAACCCCTTTGGTGGCGATGCTACTTACTAAGGGGATAAAAAGAGTTGGATTTTCATGTTTTATAAGATAATAAATACATGAAAAAGATAAAACCTATTTTGAGATTTTCATGGAGTCTTACGTAAAAGTCAATCCAACGAAACACAAAATAGCTTTCATCCCATTTTACTCATGTCAATGGAAAACATATGGAATAAAAATTAAATAATAAAAATTAAGGAAAATCTCAAAAAATGCATAGGTAAATGACAAGGGCAAAAGAGAAGCAAAAAAGGATTGACTATCCGTTATAAGTTGATCCTTCCAAACCGACACTATCACATGCAGAGTCTCTGCACTTTTGGCCAATTCTAAACATTTGAATCCAACACTCCCCATTAGATCTCTATAAATCTCCTTCCTTGGCTTCGACCCTCCTCCACTACACAACCATGTCTCCTCTTCCTTTCGTGCTGCTACTCTTTTCTTCTTTGCTTTTGTCTCTCTCCCCTCCCCATGTCCTCGCTCATAATCATCATACCAAAATAGGAAAAGGTTATCGCCTGGTCTCATTAGAAGAATCACCAGATGGAGGCCTCATTGGCCTTCTCAAGGTGAAGAAGAAGACTCATGTTTATGGCCCTGATATTCCAAAGCTGCAGCTTTATGTCAAGTTTGTACTCTCTCTCTCTCTCTCTCTCTCTCTCTCTCTCTCAAATTGTGATGTGATTGATTGTGCATATCTTATACAGGCATGAGACACAGGACCGGCTAAGGGTACATATCACAGACGCTGAAAACCAAAGATGGGAGGTGCCCTATAACCTTCTTCCTCGAGCTGCCCCTCCTTCCCCGCTCTTATCAACCAGCCGAGTCACCACAATGGGAAGAAGGGGAGATTTCGAGGTGATGCTCTCTGAACATGGTGGAAACGAACTGATTTTCGGTTTCACCGCCGACCCATTTGGTTTCTATGTGAGAAGAAGATCAAATGGGGAGACCCTCTTCAATTCCACTGCAGATAAGCACAGCCCTTATGGCCACATGGTGTTCAAAGACCAGTACTTGGAGATCTCCACCCGCTTGCCCCAGAACTCTGCCTTGTATGGTTTGGGAGAGAACACACAGGGCAAGGGAATTCGGATTCAGCCAAACGATGCATACACTCTGTACACTACTGATATATCTGCTATCAACCTCAATACAGACTTGTATGGAGATCATCCCTACTACGTGGAGCTCAGAAACAATGGAGGGGAGGTGTCCTTTCATGGAGCCCTGTTGCTGAACAGCAATGGGATGGATGTCTTCTACAGAGGTTCATCACTGACATACAAAGTCATTGGTGGGGTGTTTGATTTCTATTTCTTTGCTGGCCCAACACCTCTGGGGCTCATGGATCAGTATACCTCTTTTGTTGGTCGCCCTGCTCCTATGCCTTACTGGGCTCTTGGTAAGCAGAAAACACCTTTTTTTCTTATCTTTCATTCTTAGAAGAAGGTTTTTATTGTTTGTGTGAATACCAAAAATCCAGGAATTGTTTGGTAAAAGTTTTTCCATGGATGCAAGCTTGGAGTTTTGCTGTTCTGATCATGATTTAGAAATTCTAGATTTTGGGTGAGACCAAACGAGTTATTTACATTTTTGTAGTTAAATTTGCAGTTTTTTTTTTCTGAAAGAGAAATTAGACTGAACAATGAACACCTTAACTAGTTTTTCTAAGAAGAGGAACTAGAACTATGTATTATCTTTTAAGATTGTTGCAGAGAGGGGTGTTTCCTGCCAACTTTAGGTTCTATTTTTCTGCACTTCATTTAAGAGAGGATGAACCAAAATAAATGCTTGGTGCATTTATTACATGGTTGAAAAAGGTACAAAATGTGTAGCTTTCCTGACTTCTTTCTTGATTCTCATTAATAAGCACCAAGACCCATGGCCATGTTCTAAAGTTATTGAATAAGATCAACCAACTCCTTTAGCCCTTGCTCTGAACCATCTGTCCAGGAGAGTTATGGTTCAATCTTGATGATATGGTGTTGGATCAGGACTGCCATGCTCCTATTCTAACTTCTAAGTAGATGGACCCAGCATCACGTCATGTCATTGCCAACTTTTCCTTTTATGATTAAACATTCAAAGTCTTTTCTTGTTACTTTACGGTGTATGGGCTGTTTCTCTTTTCTTGGTGTCTAGGACAATAAAGAGACGGGGAAAAGACCATAGGCACTTGTGACAGATTGCCGTCGGAGGTGCCTTAGATGCCGTTCATCTTGGCAACCCAAACACCTTAGTTGGGTAGTTTACCTCTCAAATGGTTCCCATAAAAGTTTTCAGGGCCATTGATCTTGTAGATGAACGGTATCTAAAGCACAACAAATGATCTGCTGAAAAACAGGAAAAAATGGTGGTGTTTGGGTTGCCATTCATCTCTCGGATGAAGGGCATTGATCCAAGCCACCTCTCACTTGATACGGTCTCTCTCTCGACAAATAAAATCCTTTTTTTGCTCAATAAACAAGAAGTGCACAACTTTGGTTATGGATGATTTCTTTTTTTACAATGCAACTTCACAATTTACTTGTGGGTTGGTTGCAGGATTCCATCAGTGCAGATGGGGGTACCATAATGTCTCAGAGGTAGCAGGAGTTGTGGAAGGGTACAGCAAAGCCAAAATCCCACTAGACGTAATGTGGACCGACGATGACCACATGGATGCTGCCAAGGATTTCACTCTGAGCAACATCAACTTCCCCCGCCACAAGATGGCAACCTTTCTTCACAAACTACACAGCCAAGGGCTCAAGTATATAGTCCTCATTGATCCAGGAATCAACGTCAACCAAACTTACAAAACTTACCTTAGGGGAATGGCTGATGATGTTTTCATTAAGCTCGATGGCCAGCCCTACCTGGCCCAAGTTTGGCCCGGTATGGTATATTTTCCCGACTTTCTTAACCCCAAGACGGTCCATTGGTGGTCTAACGAGATCTCCACTTTTAGGAAGTTACTGCCTGTGGATGGTCTCTGGATTGACATGAATGAGCCATCTAACTTCTGTACTGGAAAATGTACTGTACCCAAAGACCATTCTTGTCCAAGCCCAAAGGGTCACCCGTGGGACTGTTGCTTGGATTGCACCAACCTCACCCAGACAAGATGGGACAACCCACCTTACAAGATAAATGCTTCTGGAATGGGTGCACCCATTGGGTTCAAGACCATTGCCACTAGTGCTACTCACTATAAAGGTGTTCTCGAGTACGATGCGCATAGTTTGTATGGTTTCTTGCAAGCCATTGCCACCAACAAGGCATTGCTTAAGTCGACTGGCGGCAAGCGGCCTTTCGTGCTCACCCGGTCGACTTTCGTTGGATCCGGTGCATACGCTGCCCATTGGACGGGTGATAACAAGGGAGATTGGGATAATCTTCGGTACTCCATATCCACCATTCTCAATTTTGGCCTCTTTGGTATGCCAATGGTTGGATCGGATATTTGCGGCTTCTATCCTGCCCCATCTGAGCAGTTATGCAATAGGTAACCTCTGGACTTTAACACCTGTGTGTGTGTGTGTGTGAACAATTCTTCTTTGCAAGAGTATCGACTACCCGTATAGGACTCGACTGCTGACTAATCCCATGACCAAAAGAGGCTGCTTCGATAACATTTCTAAATATAAACATGACATTCAAAAGGCGACTTAGTGAATCTTAAATTTGTTGTATCCTTGATATTATCATAAAATGATATCTTACCCTTGATTCCTAAAACGTTGTTTTTGGGTGTGTTTGATTAGGCTGGTCAAACGCTGCCCGGGCACACTGGGTGGCGTTTATCCAGGACGCGAGATTCGGGTCCCTCGGGGTCTACATCGCATCCCGCATGCCTTTATTAAAAAGGCATCCCATGGGATGAGCTTTGTCCCGTGGGGACTGTAGTGTCCCCACGTTTCAAACGCGGAAGAAGCTGGTGCGGGGACCGCAGTGACCACACGTATGATTTGTCTCATGTATCAAATGTGGACCTTCTGGATACTCATGTATCAATCGCTTTTTTTTGCTATGTTACAGGGACACTATTTTTTGGTGGCGTGTCTTGGGTGGCACGAACACTTGTACATGGATACTAACACATCTGGACAATAGTTTAATATTGTTTCGTTATTTGATAATGTTTTATTTTAATAAAAATGTATTTTTTAACATTAAAATATTAAAAAATAGTTTTCATTCATTAAAATTTAAAAATATGGGTCCTTGTGTCCTATTTTTCAAAAAATAATTGAGCTTGCGAGTCAAACCTGCCTCACACCCCCTCATGTCTATGTGTCTTTGTGACTTAATTTTTTTTTTCGGATTTTAGACCCTTTTCAAATGCAATAATTTATATAATTTATCTACAGTAGATATAACCATAATGACCCTTTCCTCCTCGTCTTTCTTTTTCCTACCCAGGTAAATGGGTTAGACTTTTTGACCTCGTTTGTTTCATGGTAAAGTGCTGAGCCGACAATTAATCCTAATCCTTTTTTACCATGAATGAAAGAAACTAACATCAAATCATCATGGTGAGAAAGTGTCTGTGCTGACACATAAATTTTATTTTTTACCACCTACCACTTTTTATGTGGAAATTCATTCACTCCTCTTCCCTATCAAACAAATGGTTCCAGATGTAACTTTGATTTATTAGTATCAGCTTTGAGTTTGACTACCTATCATATGAAAAAGCAAACCTAGGTACGCTATAAGGATAACATAAACCGGACCTGATCCAAAAAACCAATAAAATATAAAAATTTGCTGTTTTTGCATGAGAAAAATTGTATCTTAATCCGAACTAAGATTGGACTTGGGTTTGATATCAAATTCCATAAACCATACCCATGTCCATATGCTAATTGGACCTTGTGGGTCTGATGCGAATAGTTAATTGGACATCTTTATTTCTAAATCTGTATCACTGGATCGGGGTCATGTCATGTTTTATCCGTTTGACACACCCTCTAAATGCATGTACTCGTTTTTTTTTATTAGCGTGTTTTTAATATTAGTAAATATTTATAGGTTTTAGTTGTTTATTTTGTTCTCAATTTTAATCTTATCTATAAATCCATGGCTTTATTAAAGCCGGGCCATATAGGAGTACGTACTAATTCCAGGTAAGCGACCTGTTACATTTTTGATAAATCACAAAGTTTATGATATCGTGTCTTTCTAAAATTTTGCCTGATGGTTTTGAAATTTCAAGCTAGAATTTTTATGCTCCAAAAAACTTGGTGGGGCTTCCTTGCCTACAATCCTTTATTTGGTTGGTTGAACACCACTTGCTATATTTTATACTTAAGACAATGATCTTGTCTTTTTTACACATCCCTGTAACTTTCTTCTGTCTCTGCATTTATGCTTTGTAATTACCTGAATCATCTTCTCCTGTTTTCTATAATGCTCCCCTTTTTTTTTATTTCTTTTGGTTAATTATAGTGTTAGAAGTATTGGGGTGTGTTGCACCAGTGGTAGGTGAGTTTTAAATCCAAGTGGTTGATATAGTATGATATGATAAGCAAAGAAAAGGCAAAATGATCCCATGAAAGATGCTTGAATTGTATGCTTGTTGTTGGTCTTAAACTAATGCAGTATGTTGTTCAATTTCACCTCAGTTTGATTACAACAGTTCTCTTATTCAATCATTGAAATGGTGAGAACTCTGCTGAATTCAGGTGGATCCAGCTTGGTGCGTTCTACCCATTCTCAAGGGACCATGCCAACTTTGCTTCGCCTCGCCAAGAGCTGTATCAGTGGGCCTCAGTTGCAGAATCGGCTCGCAATGCACTTGGCTTGCGTTACAAGCTGCTCCCTTACCTCTACACCCTCAGCTATGAGGCACACGCCACTGGGGCACCCATAGCACGCCCTGTGTTCTTCTCATTCCCCAATTTTGTGGAGTCATATGGACTCAGCACCCAGTTCTTGCTTGGAAGCAGTGTGCTAGTCTCACCTGTCCTCAAGGCCAATGTCACCAAGGTCAGGGCCCTTTTCCCTCCGGGCACATGGTACAGCCTATTTGACTTCTCTAAGAAAATTGTGTCCAAAGGGAACTACTTCACCCTTTATGCTCCTTTGAATGTTGTTAATGTCCATGTCTACCAGAACACCATACTTCCCATGCAGCGTGGAGGGCTCCTTTCCAGAGAAACCAGGGCAACGCCCTTCACCCTTGTCATTGCCTTCCCATCCGGTGCCGAAGACGGTGATGCCACCGGAAAGGTCTTTATCGATGATGATGAAGATCCGGTTATGGAGTTGAGAAGTGGCAAGTCTACATATGTGGACTTCCACGCTAGTGTGGGCAAGGGCAAGGTGAAGGTCTGGTCACAAGTTGACCAAGGGCAGTTTGCTGTGGGACTAGGTCTAGTGATTGAGAAGGTGGTAGTTCTTGGTGTGGCTGGAGGAGGACAGGGTCTTGAAATTGAGGTTGATGGCGAGCCTCTATCTTTGCCTGCCAAAGATGCATTGTCCTTCGATGAGACTCGGATTGAACATATGAGGGTTGCTGAAGCAGAGAGTGAGGTGATATTGGACAGGAAGGATAGCATGATGGTCCAGGTTGGTGGACTAGCTTTGCCTTTGGGGAAGAAGTTCTCTATGTCATGGGAGGTCAATATTGGCAGTGGGATCTGAGCATTTAGATTCTTCTTACTATTAATTCAGGTTATGATGAGTAAGCTGGATGTACGTAATTAATATCTTTAGATTTTGGTTCAGTGGTAGTACATATAATAAAGTTGTAATTGGCCAAGGTGCTCTGACATCATATATAGAAAATAGCACTTGTTTTCATTCAGTTGTAACACTGCACTTGCCTGCTATGGCATGTAAAAGCTTCGTGTTACCCCCTCTTCTGGCAGGGTAATGTCACCAAGTTGAAGGGATGTTATGAGTTGAAGCTGGGTGAATTCCCTTTAATGGGTAAGCCTTGGGCCACTGTGTGCACGCAAACGAGTGAGATGGTTTTGCTCAACAAATTGCATATCAAGTGGAATTAATCAGACAGGTGCTAGTGTGTGAGATGAGTCGGCACACATTTTTATTACAATCACCAAGAAAACGGAAGGGATGTTTACAAAAATAAATATGGGTATGTGCACATAGTTTATTTATTTATAACATGAAAAAACTGCACCGGACACAAAGACCTGATCACGGTGGCTCAAGCTGCCTTACATACGGTACGGTTGTCATGCCGGCAGCATACATTTTCGAGGCTAAGATCCCTGCCCTGGTGCTTATTCTGAGCATTGGCTTGCATAGAGGGGAGACGCCAGTGAGAATCGAACCTTGAGGCCCCTCCCCATTACACAAACCCCCCTTGGGGCAGGTATATCGTATACCATATCAGATGCAAGGAATGCCATTTCTCCCGTGTTTTACATTTTTCCAAGCACCAGCCAGCAACTTGGATTGGCCATGATTTTACCTTTTATAAACTGTTTATTCTATGTTTTAATAAGCATGAAACCACTATGAAACGAAAAAATTAAAATATATTACATTCATCCATTATATTTTATATTACACGTTTTGGTGTGCCACACGCTAATGGAACTCTCAAAACATGTCCTTGGTGTCTCAGACACGGCAGATAAAAAATAAATAAAAAAAGTCATCTGAGAGAGAGATGACATGTCATTTTGTAAAACGTGATTGCTTTTTTATTTCTTGTGTTGTGCAATCCTTGACATTTGAAAAATACTCATTCATCCTATTAAAAAGAGAAAAAATAATACTGGTCACTGCCGTAATTTGGCTTGTGATATAACCCGAGTTAAGACAATATTAAAATGCAGGCCCTTGTTTGGCAGTTTATAGGAAAAATTTCGCCCATATTTTGAATTTCAAAAAATTGAAGCTCATATTTGAAATTAGTGGCAAAAGGCAGGCATTTAAATAATTTTTTTATCAACCACGTATCATCTCGATGAATGGACATTTGACTTAGGTTACTTAGGAATTGCTTGATGGCCTGTCTAGGATTGAAGGAAATGAATCGATAGAACGCACATATAGAATATATGTTCACAATTGCACCATACACAGACGTTGTGTTTCAAAGTTCAACATTTGTATGGACACACATGGATAATGGGTTGGAAAACATGGTTTTAAATCTTAACTTCATCCGCCCAGCCATATGAGTGTTTCAACATGTTTATTATAGATTTTAACTTTTGATATGGATCTGGGATTGAATTTAAATATCATTTTTTTTAATTTGAGAAAAAATAATAATTGATATTTTTTATATATAAATGCTTTCATTAATATTATATTATATCTAATTATAAAATTTTATCAAAAAATTATGGATCTGAGCCTCGAATATGGATCTCAAACTAGATCCAAGTATAAAAAAATTTAATTTTGGGTAATTTAAGAAAAATAAGATTTCATAGTTTTATATAAAAATTTAAAAACCATAAATAAATCATAAAACCTTAAAATGAAAGAAAAGAAATCATAAATAAACCAACAAAACCCTAAACTACAAGAAAAATAAACCATAAAATTAAATAAAAAAAAAACTCTAATTCAAACTCTAATAAAATAAAATAAAAAAATAGCCCTAATCAAATACAAGAAAATCCCTAATCAAATTAACTATAAAAAAACTTAATTACAAAAATTTGATTCAAACCATTAATAAAAAAAAGCCAAAGAAAAAACTCTAATCAAATAAAAAAACCGAATCAAATTAATTATAAAAGTTCTTAATTTTAAAAAATTGATTCAAAGCCCTAATCAAAGAAAACCAAATAAAAAACTATAATCAAATTAACTATAAACAGTCCTAATTTAAGAAATTTAATTTAAAGCCTTAATAAAAAAATTCTAATCAAATAAAAAAAATCCTAATAAAAAAAAACAAATAAAAAGCCTTAATCAAATTAACTATAAAGTCATAATATAAAATTTTTGATTCAAAGTCCTAATTTAAGAAATTTGATTTAAAGAAAAGCCTTAATTAAAACCCTAGAGCCCTAATAGGGATGGCAGTGGGGTGGGGGACAAGGTCTCCATCCCGGCCTCCATCCCTGGCGGGGATGGATTTTAACCTCCACCCCCGCCTTCATATTCGTTTCATGTCCTCCATCCCTGGTTCAAACGGGGATGAGGCGGGGAAAAGTGACAGGGACGGGGCGGGGAAAAGTGGCAGGGATGAGACGTGGTGGGGATAGGGCGGGGCGGGGAAAATGGTACGTCCATCCCCGCCTCCATCCCTGAACCGGGATGGATTTTAACCTTCGTCCCCGTCTCCATTCCCGTTTCATACCCTTCATCCTCGGTCCAAACGGGGCGAGGCGGGGCTGGGCTCCGCTTTCCCCCGAAGAAGAAGAACAAGAAGAGAGAGAGACCTGGTCTCGCCGCCTAGCCACCCCCACAGGAGAAAAAGAGATGACAGGGCCTCTCATCATTGGCTACTTGCTGCTGGTTGCCTCGACGCCCGACTGTGAGAGATAAAGAAAGAGAGATCGGGGCCTCTCGTTGCCGGCCACTTGCAGACGGTGGCTTCGACGCCTGGCTGCAAGAGAGATGACAGAATGAGCGGGGACCCTCTGCCTCAACCTTTTTTTTTTTTCGACCGTTCCTCCTGTCTTTGTTTTCGTAACAAGGGGAAACTTTGTGTAACGTTACGGACGCGACTGACTGCACTTTCTCCAAAATAAGATAAGGTTAGCAAAGATGCTTTACATGCATCTTAACCAAGTCGTCCTTTTGTGTATTTAATCAACACTGTTCCCAAAATTTTTGACTTAGGAGTTTTAAAGATCAAATTAGATTCCCTACGCTAGTGTCAAATGATGAGACATGGACATTACACACCTACCAATGCTAAATTGTTTTGAAATCTTCAAGACAAAGATAAAGATAAGCATGCATAATTTCTAATTTTTAAATTAAAAAGTGTATTTTTTATATTATAATTTACATAAATATATTTATTATCGAATATGGTGTGTTTACATGTTATGTCATGTCCTCCTGTACATGTGTGACCCATATAGCGTGTCCCTATGATATAGACCTCTCTCTCTCTCTCACACGCACGGGTGGGAAAGCGCAAACACATTATAAAAAATTTATTTTATTGCAATAATTTTCTCGCTTTTAATTATGTTTGTAAATGGGTCGGGTCAGGCTTGTTCAACACTGGATTCATTTTCGGTGAGGGATCCAGTTTGATATTAAGATTCAACTGAAGTTCCAAATATGGTTGAGATATGAGACTCTGTGGTACTAAATTCACTTAAAATTGACTTTCATACGAACGGATACAACGGGAAGGATCAGACGATTCTAAGCAGGATTCAAGTATCCGGTTTTGACCCGGATCCTAATAGAGCTGACCAAGTTTTGTTCAGGATCTCACCGTTATCCGGATTCACAGACAATCTTTGATTTTATTTTATTTTTCTTTGTTTTTTCTCCCAATCACCAAAAATTTCCTCCGTTATCTTCTTTCACTGCAATCCCCCCACCACCTCGAGAATCCAACATACAAGAATGTCTGGGAGACCGATCACAGTTCAACAGTCAAAAAGACGCAGACAAAAATACAGAACACATGAAAAAAAAATAGATTTGAAAAATAGGGTGGGAATGTCCTTGCCCGGCCATTTTCTGTGCACCCTGCTACTAATTACCCATTTCAGGTGAAAGAGAAGATGATCCGGACTGTGCTGTAACATCACGTTTGTTTGGTAGGAGTAATTTGTGCAAGTCACCACGTTGAGTTCGAACCCCACTGGTATTGGTGGTTTGTATAGCCACCAGTAGGGCTTGTCTACTGGAAAGGAGGTGGCCTTATCCCCCAGCTTGATCATAAAAAAATAGATATAAATAGAATTGAAACTACAGGAACTTAATTGCCACCATGTTATAAGGTTAGAAGACACTTGGCACAAGCTGAAGATTCAGTGCCTGTGAATTTGACACCTATGGCAACTGTAACAGGGCGCCGAGGGCAGCAGTGGGCTTGGTCTGATCCACAAAACAAAGTTTACTCCATGATCCCAATATCAAATGTCAACCACAAAGTACTCATAAACAATAATGCTCAAAATAGATTTTTTTTTTATAGTCCAAGAAACCTCCCCCCCCCCCCCCCCCCAATCACCAACTTCATATTGGCTGGCTTCTGGTTGGTAAAACCCTTGAGGTGATCCTCTCACCCCACCTAGAAGTACACTCAACTTCGACCTTGTAACAAACGACGCCACCAGTGGGTTTCGAACTTGTGGCGTCTCATCAACTTGGTGACATTCACAAGTCGCCCTGTCAAAAAATAGATTCGAGGTATACAATTACCCATTAATTCCTGGTCAAATGCAACAGTCAGATGTTTAGGTCGCACAAACATAACCAAGGGGTCTTGGTTCGAAACCCGATGGGGTTGTATATGCCCAAAAAAAAGACTGAACCATGATACGTCACACATAAAACCACATATCTTTGTTGACATTGTAAATATTCAACAGATTTGGAAAACAAGTAAAAGTACCTAAAATGTGTGTGCGGGTGTGTGTGTGTGCAAATAAGGCTATGTTTGGGCTCCATGTGTTGGGACGGACACATGGTTTCCATGTATTTCCAAAACAAGAAGTTGGGATTCATGGTATTGCCAAATCCACAAGATGATTGGGAGATCGTTGTGGATTTCAAGTGTTGCCAAGATGAATTGGTGTTGGCTCCCAAACAGGTGTGCCTTCACATTTTGACAGAGGCATACAAGCTGGGAGGAAGAGGGAAACCAGTAGAATGTCTATCCAAGCCAACGAGATCAGAAGAAGAATGTGATGATGATAAAAAGGAAGAGGAAGAAAAAGAATAAGAGGAAGAAGAAGCATCGATTGGTTAAGATTTTTTAGGAAGAGATAGAAGAGGCCATACCTGAGTGCTGAAAGTGCTCGAGAGCTGCACCAGAGCAACGTTGAAATTGCGTCCAATCGTTGCGTTTACGACTACCTATCTGGGAAATAGTCAAAATATTTTGTTGGGAAAGGAGTCTCCACAATGCATGGTTTTGGCAACACCACTTACCAAACACCTCAGGCATGCAGTGAAAAACCATAATGCAACACCAAACTCAAGGATTCAATGTTTCCAAACACAACCCTAAAGTACTTCAAATAAAGGAATTAAAAGTTAATGAATATTCCGTATAGATAAATAATTTGTTTTACAAGCGCTTATTAGAAAATTATGCTCTTAAATCAAGGACTAAACCTATTGATCATGACCACTGTTGATTCATTATGTCTTCAAGTCATCATTTATTTTTTGCTCTTTGCTTCCATGTTCTGCTGAATATGCAAGGTTCTTTTCTGACGTTCAGAGATGGGGTGCAATGTGATAGCACCAAAAAATGTACTGACCAATCTCCTTCAATGACATCTGTCCACTGCAGACAGGGGACCATAAAAAAGTCAACTTCAAGTATAATTTATTCTTTTGCTAGTCATGTGAATATGGTTTGGGCAAGCTAATTTTATAGGACTAAGTTGATAATATTTTGTGTTTTATTCACCTGGCTTCCTTTTTGGAGTTTCTATTGCTATTGTAGGGATGGCAGTGGACCGGATCCGGGGACAAGGTCTCCACCCCTGCCCCGTCTCAAGATCCTGCCCGTCATCCCCGCCTTCATCCCCATACGAGTTTTGATTTTAACCTTCATCCCCGTTACATATCTTCCATCCTCAGTCCAAACGAGGCGAGGTGGGGCTAAAATCCATTTTTTTTTATCCATTATCATCCCTAAAGAAGGATTTGGGACAGAGCGGGGCGAGGCGAGGCGAGGCGGGGATCGGGACGGAGAAAGCATAAGTTGATTCCCGCATGGGCTTTGATTTTAACCTCCATCCCCGCCTTCATCCCCGTTTCATGTCCTCCATCCCCGGTTCAAACAGGATGAGGCAAGGCCGGGCCGGTCCCGTTTCCCCTCAGTTCCAATGTCATCCCTAGCTCCATGTTAATGAGGTGATTGTTCACCTCCGGATTATACTACTTACTTTTTTAATGCTTAATTTTCTTTCGTTCAAAAAAGAAAATTGCGCTGAATCAGACGGGTATCACATTGCACCTGATCAAATGCTCTTTTCAATTTACTCTAGTGTCATGCCCCTTGTGTATCATTCTTAATGAAAAACTGCAGACAAATAACGTGTCCTGTGTCCTGTTTTCTTTTTTTTGAAAGGCAACCTGGGGTTAGGCAGACCCCACCAGTTACACAACATACCATTGGGTTTTGAACTTGCAACGTCCCAACACATGCTGACGTGCACTACCAGTTCCTACCAAACAAGTGGAGCCCGGGTGGGTAAGTGTCCTTTGTCCTGTGTTCTGTGTCTTGTTAGGTGTGTTCATGTGACAGTTTTTACAAGCACCACCACAGCTCACGGGCCGCAGAAATTTATACAGGTTAATGGAAGAAATGCGGAAGTTAGCTTGGCTCATTTAGACCCGTTTAGATGAGCATATAGTGTTTGTGTATCGATATTTATGTAAAAAATAATACATTAGCTGAACTGATTGTATGATATACTTGTAACCAACAGGCCAAAGGTATCATTCTCATTGTGGACCCTACTTTAAAAAACCTTTTTTTGTTTTTCAAAGAGCTCAAACTCGGCTTTTCTGGTTTTGGCTCATATAATCTCGAGCTTGGTTACTAGGTCAGGCTCATCTGGTTTTGGCTCATATGAAGTCGAGCTTGACAAGCTGAGCATGAACAAAACATGACATGCAAACAGTCCATACCCAATTAAACAACCCGGGTTAAGATTATTGGCTTGTTAACCATTGAGCAAAAGATGGATCATATGGATACTTTAGATAATTCTTCACATAGTATTTCACAAGGGGTAGCTGCAGACTTCGATCTATGCCTACCTCGAGCGTACTAAGCTTTTGAGGGTTTTTTATTTTCATATATATCTTTTTTTTCAAATCTGACTACACATATGTATTATGTTGAGGTGGCGTAGCGGAAGGTCCTCAGGTGGTGGAGGCAACAGAGAGGTTGAGGTGCTGAAGTAGTGAGTGAATAGGGAAAAGAAAGAGCAGAGGATAGTTTGAAGCTTGGAGGTTTGCTTCGAAGGTTTCACGGTGTGCTATATTGCATATCACCATAGGGGCTGAGTCCCGTGTTTATATAGCTTTCGGATTCCCTCTCTCGGTTTAACAGACGGTTGAGAGAATATCGGTGAGTCCAACGTATTTGATAAAGTAGAGTTTGAAATTTAAATAAAAATGTTGATTTGTAAAACAGGCTTAGCTTATCAATGAACAATCCTACTCATGGATAAGCACAACGTGCAGTGCATGGCCACACACCAACATCTCTCACTTGGACATGAGATTGCTCAGTTTGCTCCCACTATTGTACACTTCCTTGAATTGATTACGGATTTTCTATTAAGGAATTTCTTCGTAATCATATATATCTTAATCTCATTCGGGCAACATGCTTGGTAAACAAGTCTTTTGCAATACCATTAGTTAAGGGATCCGCTACCATATCCAATGTAGGAAGGTAGTCTACAAATATTTCATTATTTTTAATCATATCATGTATGTAGTGGTATTTCACCATTATGTGCTTG
Organism: Nuphar pumila; assembly: GCF_984573655.1. Taxonomy (NCBI): domain Eukaryota; kingdom Viridiplantae; phylum Streptophyta; class Magnoliopsida; order Nymphaeales; family Nymphaeaceae; genus Nuphar; species Nuphar pumila. The sequence continues at coordinate 38,667,380 of NC_143255.1, forward strand.
CTCTTGAAGCTATTAGCTTCACTTTTCATTAGATCAATAGCAGCTTGATTATCACAGTATATCTTTACAGGCTCACATAATATTTTTATCTTTAAATCTTTAATGAACTTGTTGATCCATATTGCAAATATCGTGATTGCATTACACGCGATATATTCAGCCTCTTAAGTATGCTGAGTCACACAACCCTATTTTTTACAGGACCATGCAACTCCTCCTCCTTCAAAGAGGAAGATGTAGCCAGAAATAGATTTGTTGTCATCTTTGCACCTTGCAAAGTTAGCATCAGAGTATCCAATTAAATCAAGGTTGTCAGCTTGAAAGCTCAGTTGTAAGCCTTTAGAACCTTATAGGTATCAAAAAATTCTCTTTACGGCTTGCCAATAAAGCCATCCTAGATTACTTTGATATCTACTAACAAGACTTACGGCGAAGCTTATGTCAAGTCTTGTACATAACATCATATATATTAGGCTTCTAATAGCCTGAGCATAAGAAATTTCAAGATTTGGTTGGCCCTCACCAGGACAATCACTTTTGCTTAAGTTTACTCCTTTTTCAACATGAGTTTTAATAGGTTTAGAGTCATGCATTCTGTATCTCTTAAGAATATAGTCAATGTACCTATCTTGGCTTAAACAGAGAGTCCTTGAATCTCTGTTTCGGGTGATTTTAATTCTCAAAATATAGAAAGTTTCACCCATATCTTTCATTTCAAAGTTGGTATATAACCATTTCTTTGTATTGACTATCTTTTCATTATCATTCTCAGTTAGCAGAATGTCATCAACATATAATGACAAGATATAAAAAAGACTCACACTTTTTCATACATATACACAGTGGTCTAACTGATTTGGTTCATATCCAATCATTGTTATGGCTTTGTGAAAAGTCAAATATGTCTTGACGATTGCTTTAATCCGTATAAAGATTTTTTCAACTTGTACACTTTATCATCATTTATCGCATAGCCTTCTGGCTTAGTCATATATATGTCTTTTTTTAGGTCATCGTTTAGGAAGGCAGTCTTTACATTCATTTGCCATATGTTCAGGTCATAATGAGCAGCTATGGATAATATTATCCTGATGGACGTAAATTTAGCAATTGGTGAATAGATTTCTGTATAATTGATTACCTCTTTTTGGAAAAAACCTTTCGCTACTAGTCTTGCTTTAAATTTATCTATAGATCCATCAGCATTATATTTTTTCTTAAGAACCTGTTTACAACCAACTAGTTTTCCTTCCTCAGGAAGATCAGTTAAGTTCCAGACTTGGTTCTTTCTAATGAATTCGATTTCTTCATCCATAGTAATTTTTCATTCTGATGCCTCTTTTGAATTAATTGCATTAGCATATGAGAGATTATCGGTCAACTCATCAAGATCTACAGAATAGCAGAGTTCCTCACATAAATACACATAGTAGTCATCCAAGTAGGATGGAGGAGTTCTAGATCTTTTACTACCATTTAGTCCTTGAGAGATAGAGGGTTCAGAATCAGTTGGTTTATTGCCTGACGTTCCACAACTGGTTCATTACCTAACTGTTCTACAGTTGGTTCATTACCTAACTGTTCATTTTGATCATCATGATCATCTAGCAAATCAAAGGGATCCTCAGTTGGATCACCAGATTCATTGTTGAGATTTTTCAGAAACTCAACATCTCTACCTTCTATCAGTCCCAGACTCTAGTGATACAATATGTAGCCTTTTGACCCTTTTGGATAACCAATAAAGATACATCTAGTTGATCTGTTATCCAATTTATCCATAGTTGGATCTAAGATTTTTACACGAGCTACAGATCCCCATCTCTTTAGATAATTCAAGTCTGGTTTCATACTAGTCCATCTTTCATATGGAGTCTTTGGGGCAGCCTTATAAAGTACTTTATTTAATGTATACATAGTTGTATTTACAGCTTCACCCCAAAAAACTTTGGGTAGATGAACACTTGCTAACATGGATCTTACCATGTTCAGGAGAGTTCTGTTACATCTTTCAGCAACACCATTTTGTTGTGGTGTCCTTAGTACAATTTTTTGCCTATTAATACCAAGAACTTTGCAATAATTGTTGAACTCATTTGAGGTGTATTCACCACCTCTATTAGATCTCATAATTTTAATGTTTCTACCAAGTTGTCTTTTAATTTCATTGTTGTATTCTTTGAATTTCTCAAGTGCTTCTGATTTATTTTTGATGAGATACAAGTATCCATATCTTGAGAAATCATCAATAAATGTTATAAAATATAACATGCCACTATGAGTTTGGACTCTAAAAGGTTCACAAATGTTTGTATGAATTATTTCTAATAGCTCAGTGGCTCGAATAACATTATGTGGAAAGGTTTTTTTTTGGCCAACTTTCCAAAAATACAAGATTCATATTTTTCAAAGTGAGATTCATTGAAGTTAGGGATTAGTCCTTGTTGTGCTAGATTTTTTATTTTCTTTAGGCTTATATGCCCAAGTTTTTTATGCCATGCATTTACATCAATCACTAAGGCACAATCAATATACGAGGAAAAGTTCTGATTATTTTTCAGATAATTTAAACATCTCATGTTCTTTATCAAATTTACCCTCAAACAAGATTCTACCATGTTTCTCCATAGTGACCTTCCGAGGAATAAATCGAATCTCAAAACCTTTCCCAGTCAAAGCTGATACAGACACCAGGTTCCTCCTCATTGAAGGGGCATAAAGTACATCTTTCAGTAACACACTAGTCCCTCCCACATTGAGTCTGTAGGACCCAACTCCTAGAGCATCACTGTAGGAGTTGTTTCCCATGTAGACCTTTTGCTCTCCTGGTCCTAGCTCTTTGAGATCCACAACTCCATCAATGGATTTGGCTATATGTCGAGTAGCCCCAGAGTCCACCCACCACCCTGAGAGTTCTTCATTCTCAAAGTGACATTCAGATATAACACACATGACCTCTTTTTCATGATGCTTTTTGCTTAACAGGTACTTGGCAATGAGATGGTGTGACTTGAACCACCATCAATTCAAACTTCTTCTCCTTAGCCATGTGTTCTTGTTCTATAGCTAATTGCAGGGGAAACTCAGTCAAGTTTAAATTCTTTGAATTTAATCTTAACACATTGGTCACCATTTTTCATGAATGTGGGAGGCTATTCAGTATGGTGAACACCTGCATTCTATCTGAAATTACATTTCCAGCAATAGCTAGGTCTTTAGCCATGACCAACATCCTATTAATGTGATCTACCACACTGCCACTCTCTTTCATCCTATATGAGTTGTATTGTTTGAGTAACAATTGAATGTGGACTTCAGATGTGGTTTCATACTTGATGGCGATGGCCTCCATCATTTCCTTAGCGGTTTTATAATCTTCAAAGACTCTGATCAAATCATCATCCATGTAGGTGAGCATGATGGTTCTTGCCATCAGATTGTCTTTTTAAAATTTTCCGAATTTGATTACTTCTTCTTGAGATGATTCATCATTCGGTTTTTCTATAAACATACTAAGGACATATTTCATTCCTTCCAGGGTTAGAGCTAAAGGGATCCACCTTTTGCAGACAAGAAAGTTGGTCCCATTTAGCTTGTCTGTTTTTGCTAATTTGGAGGCACAAACACGACTAGCCATTTTGTACTAACCAATTTTAATTTAATTTATTTATGGCAAGTTAGCACAAAGGAACAATAAAAAATAAAAGGAAGATCTTTTCGGACTAAACAAGTTTCTTTATTTTAAATAAACCTAATTTTGGTCTTAAACAGAATTTAAACGAGTTTTTTTTTAATTTAATAGGAGCAAGGAGTTTTTTGAAAATTAAAAAATTATTTCAGGTATTAAATGAGAAATATAACTATTCCTATTAATTTTTCAAAATTTTCAAAGTTGGAGACCCTTTTTAGCAAATACTTTTGAAAAGGTATGCAGGTTATAGAATATTTTATTTTAACCCTCTTTTTAAATTACGTAAAACATCTAGGGACAAAGGGGTCTTTTTGCCCCTCGAGCTATTTAAGCCCCGAAAAGGTTGAAATCAACTCAAAAGGGCATCAGGTTTTCTCTCTCTTCTTTGTCGGAGTGCCAGAAAAATGGGAAACTGATTTTTTCGACCGATCTCTGGTGGCGATAGCCCGACTCTGTAGTTGGGTTTAATGTTTTCGTTACAGGCTCCCTTTGACACAGGTTTGAGGCCTCTTTCTACGACGGAGCTTCTTTGGAAGATGAAACGATTAGAAATTTTTTTGGCCATTCTCCGACGACGATGGGCCGACTTCCTATTTAGGTTTGTTTTCTTTGACGCAGGCTTTTCCTTCGCTCAAACCAGAGGCCAAACCCTTTTTTTTTTCTGATGGTTTGGGATTTTTCCCTTTCTTTGTTTTTTCAATTCTATGTTTGTGATTTTCTTTTCCAGTCAGGGAGCAATAGTAAAACAGGCAGGGAGGCCTTTTACCTCTAATAGATCGGTGCTGCCAGAAAGAATGGCAGACGAGCGATGTCTTTCTGACAACAGAACCTATATATTATTTTTTTTCTTCGGTCTGTCTCTCTGTTTTCCCTCATTTTTGTTTTCTTTTGGTGTACAAAAATGAACAGGTAAGTATCGACTTTGTTTTCTGGTTTGATTTTCAGAGATAGACAGTATATAAAAACAAGCAAGTCTTTGTTTTCCTGGTTGGGGTTTTTAGAGGCAGGCAAAATAAATAGAGGTCTCTGTTTTCCTTGTTGGGGTTTTCAGAGGCAGGCAAAAATAAACAGAGGTCTCTGTTTTAGAGACAAAAAATAGGAAGCTTAAAGACCAGTAAGAAGAGTAGTAGCTCTTACCTTTCCCTCTTTTTTTTTTATGTTTGTTTCTTCTTTGCAGGTTGAAGGCTGCAGGTGCTGATGAGCATCCTCGAACCTTAGCTCTGATACCACTATTGAAGTGGCATAACGAAAGGTCCTCAGGTGGTGGCAGTAGTAGAGAGGTTGAGGTACGACATCAGAGAGTGAAGAAGGAAAAGAAAGAGCAGAGGATAGTTTGAAGCTTCGAGGTTTGCTTCGAAGGCTTCACGGTGTGTTGTATTACATATCACCATAGGGGTTGAGTCCCGTGTTTATATAGCCTTCAGATTTCCTCTCTCGGCTCAACAGACGATTGAGAGAATATCGGTGAGTCCAATGTATTTGATAAACTAGATTTTAAAATTTAAATAAAAGGCTGATTTGTAAAATAGACTTAGCTTATCCATGAGCAGGCCTACTCATGGAAAAGCACAACGTGTAGCGCATGGCCACATGCACCAACACATTCTACATGCCTAAAATTATAAGAATGGACTCTTTGACCGTTAGTCTAGGATGTGGTAGGTTTTTGTAAGGTTTGAAAACCAATGGTCTAAAATTTTCATAAATATTCAAACTTAAAAATTCATGTTTTTCATAAAAAAAAACATGATTCAAGTATCATTTTTAAGTAAATTGAATATACTGATCACATCTATCCGTTCAGAATTTCAAAAACCAAAAAACACCCCGAGAACTCTTATTCACTTGTGGTAAGTACTTACACGCCCACTTGTGCAAGAGAAACAAGATCTCAAGGGTCCCTTGTGATTCCAATCACATGATTGGGATTCACATATAGTTTTTTTCATTTACATGAACCACCTTCTAGGATCAAAGACCAAGTCGCTCTGCCAGACTTACTTTGATCGATGTCCTGACAACATAAAACTCTATGGGATTACCCTTTTTTCAGAGAGTCACCATGCTTCGGCATGCGCAAAGGGTGACACCCATGAGATTTAAACCTAGACCACTAGCCTAGGGGCATAGGTCCCATCCCACTACGCCAAGCACATTTGTGGTGGAATCACATGTAGTTTGAAATAATTTCAGGTGGAGCGAGTCAAAGGATACATGATTCTATTGATGAACCTATGCCATATGTGTCAACACATTGTTCCTTGGTGTACTTTCAGATAATAGCCATGCTACCTCACATGGCATAACATTAATGTCGACACATATAAAATAAAAAAACATAATAGGGTGGGGGTGTTGCACTTGTTAGTTAAAATTTCTTCTATTTTTATTTTGTTCTATTTTTTGTGTACTGCTTGAGATTAGACATTTACATCTTGCAAAATTTCATTTGGATTATTTAGAGGTAGTTTCTTTGTCACTGCTACCTATTCTTTTGTTCAATAACTTATATTTTTTTGCACTTTCATTGCTTTGTTCTCAGTAAAAATATCTATTATGGGTTTATTATCTTTGAACACAATTATCTTTTTGGATTGCAGGCACACTAAAGTTGTCATAAAAGCAATCAAGAAGCATCTTGGAAATAAAAACCCTAAAATATAGATTCTTGCTCACTATGAGTATTTTGTTCTTTTTATTAGATGAAGATGATTATGATGATGATAGGTTTACATTTGAAGATGTTTATACTAATTCTAATAATGTTTGTGACTCAGTTTTCTTTCTCTCTTATTACAACTTTTTAATCTGGATAACTCAACACAAGTGTAACACCCCGATCTAGAACATCAGGACTCCAAGTTCAGTTGATATTACTTTCCAGAGGAAAAGCATACAGAGTTCACATATAGAAAATATGGCTATTTTTTTTAATAATTCACTTTCTTTATAATGTTCATCATTCATAACAAAAAAAAAATAATAAATATATAAATGTTCAATGACATGAAAGATAAAAACTACCAAGTGCTCTGCCAAAGTAGTTGATCAAGTCTTGTCTGTACTAGTGTTTCTGGAACTTACAGTTGTAATTAAATAGAGGGGTGAGTTTACAACCCAGTAAGAAATAATTATAAACAAATAAATACTTAAACTTACAACTATAGTGAGCTATAAGCCCCTAATCTGAGTTTAGTTTTTGACACACCACACAAGTTTGTATGTTTTAATTATCCCCCACTAACTCTCTCAATCACTCTATCACCAAACTAATCCTACGCCAGCTATACTGGTAATAGACATCTATGGGCGTAGCAACCCGCGTAGAACATTCAAATTTTATATATTGGTCAGACAATGAATTATACGCTTTCAGTGATCTCTGGACCACTGGGCACTACAGTGAAACAAAAAGAAAACCCCGCCGGTAGCTACCCAGGAGGTTAGACTCAATCTCAATCTTGGTATAGTTCATTCTACATCCAAACCATCCATGGTCGTCTAGAGTCTCCAAACACTGTATGAGTGTAACCCTAGGTTATAATCTAAGTTCAACACATGCAACCACATTCTCAAACTCATATTTTACTTGTTTTCGCATGAGTGATATCATGAAATAATCATAATCGATCTAATTCTTTAATCTCAAGATGACATTAGAACTCACACTTATTTCATAATAAGTATGCAACGATGTAGGGTCTCCACATCGTTAAATCAGCAGTGACCTACTCTCTATGGTGGTTGCACTCTAGCCGTGAACTAGGTAGCCCTTACCACAGGTTGCCACTTCTAGGATTTAAGAGGTTATGCATGCTAATCTCAATATATTCATTCATACAACATAAATAGAATAAAATGAGACTCAAGTCTAAATACAATCATGTCACAATGCATGCTATTAGAAATTTATCACGTAGATATGCTATCACAAAATAATCTTTCAAACATGCATGATATACAACAACTAACATGTATTTCATAACTAACGTGTGTATGCAATCATCTCATAATATCATGCATGGTTAATATATGCATATCACTTTCACACTTAAAAGCTATTTTGCTAATCATGTTAATTCACAACAATAACGTGCAACGTAAAAAGGTTTATTCACATATAAAATTACTTATAATATCCTTTATCTTGAATACAAATATTGTACTCTAGTCGCAATCGAGTCTAAAGATGCACTAACAATGGGATCTGTTCATTACACAAGCATATTTGTGTAAATGCACAAAACCTCTTATATTCTAACAAAATTACCAAAATACTCCTCTCAAATTGACTCATGAGACCTTAATTTTTGTATCCCTGATTTGACTAAAATCAGTTGGAAAGTAAAATTTTCTCTATGATACGAGTCAAATGCACCAAACCTTACTTAATTTTGAGTTCAGAGTGCAAAGTTATGCCTGTTTTTACCAAAATAGATCTTGGGTACATATAAGGGTATTTTTAGTCATTTCAAAACTTATTCTTAAAATTAAAAAATAATCATAACCTGATATGGATCTATTTTTCATTTGGATCCAAATTTTTTTGACTGGATCTAGACTCATTGTTGATCTGGATCTAGGACTGTCTGATTGGATCCAGACCTAGTTTTGATCTGGATCCAGAACAGATTTAATCAGATCCAGTTCTTATCTAGATATTAAACTGATATGAATCAAATCCAGTTCTATTCTAGATCTAGAACCAGATCTTGCTAGATCTAGTTCTATTTGGATCAGTCCAGGTTAACTCGATCTAGAATAGGTCTGATCTAGATCAAACCGGATCTAAACTAAGAACTGAGACCCAGTTAGACCCAACTCGGTTTGATTCAAACCTAAACCGGTTTGGTCAGTTTGAACCAATTTGGTTTGGATTGATTCGATCTGGACCGGTTCGACCTAAACTTGTTCGGTTCAAACCAGTTTCGTCCGAGTTGACCTGCTCTGAACCCGATTTTTTTTTTAATCAATTGGGTCTGAACCAATTTGACCAACTTTTTTTTCATTTACTTACATGGTTCAATCTGGGTGCGACCCAGACCAACTCGGTTTGGTCTGGATCACACCCAGGCTGACCCAACCTCAATAACATAAAAGCAAATGGGGGCTTCACCCCTTCCGTCTACCCTATTACAGAGGAAGGGGGGGGGGGGCAGTCCTTTGAGCCGGCCCTCTCCCTTACTCCATGTGATAGAGGGACCGATCAACCCTGCCTCTCTCTCTCAGTTTACTCATTTTTTTCATTACACTAACTCGCCGACAACCATGGATGTTGGCCCTCAATCGACCTGAATAAAATAGAAAGAAGAAGAAGGGGAAGATTACCTCATCGTCGCCAACCGGATTCCGATAAGTCCTATACTCTCTTCAACTCTCTCAAATTTTTTTTTGTGTCTCCCTTCCTCTACCGCTCACTTGGTGAGTGGTGGAGGGGGGCTACGTGAGGGCTTTTATAGCCTTCATGCAGGGTGAGGGGGATGAGGATAACCTCCACCCCCTCCCGCGGATTGTAGGGATAAGGTTTATCCTCATCCCTTCAGGTTATCGAGAAGGCGGTTTCCCAAAATGCGGAACCATTTTTTTTTTTAACGATCTTATCCCCTTCGACGATTTCGTTGGAAAGGGTTTATGATTCTACCCCCCTTAAAAAAAGATTCATCCTGAATCTTACCTAGAAATATTATGAAAATTATTCATGAATGTCTAATTAGTGCTCACATGTAGCCTCATCTTTGTTGTGATGACTCCATCTAACTAATACCCAAAATGTCTCTTTATTTTTCAGTTTTTGCACTTTTGCATGTAAGATTTCTTTAGGCTTCTCACTCATATTCAAATCATCTTGTATTTCTAACACTGATTCAACTATGTCCAATATGTGGGAGAGATTTAACACATATTTCTGCAACATAGAGATATGAAACATGTTGTGAATTCGAGACAAAGAAGGTGGCAAAGTCAATCGGTATGCAATTTGACCAACTCTCGCGAGTATCTCGAAGGGTAGAATATATCTTGAACTTAATTTTTCTCTTCGACCAAAGCGCATCACTCCCTTAAAAGGAGATATCTTAAAAAATACATGATCACCTTATTCAAATTCTAATTCACGACGTCTTTGGTCTGCATAACTTTTTTGTTGACTTTGCGTTGCCTGAAAATGTTCTCGAATAACTTTTACTCGATATGTCATCTGTTGAACAAAATTAGGCCCTAGCAATCTTCTTTCTCTGATCTTATCCCAACATAATGGTGTTCGGCAACATCGACCGTACAATGCCTCAAATTGAGTCATGCATGTACTTGCTTGAACGCTATTATTGTAGGCAAACTTCATAAGAGGTAGGATGTCATTCCATGAGTCACTATACTCTAAGGTACATGCTCGTAACATGTCTTACAGGGTCTAAATGATTTGCTCTAACTGGGGGTGAATTGCCGTGCTCATTTTTAACTGCATCCCCACAACTTCTTGAAAACTCTACTAGATATGTGTTGTAAACTTTGAGTCTCTATCTAAAACATTCGAATCAGGTACTTTATAAAATCTGACAATCTTCTTGATGAACAATTGGGCTAACGGGTCACAAGAGTTAGTTGTCTTATAGGCCAAGAAGTGAGATGACTTAGTTAGCCTCTCTATAATCACCCATACTGAATTCATCTCATTCTTGGTCTTTAGAAGTCCTGAGACAAAATCCATAGTGACATTTGCTTATTTTTATTCAGGTATGAGAAGTGGTTGTAATAGTCTCCTGGGTCGTTGGTGCTCAATCTTCATTTGCTGACATACCAGACACTTGCTTACAAATTCAACAATGTCTCTCTTCATTCTGCTCTCCCAAAACATATCTTTCACATCTCGATATATTTTGGTACTGCTAGGGTGGACAATATATCTAAAATGGTGTGCCTCACCCAACAACTGATTCTTTAGTTGGTCATCCTTAAGAATATACACTCTATGACGAAATCTGAAAAGTCTTTTATCATCAACTTTGAAGTCTGACTCTTTATTTTTTTAATTTTTCTTTCTCAATTGGGCTAACTCTGGATCTAAAGGTTGTTTTTTGTTAATTTGCGCCCACAATTCGGACATCAACGTAGTTTGCACAAACAGTAACAGAACTAGTAAGCATCAAGCTTCTGCTTTTCGATGCGTGACAAAGAAAAATAAATCCCAATCTGCGAGTCTGGCCAATGCTTCTGACTTTCTGCTAAGAATGTCAGCTACTACATTCACTTTTCTTGGGTGATATTCGCGCTCAAAATCATAATCTTTTAAAAATTTCAACCATATCCTCTGTCTCAAGTTCAAGTTTCTTTATGAAAACAAATATGTGAGGCTTTGATGCTCAGTAAAAGCTTTAAATTGTCCATCGTATAAATAGTGTTTTCATGTCTTGAGGACGAATTCAACAACTGCTAGCACTAAGTCATGCATCAAATAGTTGACTTCATGTATTTTGAGTTAGCGATATGCATCAACTATCACTTTACCATACTGCATCAGAACACATCTCAATCCCTTATGAGAAGCATCGTTGTAAATAGTAAAACTACTATATCCAAAAGGTAAGACCAACACTAGTGCAGTGGTCAAACACTTCTTTATCTCTTAAAAATTCTACTCACGCTTATCATTCGACTCGAACTTTACGTCTTTCTTATTAAGCTTTGTCATTGGGACTGCCATCATAGAAAACTCATCAACAAAATGCCAGTAGTACCTAGCCAATCCCAAGAAACTACGAATCTGTGTATGATTCAATTTTTACAAGGTCTAGCATTATTTCATGACCAAGAAAGAAAACTTGCTCCAACCAAAATGATACCCTCTAAGAAGACGAGCATTGTTCCATTATTTACATTTACAAGGACATTATGGAGGAGTCCAAGCCAAAGGTGAAGATTTGTTGGGTTGACTTGGTCAACCCATTGGAAGGTGGGGGCTCTTAACCGCCTCAACCTTCTTCATCAGCTATATATATATATATAGCCTTCTTTTTGTACTTGTCTTCTCATTTACATATGAAATTTGCTGATTTTCGAAGGTGGACGTAAGAAGGCGCATTGCCTTACCGAACCACGTTAATCCCTGGTGTGCTATTTTTTTTTCTTAGCTATTTTCTTTGTGGTTTGTGGTGTATTTTTTCTTCGTTTCTGTTGCGACATCAGCGCCCTACATCAATTATTTCTAACACTAACTGTGGCCAAAGCAAACATGTGAACCAGTGACCGCGATGTTGTTAGTTCATTTTTAAGAAGGGGACATCATGTGTCTACTTTTGTCAATTGACTGGAGACGGCTCAGGGAAAGCAATTCCCCCTTTACCGTACTTAATTACCCTTGGAGATTAGCATACACAACTATTTCTTTTCTTGTCTTAAATTGCCCAAGAACATAGTCCATTTGATTGCTTCACAACATTGCGAGTGATGAATGAAAAAATGAAAAGAAGGCGTGAACTATATATGTGTGAAGTTTGTACTAGTCGGTGATTGTAATACACACAAGATCAAAAGGTTAAAAGCCCCATGTTAGAGAAGAATGAAACATTGCAACTCAGCCTTTGTAAATAAACAAGAACAAAAGGAAATTTGGAAAGGAACCCTTTGCCTGATTTCTACAACTCTTGCCTTGGTGGTGTCTCATGGATGTCCCTTAGCTGCCAGATATCATCCTCCCAAAGACCCATCTGCCCACCATCACACAACTCAGGCTCTGCATAGAAACTCATGAGATCTGCATCAGAGCAAGGGAGCCAACCCAGCCACATCTGCTCTATCAAGCCGTAATCGATCAAACTGAGACCGCATTCCAAGCCATCCGATCCGACGAGGAGCCAGTCGGAGAAATCCACCGGCAATGCCGCCGAAGGTCGCGTTTCCGATTCTTCGTCCATCCAAAAAGCATTTTCATCTCTCTTTTTCGCCGCTTTTAGCCTCTCTCCTTCGCGACCAACCTTCGGTTTCTCAATGGCGTCGACGATGGCCATGAGATCGCCGACGCTGCTGCTCGTCTGCATTATTCCTCCATGCTTCCTTTGGTTCTTCCTCACCATCTCGGCTGCCATCAAACCATCGTCTTCCATGCTTCTCTTCCTCGAAGAAGGCTCGAAATAGTTCATGTTTAGACTCTACCACTTAACAATCTGACAGACTTGTGTGTAAAAACAAGATGAAAGATCAAAACAAAAGAGAGAGAGAGAGAGAGAGAGAGAGAGAGTGGCAAATGAATGAGTATGAAATGTGAGAATATATAAACTACACAAAAAGTGTTTCACAAAGGTACAACTGCTAGGAATAAGAATCCCCCACATAGAAGACGCCTGTTTTGGGAGAAATACAGCACCTGGTTTTGGCTGAAAAACAGTTGACGTTTACTATTCTAATTTCCTGTTTTGGGAAGTGGGGTCGTGTACTCTCTGTCCATTATGGGCTTTCCACATGGTTGTCATTGTTTTGCTTTCCCCACCATTTGTGAAGAAACCGGACATGGTAGATCTCTTGACCGCCAGGCCAGAAGTTAGACTCGGATTTGCTCAACTCATTCGGGGAGTTTTTAATCGCCCACAAAATCTTCTTTTTTGTTTTGATAGGCTTGTCCACAAATGACAAAATCTTAATTTATATATCCAACAAAGTTTTTTATTTGTCAAAACTCTCCAAACAAAGTACCCCTATTTCTCCACAACCACTAGTTTAATCTCATGTAATTTTAATGTTGATTATGAAGCTAAAGTATTACTATTATTATTTTTTTCTACGACATGAAGGAAGCTCCCATCACAATTCTGTTTAGTTGCACCAACACCATATTCAATTATAATATGATACAGATATGGTTTTTATTTTTCGCTACCGAATTCAACAAACATCTGAGATATCCAAATCCGTTAACACGTAAAAAACGGATCTGGTATGAACTTTTTACCATCTGAATCAAAATTCATTTAGCCAACATCTGATTAGTCCAATATGGTATTAGCCACATCCAATCCGAATCTGAACAGTTTACATCCCTAATCACAGGTCACATTGGCAAGACTCCCGTTGGTAAAACTCTTAAGATCTACTCTGTCAAATGGGGGAGTGCACCCAGCGTTGAACTTGTGAGGCACGCTCATTGAATTTCAAATAGTGCATATCTATAATTTTTTCTTATGTTCATGATCAGTTTCTTTTAACTACCTCTAAAGCGTAGAAAATATTCATTATATTGAAGCATGTAAGATTATTCAGTACAAGTGTTTTGTAACCTAAGTCACAAGAGCTAATTACTTAACAAAATTAAACTAAAAGTTTAGGGACTACTTGAAAAACAAGAAAACTTTGTTCGCTATATTTTTAAGTCAAAATGCTAGTCGTTGATTTGAAAATCCCCCGAAGCATAAAATAAAGAAAACCTAGGTTAGATTCATAAAAATGCATGGCAAATATAGTTTTTTCTTTGAATGATGAGGAACCCCGGGTGGGGCCTCATGACCACCCTGTAGGGTTTGATCTGGACACACCTACCGTGTGCCAGCAGGGTTTGATCTCAGCACCCTCACCTAACCACCCTGCTGGCCACTTGGGCGACCTCACAGTGGTAAAGCATCACAAATATAACAAACACTACAAAAATATCATGATTTTTATTATGATGTTCCAAATGCTAATATAATGCTTAAAAAACGTGATATTTTCGAAGAGGTCAACAACTTTGAAACTATTTTGTTTTTATCATGTTACAAAAAAGATTAAAAAAAAAATTATTGGTAAAATTTATATTATTATGATTTTTATTCTTATTTTTATATAGTTTAAATATTTTATACTTTTTATAATACCAACATTGTCTTCAAATATTGGGATGCAAATTAAATTTTTTTTATTTCACGAGATTTTCAGCAGAAAAGAGAAAAAGAAAACCCTAGGAAAGTACGCTGGCCACAAGGATAATTACCTTGTTCTTTTAGGTCACCATCGGTGGGACCCCGCCAGCAGTTCGTTTGGGGTAATATGGAACAGAGTGAAGCCACAAAGTTTCATTGCTTGGCCTATAAAATCCAACAAAACCCATCCAAAGATGGAGGCGAGAATGAATGGCAGGATTTTGAGACGGGGCGGGGGACAGGGGTGGGGGTGGAGACCTTGTCCCCCTCCCCCGTCCACTGTCATCCCTACTGTTAGCCGGTCAAAAAAAAAGTCAGGATCGGGTACATTATTATTGCACAAAAATTTGTGCATTAAGCATTCCATCACCTTTTATCAGGTCTTCGGTCCCACACCTGATAGGCTCTGTCCCCAAGGTGGAGGGTGATCAAGTGCTTAATGCACAAATATTTGTGCAACCATATCGCACCTGATATTTTCACGTCAAAAAGTGGGAGGTGATATATGTTTCCTTCTCTTTAGTTTTCCAAGCCGGTTTGTGCTAACAGAAACTTTGCTTTGGTTCATTCAAAAGGCTTTTTTGGCATCAACACTGTGAACTCCCACTGGACATGATACAAAACCAGAGAATGCAAGAGTCCCCATATATCACTGAAAAATACAAAAGGCTCCACAAAGCAAAACCTTAGTTGATTATGTCTGGAAAACTTGGATTCTGAGATTTCACGCATTAGATTTTGCAAATCGAGTGGCTCATAACCTATCGTTTTTTAGGAGGCGCATAGAATGGTGTTGGGTCTCTTTTTAGTCACGGTGAAAGATTAAAGGAGCCTTGTATTGGTTTTCATATGGGAAAAGTGTCTCACTCACAAACCAGACAAGCAGATTTTAATTTTATTAGAGGACTCACAGGATCTACAAGGCAAGACCATATATATTTTCAGGGATCAGGTGGACACCAGGCAAAATACTACAGTCAATGGAGACGCTGACAACAATTTGATTATATAATTTAATACAAAGTCACCAATGGGAGCTCAGCTTGTGTGGCAGGAGCAGTTAGTGCACGTCACCTTGTGTTGAGATTGGAAATGGTATGATTGTATAACTGGTAGGGGTCTGCCTAACCTCAGCTTAAAAAAAAAAATTTAATACAAAGTCTAATTAGAAAGATAATTAAAATAAGGGTTACTCACACGTGGCATGAATAAAAAAAGGCTTCAATATATACTATAATACTATCCATCCCCGAAAACCAAGGGGGCCCTACGTCTACACTTTTCTTTGGTTTGAACTCAGTGAACCATCGGTCTTTTGAAATCTGTTGGTACATACCACCCATCCACAAGGGGGTGCATGAGCACGAAGCCCAATAAAAGGTTAACTTATCACCAAGGAGGTGTGGGCTTTACATGGACACCCTTCATGTGTCAATTAATTACGAACCTTTTATTCCCAACCATTCTAAATGGACCTCACATTTCATCAATGGTTCTCACTCCTATTTTTGGACCTCCACCCACAATCTCAATAAGTAATATGGCTCAGCATGGCCTACATCAAAAGTAGGGATGGCAGTAGACCGGGGTTCAATAGGGCCCTGCCCCGCCTCGCCCTATTTGAATCGAGGATGAAGGGTATGAAATGGGGATAGAGGTGGGAATGAAGGTTAAAATCTATCTTCATAAAGGGATGGAGGCGGAAATGGACTTATGCTTTCCCCCACCTCGCCCGATCCTCATCCCAATTCTTGCCTTGTCCTGACCGCCCTGCCCCCTCCCCAATTCTTCAAGGAATGACTATAGACCGAGGAGAAATGGAGCCCTGCCCCACCTCACCCCGTCTGAACTGGGGACGGAGGACTTGAAACAGGAATGAAGGCGGGGTGAAGGTTAAAATCTATCCCCGAGAGAGGATGAAGGCAGAGATAGAGGTTTGGATTTTGAGATGGTGCGGGGGTAGAGACCTTGTCCCCCTCCCCCGCTCCGGTGCACTGCCATCCCTAATCAAAAGTTACAGATTGGTGTCATCACCAAGCAGTCAAATTGTCAGGGTCATTGCCATATCCTAGTCTAACAAGATGCTGGTATCAAACGCAATCTATTGGGATGGGATAGATAAGAACGAAAGGACAAAGGAGAAGGGGGGAGTTTGGTGGTTGGTTCGCGGTTTCATTCAGCCACAGTATTGTCACAATACCATGAGCCAAGGAAAGCCACAAAAAGCAACTTTTTTTTCCCTTAGTTTTGTGTGGGTCCCAACAACAAGAGGGTTGATGTCGTTCCGGTACCTCTGACAGCTCACTTGAACTGATTTGTCCCTCCAGCTGTATTGACCCTCCAGGAGTGTTAACGGATCGGGTTTGGTTTGGATCCAGGTGAAACCAGACTTGCACCTCATTTTCGGGTATGATATTGGGTCTCAACCTGGGTTTAATTGGGTTCATTATAAGAAAAACTATAACCAGACCCAATAATAACTACATGAACCAGACCTAGATCATACCTGGTAAAACCATATTTTTTTTTTATCATTTTTACATTGAAAAATTGCAGGTCTTAAACGAAACTCGGGTCGAGTCCGGTTCTGATATAAAATTTCACAAACTATACCTGGGTCCATGTATTACTCAAACTTTCAAGTCCAGACCCAGGTTTTAATCGGGTCTTCTTATTTATCACCAGACCCAGGTGTGTGGTTTCTTGGAGAGACGGTTTGAGAGCACTTGGTAGGGCCATGTGATGTGCACCATTTGCATGCCATGTTGCCCGTCCTGACCAGGTCCAAAGAACCAGGTGAAGTACTTTCGATGTTAATCTCTATTTTTACCAAATCAAGCGTTGTTTTGCTTTTACCAGCAATAGATCCAATGTGAATGCCTTGTGTTGTATGGTCTCACTAATCTTTTCGATCTGTCAAAGAAGATGGATTCAATAAGTGATGAATGTAGTGGGAGGAAAACAAGCGTTAAAAACTTGTATATTGGATCAGTGGATACGATTGTGGAAAGCAGGATAAGCAATTGTAGAAACATAAGAGAACTGAATAGGATCCGGTACTGGGTCTGGATCAGGGTCTTATTTCACGTTTATCTTATCTATCTTCACATCTTGAAGTTCTTGAAACAATATAGGCAGCCAATAATGGAATTTGCAATTAACCTTGGTCGTCCTCTATCCTCAACATGATTATTGATTAGGTGAACAAGATCACCTCTATAAGAAGTGAAGGATAAACGATTTTCGAGCGAGTGAAAAGCATATTTTGGCTAAGAGCCTCCTTACACGTGCCTCCATCTCTTGCAATTGATGTGGACTATGCAATGCCTGGAGCTTGTCCTGACGACCCTGGTTGTTTGAGAATCAATGCCAAATTGTCATATCTAGAGAATATTCATCCACTTTCAATGGAAAAAAGTGGGATAGATATGTTTTATATGGGAATAAAAACAGGCCAAGCTGACAAAAACAGGAATTTTTCCACGTTTGCTAGAAGAGGGCATTCTCTATGAGAGACGGTGCTGCCACTGACAGCCACCCATCTCAACATTTCTCAAGATGGAGACCACCTCCATGTTGAGAAATGTCAAGATGGGTGGCTGTGTGGGTGATGCATGATGCAGCGCCGCTGCATATTATGTGAACACCTGCTAGAAACATAGAAATAGTGTGTCCCACCTATTTTCAGAGAAGTTTTTCTTTCTTCCAAAACTTTCACCAGCATTCAGACTGGGCCTAAAGAACTTTTGTTCATGTACTACAAGAAAAAAGGGTTTTACTGGAGCATGAATTACGCCAGTTAAAACCTTTACTGGTGCAAACTTGCACCAGAAGTATCTCCAGTAAAGGTCATGCCGATAATACATTTTACTGGCACAGCTTACATTAGCCAGTAAAAAGATATTTTTACTGGCGCAAATTCTGTGCCAGTAAATAAATTTTCCTGATGCAAACTTGAACCAGTGACGATTCTCTAAGCATAATAAAAGCATTTTCACCGGCGCAATTTTGCGCCAGTGAAAGGTTTTCACTGGCGCAAATCTGTGCCAGAAAATATTAGACCACATGCACAAATATGCGTCAAATGAAAATATTTTCATTGACGCATATCTGTGCCAGTGAAAACTCTTCACTGGCGCAAAATTGTGCCAGAAAAAATAATGTTCACTGGCGCAGATTTTTGCGAGTGAAAATCTGAATTTTTTTTCTGGCATCATCGATGAAGCCAGTGAAAACATTTCATATAATTAACAATGCTGGGAAAGAGAATGTATATCTACATTTGGAGACTTTAACAATGATGAGAAAGAGAATTTAACATTTCATATACAGTTAATGTCAATATCTACATTTGGAGAATATAACAATTTTGTGTGGACGTCCAACCACCCAAATGGACATGATGTAAGCAATGCAACAAGTGCTTTTTGCCCCTCTTGCTCAGCCGATTCTTCCTATCCTTCAACAGCTACATCACAGCATCGGATGTGCATGAGTGCTCAAGATCTCCTGACACATGATGAAGTTCATCTGGTGCTGCTCTTATAAGATTGAGCATTTTCCAGGGCTCTCTTCTCTGCAACATTAATGCCAGTCTCCATAATCTATATGATTTAAAAAAAAATCACAATAAAATATGATATTTTAAAATGAAAATGCCTCTACAGGAAAAGCCATTTATCAAATCTAATTTATATATGGCTATTTGATTACAAATACATTAAGTTGATGACACTTTATCAAATCTAATTTATATATGGCTATTTGATTACAAACACATTAAGTTAATGACACTTTGAATGAAGAAGGAAACAAGAAGAAATTAACAAGGCATGTTTCTCTGCTTTACCGCATGATCTATAATGTCTTCAATTCTTCAATAAGCGGCAGAAGACATGGTATATGGCTGACATCCACAACAACTAAATTATATGCAAGTCGTATGCTATATGAAGTACTCAAAGTTCAAAAAGTATTAAAACCATCACTGGCTAACCTGAGTCTCACATTGCGATTATTTGTAGCAAAAGATAGATGCAATGTATCAAAATTTTTTCAAGCTAATGAATCTGCAGATGCCTTGGAACACCATCTTTGGTGCTACCTTCATGGTGCCATCTCATTTGAGAAGCAATCTTATATGACATAAACAACCTCTTCAATCTTAGTATCAAGAAAAAGTGATGAAAAGTCTTCACTAAATTTTTTTTGGGTTTTTTAGAAAATGAAAAAATGTACTATTTGATTGAACTTCAACTTTTTTTTTCATCTTGAAGGCTTACAAACATCACATACCTCTTTGGTAGCAAATTCTTTCCAATATATCATGCAATTGCAAGGGCATGCATCTGTCATTTCATAATTGAGACCAAAATTTTCAATTTCTGTCTTCTTGTCGTGATATGACTTTGACAATTGTATACCTTTAGGAGATTTATTACTCCAGCCATTATGATATTTTATATGAAACAGACGAATAATGAATGACAACTTTGTATATTTAGCAGATCTGGGGTATAATTCTTGATCAACATCACTCAGCAATTTAAAGTATGAATTAGCTTCTCAGCTATGACTTTTCATAGTCTCGCCTATTCCATTACCAAGAGAATCATATACTCCAAATGCATCATGTATCAATTCATCCTTATCATTTATGTTATCTTTGCACGCATTAACATACTCTCTTGTAGGTGAGATCACCGATTCACAATGATAATGCTACCATGTATAGCTTTGAATAATACCGAAACATACCATGTGTTCAACAACACTTTTGACTGATTGCAACAAGCAATTGTTCATCTTACGCACGGGCACCTTGTCTTTCCCTCAACAATTGTTTTGTTCTCTTGAGCAAAGATGATAAAGCTACAAACTCCATTCAAATAGTCAACACTCCTCCTATCAAATGCAAAACATAATCCGGATTCTAAATTATTTACATGTATTCAACTGTAAACAATTTTTAAATTTCAAAACAATGGAATTAAAGTTGGCATAAATACCTATCCTTTTGAATCCAACTTCTATCACCCATTGTGACTAGCTGGTTCCTTCTTTCGATCACTAGGTTAAAAATAGGACAAAAAAGCGACCAGTTAAATACATTATCATTTGTATTCATCGGTTAGTTAATGAAGTTATAGCTTAATTTGATTAAGTTGGCAATTTCACTAAATGATTTAGAGATATGATTTGTTAAGTTATTGAAAGAGAGATTGATCGTGTGTGTGACGCACACACACACACACACACACACACACATATATATATATATATATATATATATATATATATATATATATATATATTGGGAACCTTGATATGTTTTGTGACATGTCCAAAATTGGTAATTAGGTAAGACTAAAAAATGACAAGGGATTGAACTCATATCTTTATAATTGTTGGCAACCTGTGTATTCACTAAAAAGGTTACATTGTGCTCACTAAAACAACAAGAATGTTAACCTTGTTGATCGCTGGAAGGATTGATGGGCAAGATGAAACTTAGCCAGTTCAAAGTATTTGAAGAGAAGCCCAATGGAAGGTTGTATGTTCTCTATTTTAGAAACAACATAGATGGATTTAGCAAAATCATGCTGAAAAGATAAACAACCCAATGGAAGGTTGTATGTGCTCTAAGTAGCATGATGGTGCATCAACTATCAAACTTGTGGTAGTAGAAAAGACATATTTCTATAGTCACTGATGTTATTAGAAGAGCCAATACAAAAAAAAAATTGCAATGTAGCTGTTTGGGAAGTTGCATGTTCAAAGCAATGCCAAGGAAGTCATTTGTGTTGTGTGAAGGTAATTTCATTAGTTGACAGTTCTAAAACTATAGAACGTACCTGCATCGTACAAAAGAGGAATACGTGAGATAGAAAGCAGCGCACGAATAAACTATAATCATGCAATGATTCTACTTTTGTTCTGTTTAGCATCAAGACCCACATATAATTTATTATCTCTGTCATCTGTTCAAAATTCTCTTATGTCAAAATGTGGTTTTAGATTCGAATGTGGAATTAGCTGAAGGTTTATTTCTCGTATTTGATGAGTGGCTAAAACTAAAGTATATCTCGTCTAGTATCAAGATTTTTACAAGATTCTAGAGATAAGATTAATTGGAGAAGCACGAATATGGTCTCTTTTTATTCCATTCATGATTTATTTTATTGATATTACTGTACTTTGTCCAAAGAAGGTAATATGGGTGAATTATCCAATCAAAGATCTAAAGTTTTTTGCATGGTTTTTCTTAGTCAACAAAACTTTACTCGTGCTCTTTGCAGACAAAAAACTACTACACCAAATAGATACAAAAAAGTTTCTTGCAAAAAGTAAATCAATAACAAATTCCAAATAATAAACCATACACAAGCAAGCTATAATATCATCATCACCACTATTTTCAGATGCAAAAATTTAAAACTATAAAAGGAGTAATGAAAATAGTCGCTGACAAGGGTTACAAATAAACTTGATGTAAACCCCCTCCCACGAAAACGTCAGAAGGGATGAGATCGTTAAAATAAATAAAAAAAGACTTCCCCATTTTGGGGAACCGCCTTCTCGTTAAAACCTCACCCCTACAATCTGTGGGATGGGGTGAGGGTTATCCTCATCCCCCTCACCTTGCGTGAGGGCTATAAAAGCCCTCATGCCGCTTCCCTCCACCACTCACCAAGCGAGCGACAGAGGAAGGAAGACACAGGAAAAAAATTCTGAGAGAGTCGAAGAGAGAGGAGGACTTACCAAAATCCGGTCGGCGACAAGGAGGTAATCTTCCCCTTCTTCTTTCTGTTTTATCGGGTCGATTGAGGGCCGACAGCCATGGCTGCTGACGAGTTACTGTAATGAAAAAAAAGGGGAAACTGTGAGAGAGAGAGAGAGAGTGAGAGAGAGAGGGGGTCGACCGACCCCTCTGTCACAGGAAGTAAGGGATAGGGCCAGCTCAGAGGACTAGCCCTCCCCCCCCCCTGCAATAGGGTAGACGGAAGGGGCAGAGCCCCCTTCCACTTTTATTATGTTGATAACAGGTTGGCCTGGGTGCGAACCAGACCGAATCGAGTAAGTCAAAAAAAAAAAAGTTGATCGAACCAGTTCAGATGAAGTCAACTCAGACCAAATAGGTATGAACCGAACCAGTTTAGGTCAAGCCGGTTCAACCCGAATCAGACATACTAAACTGGTCAGGTTTGAATCAGACTGAGTCTTGTCTGACTGGGTCTCGGTTAGCAATTTGGATCTGGTTTGATCTGGATCAGACCTATTCTGCATCCCGTTAACCTAGACCAATCCAAATAAAACTAGATCTAGCGAGATCTGGGTCTGGACCTAGAATAGAACTGAATCTGGTTCATATCAGTTTGGTATCCAGATAAGAAATGGATCTGATTGAATCAGTTCTAGATCCAGATCAGAACTGAGTATAGATCTAGTCGGACAACCTTGGATCCAGATCAACATTGAGTCTCGATCCAGTAAAAAAAAATTAGATCCAGATAAAAAATGGATCTGGACCGGGTTGTGATTGTTTTTAAATTTTAAGAATAATTTTTGAAATACCAAAATGCCCTTATGTGTACCCAAGATCTATTTTGGTAAAATAGGCATAACTTTGCACTCCAAACTCAGAATTGAGTGAGGTTTGGTGCGTTGGACTCGTATCATATAGAAAAATTTACTTACCAACTGATTTTAGTCAAATTAGGGATATAAAAATCAAGGTCTCATGAGTCAATTAAAGAGGAGTATTTTGGTACTTCTGTTAGAATATAAGAGGTTTTGTGCATTAACACGAATATGCTTGTGTAATGAACAAATCCTACTGTTAGTGCATCTTTAGACTCGATTGCGACTAGAGTACAATATTCGTATTCAAGATAAGGGATATTATAAGTAATTTTATATGTGAATAAACCTTTTTACGTTGCACGTTATTGTTGTGAATTAACATGATTAGTAAGATAGCTTTTAAGTGTGAAAGTGATATGCATATATTAACCATGCATGATATTATGAGATGATTGCATACACACGTTAGTTATGAAGTACATGTTAGTTGTTGTATATCATGAATGTTTGAAAGATTATTTTGTGATAGCATATCTACGTGATAAATTGCTAATAGCATGCATTGTGACATGATGGTATTTAGACTTGAGTCTCATTTTATTCTATTTATGTTGTATGAATGGATATATTTAGATTAGATTGCATAACCTCTTAAATCTCAAAAGTGGAAACCTGTGTTAAGGGCTACCTGGTTTGTGACCAGAGTATAGCCACCATGGAGAGTAGGCCATCAGTGATTTAACGATGTGGAGACTCTATATTGTTGTGTGATTATTATGATATAAGTGTGAGTCCTAATGTCATCTTGAGATTAAAGAATAAGATCGGTCATGATCATTTCACGATATCACTCATGAGAGAATGAGTGAAATACGAGTTTGAGAATGTGGTTGTATGTGCTGAACTTAGATTATGACTTAGGGTTACACTCATACAGTGTTTGGGGACTTTAGACAACCATAGATGGTTGAGAACCATCATAGTTAGGATGAATCATGAACCATATCGAGATTGAGATTGAGCCTGACCTCCTGGCTAGCTACCGATGGGGTTCTCTTTTTGTTTTACAATAGTGCTTGGTGGTTCAGGGGCCACTGGGGGTGTATGATTTATTGCTTGGACAACATGTAGAATTGAAGTATTCTACGCAGGTTGCTACGCCCATAGATGACTATTACCGATATAACCGACCTAGGATTAGTTTGGTGATAGAGTGATTGAGAGAGTTAGTGGAGGATAATCAAAATATATAAACTTGTATAGTGTGTCGAGAAAACTAAACTCAGACTAGGGGCTTATAGCCCACTACAGTTGTAAGTTTGATTGTTTATTTGCTTATAATTATTTCTTACTAGATTGTACACTCACCCTCCTGTATAATTACAATTGTGAAAAAGATATTTTTTTTTTGTTATGAATGATGAACATTGTGAAGAAAGTGAGTTATTGAAAAAAAAAAATTGGCCATGTTTTCTCTATGTGAACTCCGTATGCTTTTTCTCTGAGAAGTAATACCAACCGAACTCGGATTCCTGAGGTCTCAGATCGAGGTGTTACAAAATGGTATCGAAGCCAGGTTCACATAAAAAGATTCATCATTCATAACAAGTTCAATGACATGATACAATATAAGTCTCTACTCGAAAAGAACATGTTAGAAATTAGATTGTTTTGTGATTAGAAAGGCCTAGTGAGCACAAAAATCATGAAGACCCTTTTGAGACACCTGTCGTAAGGAGAGAAGAGTTCATCGATGCAATGGCGATGGCTACTGGAGTCATGTAGAGCATGGCTCAGATTGTTAGAGAGTTGACACCACAACCCCCGCTGATTTACATCATAGCTAGAGAAAGAGATATGTACCGACATGACTACCTTGACACTACTTATAAGCGACAACCATGACCTTATGGATGAGGGACTCACCAATTCTGCTATCAGAAAGCTCGGTCAGTACATGGGTGAATGATGAGGGATTGGATGACAGCTCGAGGAAGAGTCACAGGGAGAGCATCCCCTAGCGCAAACTTTGTATTTCAGAGAGTGTCTCGTATGACCAGTGTAAGAAGACAACATATGTCTCGAGCTATCTAGGTGGTTGCCATGAGTGCAGCCAATCGAGAAGTTTTAAATTTAACTAAGGAGTTTCTTGTTGAGGAAACTAGGAGAGCAATAATTTAGGCCGTAGAGGCAGCTTGGTTGTTGCATAAGCGAATGAAAGCAACCCATGACTAGTTCACGGATGAGCAGCATCGAGAAAATCATGAAGATGCTACTGTTGATCTCACCTTACATACCTACACTTCCACTTTACTCCCATACAATATGGGTATCCTTCATGTGCCTGAGGATCCCATGATTGATCCTACTTTACCTACTTATACTCCTACTTTACCTCTATACGACTTGAATGCTCTTTCTATGATCCACCCTCAGCAGACGCGAAGGAGTTCAAGGAGAGGACCAAGCTTCGAATGGATCAAAGAGTAACATGGCAACATGACCATGCATATATTTTGCATTTTATTCATTCAATTTTATGCATGATGTATTGAAAATCATGTTAAAAACCCAGTCTTATCGGTATTTTTGAAAAACTGCATTTAAATTGGAAATAAAAGAAAAACCATATTTTTAAATAATTTCTTGCATTTTTTAATGCTTGATTTTGTTTAGGTTGTTTTAATTATCATAGAAGTGTTTAAATCATATTTTATTTGGTTTAGGAAAGGTACTTTTGTGAAACACATTTTTTAGAAACATTGTTGTGAAATTTTTGAAAATATATTGGAGTCTTTTGAAAAAAACATGTAAACCTAATTTCTTGAGTATAAATAATAAAATTTTTCTCACATAACACATTTTTCCTTCTCTGTAAACTATGTCCCCTCTCTCTCTCTCCTCTTTGCCTTTCCTTCTTTCTTTCTCCCCCTTTTTCGATCGACTGGTTGCCTACCTCTTTCTTTTTGCTTTTTATGCTTTTTAATCATTCTTCTAAACTCTGTCATCGCTGGTTCCTCGCATCCCCTCTGTCAAAGAGAGAGCGGAGTTCATTCGATTGTAGCGGGAAAGGCCACCTTCTTCCTCTCAACCCTTCTATCGGAAGCGGATCATACAGTTTGCTTCTTCTTCCTCATTTTTTTGTAGTTCTATAGATTTGTGTTTTTGCATGTCATAAATTATATTATTGCATGTAGTTTTGTTTGATCATTGCATATTCATCATATTCAGATTAGATTAGTTTTAGATTTAGCATTTGTAGTTTTGTTTGATCATTGCATAATCTAAATTAGCCGTTTTTCTTGATTGTGCATAGAATAACTATAGTCTAGTCCAATCGATAGTTTTAACATAGTGTCTTCTGATCTTTTCTTGTTTTTTAATTAAGTTTAGGTTAGAGTTAATCCACATCATATTTTTAATATTCGGTGTTTTAAAGATCACGTGAATAGTCTTTTTACTATTAACTGAGATGCATTTTGTGTTCTTTTGTCCATTTATTTTTTTTAGAGTAAATAGATTAGGTTAGGTATATTATTTCAAAGTTTGTTAATTAGATTAGCTTAATCTTGAATGTCGTACAACATGTTTCATTGTGTCCTTTGGTTGTTAGTTAGTTATCATTTTTGCATTTAGTCCCATAGCTAGTTTCAATTGATTCTTTTTAGTCAGTTAGCATTAGTTGTTAGTTAATTTTCTTGGTAGTTAATTCTTGTTAATTTTTATTACTTATTAATGTTAGATTAGTTAATTAGTTAGTCAGTCATATTAGGTTGATTTCTTTCTTGATTTTGGTTAACTTAGTTTCGTGATTTCTTGAATTAGTTAGTCATTAGGTTGTTACAATTTAGTTCTAGTTAGTTAGTTTATTTTACTATTTTGTCATTTAGTGTTTAGCTTGTTCATGTTAGTTCATGTTTGTTTCATGTTAAGTTACTTTATTCTTAATAGTCATATTTTTATTTTTGTGATTTTTCATCAAACTAATATTGCATTTTTGTTTAGTTTTTCTGTTCTTTGTTTTTTTTATATTTTTGTCTTGCAAGGAAGCGTTTAGACATGCGGTGAGCCCTAGAAAATACCCTCGAAGAGCCCTTTGAGATCCTTAAAAGGTCTTCTCAAAAGGCCCTTTATGCTCTTCAGAGACCCTCAGGGAACCCTTCACAAAACCAAGCAACCCTCAAAAGAAAAAAAAGATTATAGCAACAACAAGAGGGAAGCAGGAGATGACAAAAGGGACTAAAAGCTCAGAGCACTAAAGATCTTTTCTTTTTTTTTTAGTTTAAGATTTTATTTTATTTAATTCAATTCAATTGGGTTTGTAATAAGGCACTTTATTTTTATTTATTTAAGCCCTCTGCAAGGGGTCACACTCTCATTTATTTAGTTAATTAATTTTTATTTTTAAGGCAATAAAGAGTAGTTTAGCTTTTCTGTGGAATACAAAGTATTTTCTCGTTCCTTGAGTTTGATTCGGACTTCACCACTAGTGTAAACAACTTTTTATTATTTGATGCACGATTTGCATAAATTTTTTATTGAAAATATATTTTTAAAATACTTTATTGAAAAAGTTGTATCACGACGCATTTAAGAATACTTAGCTTTATTTAGTCTATTTTGATTATTCCTTGTGTTGCTTTATTTTTTTCTTGGTTGCTTAATAATATTTCATTTATGTGTACTCGGATGATTAATGAAATAAAATAAGATATTTTGAGCAAATGAGTGTTGTAATCGCTAACATGTGATGAAATTTTATACAAGTATAAATGAATCAAATAATGATAAGCCTATTATGTGATAATTTCAATGTAGTACATGAGTTGTTTGACTCTAGGGCTACACATAGCTTCACTGTCTTAACTTTTGTGAAACAGTTGTCAGTTGCACCTTCATAATTGAGTGTTTCTTACTTAATAGAAACACCTATAGACGAGTTCATCGTAATGGACACTGTGTATAACAATTGTATAGTAAAAATAGAAAACTGTGAGTTGCTTGTGAATTTATTACAACTCAATTTTAAGGATATAGATGTTGTCCTTGGCATGGATTAGTAGTCGGACTACCATGCCACCATTGATTGTAAAATGAAGTGTAGCAGTTTTCAAATCCTCCAGACTCCAACTTTCACATATTAGGGTATTAAGAAACTACCCAATCTAGTGATCATATTTTGCCTCAAGGCCAACAAATACATTCAAGAAGGATGTACGAGATTTCTAACCTTTATGAAGACCGAAGGGAGAGAAGACCTCATCATATCTAATGTGGATATAATTCGTGAATATGATGATATTTTTCTGGAAGAACTATCAGGTCTCCCTTATCGAGAAATTGAATTTCAGATTGATCTCGTTCCTAAAACATCGCCGATTTTGAAGGTTCCTTATCACATGGCATATGCAGAACTTAAGGAGCAACTGTAAGAATTATTTGAGAAAGGTTTTAATTGTCTGTCAGTATCTTCTTGGGGTGCTTCAATTCTATTTGTCAAGAAGAAGGACAGATCACTGCGAATGTGTACAGATTATCGATAACTGAATGCAGTGACCATCAAGAATAAATGTTCATTGTTGTAAATTGATGATTTGTTCGATCAACTTCAAGGAGTTGTATGTTTCTCGAAGTTAGATATGAGATCGAGTTATCTTCAGTTGAAGATATAGCTAAGATGACATTTAGATCAAGATACGGCCATTATGAATTCTTGGCCATGCCTTTTGGTATGACTAATGCACTAACAACCTTCATGAATATGATGAATAGGGTTTTCAAATCATATTTGGATAAGTTCGTGGTGATATTTATTGATGACATTCTCATTTATTCAACAACGAGAGAATAACATGAACACCTGAGGATAGTTCTGCAGACACTCAGAGAACACCAACTAAGTGCCAAATTCTCAAAGTATGCATTTTGGTTAGAGCAAGTTTTCTTCCTTGGTCATATTGTTTCTAAATATGAAATTATGATAGACCCTGCAAAAATTGAAACAGTCACCAATTGGGCTAGAAACAAGAATGCTAACCAGATTCATAGTTTCTTGATATTGGCTGGGTACTATCAACATTTTGTGGATGAGTTTTCTATGTTGGTAGCTCTAATAACAAAGGTCACTAAGAAATATGTAAAGTTTGAGTGAATGATAAGTGTGAACAGAGTTTCAAGAGATAAGGAAGTGTTTGAGCATTGCTCCAGTGTTGGTCTTACCTTCTAGTGGTTTCACTATTTACAGTGATGTTTCTTATAAGGGATTGGGATGCATTCTGATGCAGTATTGTAAGGTGATAGTTTATGCATCTCGTCAACTTAAAACTCATAAAGTCAACTATCTGACGCATGACTTGGAGCTAGCAGCGGTTGTATTCGCCCTCAAGATATGAAAACACTATGTGTATAACAAACAATTTAAAGTTTTTATTGACCATCAAAGCCTCAAATATTTGTTTTAACAAAGAGACTTGAACTTGAGGTAAAGGAGATGGTTGAAATTTTTACAAGATTATGATTTTAAGATAAAATATCACCTTGGAAAAGTGAATGTAGTTGTTGACACTCTTAGCAGAAAGTCAGGAGCATTGGCTAGACTCGCGGATTGAAAATTATTTTCCTTGATCGCGCAACAAAAAGTAGAACCTCGATGCTTACCAGGTCGGTTACTATTTGTGCAAACTACGTTGAGGTCAGAATTGTAGGCACAAATTAAGAAAAATGCTTACCAAACCGAATCGAGTCAATTTGGGTCACAACCAGACCGAACCGAGTAAGTAAATAAAAAAAATCCAGTCAAACCAGTTCAGACCAAACTGGTTTAGAAGGAATTGGGTTAAGATCAGCTCACCTCGTAATAAACTAGTCTGAACTGAACCAGTTTAGGTCGAACCAGTCCAGATCAAACCGGTCCAAACCAAATCGGTTCAGACCGATCTAGACAGATCGAGCTGGTCTAGGTTTGAATCAGACCGAGTTAGGTCTGACTGGGTCTCGATTTTTAGTTCGGATCTGGATTAGACCTATTCTAGATCTAGTTAACCTGGACCAATCCAAATAAAATTGGATCCAGTGAGATCTAGATCTGGATCCAGAATAAAACTAGATCTGGTTCGTATCAGTTCAGTATCTAGATAAGAACTCGATTTGATTGAATTAGTTCTGGATCCATATCAGAACTGAGTTTGGATCTAGTCGAACAGTTATAGATCCAGATCAGCAATGAGCCTGGATCCAGTCAGACAATTTTGGATCCAGTTAATAAATAGATATGGATCGAGTTATGATTATTGTTATTTTCAAATTTTAAGAATAATTTTTGAAATGACCAAAATGCTCGTATGTGTACCCAAGATCCATTATGATAAAAGGGGCATAACTTTGCACTCTGAATTCGGAATTGAGTGAGGTTTGGTGCGTTGGACTTGTATCTTAGAAGATAATCTACTTGCCAACTAGTTTTGATCAAATTAGAGATAAAAAAATTAAGGTCTCATGAGTCAATTCAAGAGAGGTATTTTGGTAATTTTGTTAAAATATAAGAGGCTTTGTGCATTAATATAAATATGCTTGTGCAATGACCAAATCCTACTATTAGGTCATCTTGAAACTTGATTGCGATTAAAGCACAATATTCATATTCGAGGCATGAGACATTATAAGTAATTTTATATGCGAATAAACCTTTTTATGTTGTATGTTATTGTTGTGAATTAACATGATTAGAATTATAGCTTTTAAGTGTGAAAATGATATGCATATATTAACCATCTATGATATTGTGTAATGATTGCATACATATGTTAGTTATAGAATACATGTTAATTGTTGTGTGTCATGCATGTTAGAAAGATTATTTTGTGATAGTATATCTGTGTGATAAATTCTTAATAGCATGCATTGTGATGAGATTGTATTTAGACTTGAGTTCTATTTTATTCTATTCATGTTGTATGAATGCATATATTGAGATTAACATGCATAACCCCTTAAATCTCGGAAGTGGTGACCTGTGGTAAGGGCTACCTGGTTCACGCTCAGAGTGCAACCACCAAGGAGAGTGTGTTGTCGGTGATTTAACGATATGGAGACCCTACATCATTGCATGCTTATTATGAGATAAGTGTGAGTCCTGATGTCATCCTGAAATTATAGAATGAGATTGGTCATGATCATTTCACGATATCACTCATGAGAGAATAAATGAAATACTTGTTTGAGAATATGGTTGTATGTGTTAAACTTAGATTATAACTTAGGGTTACACTCACACAGTGTTTGAGGACTCTAGATGAATGATTGAGAACCATCATAGTTAGGATGTAGCATGAACCATACCGAGATTGAGACTGAGGCTGACTGACAGGGTCCCTTTTTTGTTTCACTGTAGTGCTTGGTGGTCCGGGAACCACTCAGAGTATATGGTTCATTGTTTGGCCAACATGCAGAATTGGGGTATTCTATGCAGGTTGCTATACCCATAGATGACTATTATGATATAATTGACCTAAGATTAGTTTAATGATAGTGATTAAGAGAGTTAGTGGGAGATTAATTACAACTGTAGGTTTCTGATACACTAGTACAAGCAGGACTTGATCGTTTACTTCTTCGGCAGAGCACTTCATGGTTTTTATCTTTCATATCATTGAGCATTCATATATTTGTTATTTTCTTTTGTTATGAATAATGAAAATTGTGAAGAAAGTGAGTTATTGAAAAAAAAAAATATTAGCCATGTTTTCTCTGTGTGAACTTTGTATGTTTTTCTTCTAAGAAGTGATACAAAACAACTCAGACACCTGAGGTCCCAGATCAAGGTGCTACAAAATAGTATCAAAGCCAGGTTCACACAAAGAGATTCATCATTCATAACAAGTTTAATGACATAGGATACAATATAAGTCTCTACTCGTTAAGAACACGTCAGTAATTAAATTATTTTGTGATTAAAAATAGCTAGCGAGCACAAAAATCTTGAAGACCCAAGGGCACAAGACTCTTTTGAGCCACCTGTCGTAAGAAGAGAAGAGTTCATCGTTGCAATGGCGATAACTACTGGAATCATGGTGAACATGGCTCAGATTGTTAGAGAATTGACACCATGACCCACATTGATTTTCATCATAGCTAAGGAAAGAGATACATACTGACATGACTACTTCGATACTACTTACAAACGACAGTTGCAGCCCTATGATCGAGGGAATCACCAATCCCATAGTCAAAAAGCTCAGTCAATATGTGGGCGAATGACAAGGGATTGGATGGCAGCTCAAGGAGGAGTCATAAAGAGAGCATCTCCTAGCACAAACTTTATGTTTCAAAAAGTGTCCCATATGACCTATGCAAGGGGAAAACATATGTACTGAGCCGTCTAGGCAGTTGCCAAGAGTGCAGCCAATCTAGGAGTTTTAAATTCGATTGAGGAGTTTCTTATTGAAGAAACCAGAAGAGTGGTAATTTAAGCCGTAGAGGCAGCATGCGTTGCTGCATCAGCGAATAAAAGCAACTCAGGACTAGTTCAGGGATGAGCAACATCTAGAAATTCATGGGAGAGGCGAGGATGAAGATCTCACTATTGATCTTACCTTACATACCTACACTCCCACTTCACTCCTATACAATATGAGTATCGTTTTTATGCCTGAAGATCCCACAGTCGATCCTACTTTACCTACCTATACTGCTACTTCACCTCTATACGACTTGAATGCTCCTCCTTTAACCTACTCTCAACAAATGCAAAAAAGTTTGAGAGAACCAAGCTTCGGATGGATCGAAGACTAACATGATGACACATTTAGGAATACTTAGCTTTATTTAGTCTAGTTTGATTATCCCTTGTTTTGCTTTGTTTTCTTCTTGATTGCTTAGTAATATTTTATTTATGTGTACTCAGATAATTAATAAAATAAAATAAGATATTTTGAGCAAATGAGTGTCATAATCGCTAACATGTGATAAAATTTTATACAAGTATAAATGAATCAAATAATGATAAGCCTATTACATGATAATTTCAGTGTACTATATGGGTTGTTTGACTCTAAGGCTACACATAGTTTCATTGCATCAACTTTTGAGAAACGGTTGTTAGTTGTACCTTCATGATTGAGTATTTCTTACTTAATAAAAACATATATAGGCAAGTCCATCGTAGTAGACACCATGTATAACAATTGTATAGTAAAAATAGAAAATTGTGAGTTGCTTGTGAATTTATTGCAACTCAATTTCAAGGATATAGACGTTGTCCTTGGCATGGATTGGTTGTTGGACTACCATGCCAACACTGTTTTAGAAAGAAGTGCATCAGTTTTCAAACCTCTCAGACTCCAACTTTCATATATCAGAGTATTAGAAAACTATCCAAGTCAACGATCATATCTTTACTGAAGGCCAACAAATATATTCAAAATGGATGTATGGGATTTCTGGCCTACATTTAGACCAAAGGGAGAGAAGGTCTCACCATATCTGATGTATACATAGCTCATGAATATGCTAATGTTATTTTGGAGGAACTACCAGGTCTTACTCTCGATAGAGAAATTGAATTCCAGACCGATCTCGTTCTTAGAACATCTTTTATTTCAAAGGCTCCTTATCAGACGAGATCTGTAGAACTTAAGAAGTAGCTATAAGAATTATTAGAGAAAGGTTTTATTCGACCGTCAGTATCTCCTTGAGGTGATCCAATTTTGTTCGTCAAGAAGAAGGACGGATCCCTACGAATGTGTATAGATTATCGGCAACTAAATGTAGTGACCATCAAGAATAAATATCCATTGCTGGAAATTAATAATTTGTTTGTTCAACTTCAAGGAGCTGTATATTTTTTGAAGTTAGATATGAGATCAAGTTATCATCAGTTGAAGATTAAGAAAGAAGATGTATCTAAAACAACATTTAGATCAAGATACTGCCATTATGAATTCTTTGTCATGCCTTTTAGTCTAACTAATGCACTAGTGGTCTTTATGGATACGATGAATAAGGTTTTCAAACTATATTTGGATAAGTTTGTGGTGGTATTTGTTGATGACATCCTCATTTATTCAACGACAAGAGAGTAACATGAAGAACACTTGAGGATAGTTTTGCAGACATTCAAAGAACACCAATTCTATGCCAGCGCTGAGAAGACCAACCAAGTTTAAGCAGTGCTTGAGCTTAACCACTAGAAGCGGCTATATCAACATGTCAGCTGGATTGTCTTCTGTACCAATCTTCTTCACAACATTTTTTCCTTGAGAAATAACCTCATAAATGAAATGGTACATGACATCAATGTATTTTGTCCTTTGGTGATACATCTTATCCTTAGTCAAGTGAATAGCACTTTAACTATTACAATAGACAATAATCACCTTCTGACACGAATAAAGCTCACAAAACAAACCTCTTAACCATATCACTTTCTTCACTACCTTTGTAATTGCCATATACTCGGCTTTCGTAGAAGATAATGCAATAGTAGGTTGTAAGGTAGCCTTCCATCTAACAACACATCCACCAACTGAGAAAACATACCCAGTGAGAGACCTCCTTTTATCAAGGTCTGCTGCAAAATTTGAATCAACATATCCTGTCAAAACATCACCATTTCTCTCAAACTCTAAACATGTGTCAATAGTATCCCACAAATACTTGAAAATCCACTTTATAGCATGCCAATGTGCTTTACCTGGATTTGCGAGGTGCCTGCTCACAACACTGACTGCCTATGAAATATCTGGATGAGTGCAAACCATAGCGTACATCATACTACCAACTGCACTAGATTATGAAACACGTAACATATATTCTTCTTCTTCTAGAGACTGTGATGATAGCCAAGTTGAATGCCTAAAATGAGAAACAAGTGGTGTAGCAACTGGCTTGGCATCCCACATGCCAAAGTGCTTAAGTACCTTCTCAACGTACTTAGCCTGAGTCAAACATAACTTGCTTGCAACCCTGTTTCTTTGGATCTCTATTTCAAGATTTTTCTTAGCTGCTCCTGAATCTTTCATCTCAAACTCACTTCTGAGTAGTGATTTCAACTTGTTGATCTCAGACATTTCTTTTCTTTTGCTGCAATTAACATGTCATCAACATATAATAACAAATAGACAAAAGAGTCGTCTAACAATTTTCTGAAATAGAGACAATTGTAATATTGACTTCTAGAGTAACCATGCCAAATCATAAATGCATCAAATCTCTTATATTATTGCTTAGGAGATTGCTTCAAACCATGTAAGGATTTCTTTAGCAAACAATCATGGTCCTCTTTTCCTTCAACAAGAAAACCTTCAGGTTGCTGCATATAAATTTTCTCTTCAAGTTCACCATGCAGGAATGTTATTTTCACATCCATCTGACTCTAACTCCAAGTCATGAGAAGCAACTAAAGCTAGCAAAACACGAATGGAGTTATGTTTTACAATAGGTGAGAAAAAATCATTGTAATCAATACCCTCTACCTAATTGTAGCCTTTTGCAACCAATCATGCCTTATATCTACCATCTTCAACATCTGGAATACCTTTCTTTCTTCTTGAAGACCCACTTGCAGCTAACTACTTTCTTTCCCTTGGAAGCCTCCACCAACTCCCGAGTCTGATTTTTGTGAAGAGGCTCAATCTCTTCTTCCATAGCAACTAACCACTTATCAACATCTCCACGAGATATAGCTTCTGAAAATTGGGAAGGATCATTAGCATCAAATGTCTCCTCTATAACAGACAATGCATAAGCAACCATGTCTGCATAGCCATATCTCAAAGGTAGTATAGTCTCTCTTCTCTATCGATCACCAGCAAGAGAATACTGTTGAACTTGTGGAGTTTCCTCCACTTGTTGTGTATCAGGCACCTGAGTGTGCTCTTGTTGGAAAGATCTCTGATGTGAACCTGTAGGCTCGAACTCCACCTGCTCTTTAATACCGCTTGGAGAACATGTATTTTGTGGGACAAATATCTCTTTCTTTAGATGTAAGATTGCAGACTCATCGAAAGCGATATTCCTTTCAATTATAAATTTAGGTGACTTCGGGTTAGGACACCAAAGTTATATCCTTTGACTCCTGAAGGATAACCAAGGAATATACATTTCTTTACCCTCGGTTCTAATTTTCCATCATTCACATGAACATAAGTAGGGCAACCAAAAACTCTTAAATCAAAATAGTCTGGAGGATTACCTGACCACATTTCTTCTAGAGTTTTAAAGTTGATGGCGGAGGTTGGAGATAGGTTCACCAAATAACAGGTTGTGGACACTGCTTCTGCCCAAAGGTCCTTGCTTAGACTTGCATTTGATAGCATACAACGGGCTCTCTCTAGAAGAGTTCTGTTCATTCTTTTTGCAACTTCATTTTTCTGTGGAGTGGATCTTACCGTACGGTGCCTAACAATACCTTCAATTTTATAAAACTCATCAAATTTTGTAGAACAAAATTTTGATCCATTATCTAAGCCTCTTAATTTCCTTCCCTTTTTGTTTTTCAATCAAAGCCTTCCACTACTAAAAATGCTTAAACACTCCATCCTTATGTTTAAGCATGAACACCCAAACTTTTCTGGAATAGTCATCAATAAAAGTCAGAAAATATCGTGCACCACCTTTTGATAGAACACGAGAGAGACCCCAAAGATTTGAGTGAATATAATCCAGAGTAGCCTTGGTTCTATGTATTGTTGTCTTGTACTTTGTCTACAAAACAAGCCTCTCTTGCTCAATAGGGTCATTCCCTTCTCGCTTATATGTCCCAATCTCATGTGCCATAACTTGGTCACATCTTCTTCTGACATAGAGGTAGATGCAGCAGTAGTTGTACCAGTAACAATAGTGCCTAACAGGGTGTATAATTCACAGATCTTTTTCCTTTCATCACAACAAGGGCTCCTTTGTCTATCTTCATAACTTCACCTTCAGTTGAATACTTGCACCCATTAGAATCAAGGGTGCCCAAGGAAATGAGATTTTTCTTCAAATCAAGAACATCTTTGACCTTTGTCAATGTCCTCACAATACCATCAAACATCTTGATTCGAACTGAACCAATCCTAGTTGTTTTGCATGGAGCATTATTTCTCATCAAGAGAACTCCACTCACTATAAGAAAAATGTTAATTAGCGATGAAAATTTATGACGAATTATTTCATCGTAAATTTGTGACGGATTAGCTAGAGAAAACTAGTCATCCCTAAAAGTGGAATTAGTTGCAGAATTAGCGACGGAA
Organism: Nuphar pumila; assembly: GCF_984573655.1. Classification (NCBI taxonomy): domain Eukaryota; kingdom Viridiplantae; phylum Streptophyta; class Magnoliopsida; order Nymphaeales; family Nymphaeaceae; genus Nuphar; species Nuphar pumila. The sequence goes on from NC_143255.1 coordinate 38,704,768, forward strand.
AAAATCTATCTCAAGATCTATCATAAATTAGCGATGAAAACATTCTGTCTTAAACTCCATCGCAACTTAGCGATGGATAAGCGACAAAATTTTTCCATTGCTACTTTGCTACGGTGTTTGAGATGGAATGTTTCCGTCACTAATTTTTTATATAAAATGGCCAACTAGGGCACGAAATTCTCCCCCTGTGAGCGACGCTCGAATCCTCTCCCTTTCATCGCCTTTCTCGACCTATCATCGTCGGCAAGCACAATTGTTAGCAACAACATCACCACTCTCTCTTCTCCGCTTCGGTTCCAATTTTCCCTATGGCCACCAATACCAGAGTCGCCGACAACCCCATTGGTAACCTCTTTGTCACTGTTTCCCCCTTTCGCCATGTCGTAGCTGTCGACGACCCTCAAGCATAAACAACAGTCCCTCGCACCTCCTCTCACTTGCTCGCCATGATTCAACAAGCCTCTCTCGGCTGACGACCTCTTTTTGCTGGCGACCTGATTGACGCGACCCCGCCGACCTTCTCTTATTTTCTCTCTGCTACCACCGTCGACTAGCGCGACCGACGAAAGCAGTCATCGACCTTCCATTCCTTCTTCCTTGTATCCTCCGGCCAACCAGAGCCGTTCTCATCGCTTTTTTCAAAACAACCCTCAATAGAACCCTAAAGCTAGTGGTTCCCAGGTAAAACCCCTTTTTTCTCTTCTTTCTATGTTTCTCCTTTCTCTTTTCGACAGACGACAGGGTTGACTTCTGCATCACCTTGTCGGCTTGGTAGGGGCTGACCCCTATTATTTTTCTCGTCATGCGAAGGTTGCCTTTTTCCTGCATCGAGCTTGTCAGGTAGGAGCAGACCCGTGCCTCCCCTTGGCATCGTGTCAACAGGGGTTTTCTTCTGTCGCATGGTTCTTGGCAAGCTCCCTGCCTCTGCTGCATCATGTCATCACTGGGTTGGAATTGGGTACCTAGGTGTGTGTGCCATCACTAGGTTGATGAGGGGCAGCGTGCAACCTTAGGGTGTTGTCCAAACTTATTTTGAACTTGTTAGGGTGTCGCTTCAAGGTTTTTGCAAATCAGGTCACCGAAGTTTTTTTTTATCGCTTATATGCAAGATCGTATTTAGATAAGTTGGTCGTTGTGTGTGTGCAGCGATAGCATTCTCTCCTTGTGAGAGGGACGAGTAGATTGCATCGTGTAGCACTTGCATTGGATTTTAAGGACTTCGAGCTTCATTTTACTTTTCGTCCATCGAAAAGGTAAGATTCCTAAACTAAAGTTTTAGAATGCTATTCATGTTGTATGATAGAAATCTAAATATTAGAATTGTATTGTTTTGCCTATATAGATGTGCATTGTAGGTGCGTAGCTGAGCTAATTGCGCGATACTTAGTGCTAAGCATCGCATGCGGCTAAAAAAATGTCATGCAAAAAGAAAGAAAAAGAATGTAAATGCAAAAGCATGCAAATCAGGTAAATACCCATGGTAAGTAAGTGGTGCAAGAGCACCACAAGTTATTTACTTTCTTGGATGCAACACTTTTCTACTCACACACTCACTTAGTTCTAGATATCTAAGACTGTTTTGCTGGAGTTTGGAGATCATGCTGAGCATGATTTGAATGTATGAGAATAGAAGTGCTCTTATTTTTGTAGTTTGGAGACCATGCTAGTCATGATTGTAGTTAGTGAGATATTAGAGTGTGTTTGTTGCAGATACATGTTTGACATTGTTGCGATATGAATGATTGAATGTATTGCATTGTTTAACATGACTATTCATGCTTGCATGAAGTTATTTTCGATTTGATTATGCATTCCATGTGAAATTGTAGCATAAAAAATTATATCATGAAAACATGCTTAAAATGAATATATCGTGTTTGTGAATGTGATTTCATTTTTCTAAATATGCTTGTGAGCATGTATAGTAAATCATGACATGATAGGGCCATCTTTCTATTTTAACATTATATCTTGCATATCATGTTACATTTCATGCATACTTAGCATATACATGCACAATTCATGCATAGTTATAAAACTGATTCATGTAGGACCTTTAAATCTTTACATTGCATGCATATGTCATGTCCATGCATGCTATGCTAAGATCAAGAGTTATGTAACTGATCCAAATAACATTTTTATTTATTAAAATATGGTTTGTTGAGGTCGCAGTGGATCCCAGCTCAATGATCGTCAGTTTTAACCTTCGTCTTCACGTACAACTTTGATAGGTATATCATTTAAATAATTATATACTTGATTAGTTTAAGTATACATTGTGTGAATTTCTAACTCATTATTCTATAGATGATGTTTCGTCTGCCATGACCCACCTACACCAGCTACTCATACACATCACTAGTCAACGCCGGTTGGTATGTATAGTTTCATAATGGTTAAAGTTATTTACTCAACATGTAGATAGAATGTGTATGTGAATTTTCTTATTTTTGTACAACAGTCCAAAAGAGTGATACAGATGTTGGGTCTTCTCAGTCTGACACACGATGACTCATTAAAATAGTGTATATCAATAGTCGACCATAAGTATTTCATAGTCACTTGTCCAATACTTATCTTATAAATAGTGTATATTGATAGTCGATTGTTAATGTGTACCAATTCATATGCAGCGCGAAGTCCGAACCACAAGAAGTGATTCGAGAAATTAGGAAGACACTAGTTCAGCATGTTCCAGGACCGGTCACTCAATGAAAAGATTACCCGAAGGAGGTGTTGGACAAATTATGATCTTCATTCATAGTATATAATCGTTTATCATAGCTAATATGTTTCATATTTAATTTTTTTTTATAGTCATGTGTACTAACTTTTTTAAATTATTTATAGGCTTCGAATCGCTTTGTGACTGCGAAGGAGGAGCAGGACGCGAGACTAGTGTAACAGAAGGTGGCTGCCAGTCGATTTACCGACATGCTTCACAATATAAAAATTGCAACAATAAAAGCAGCTGATGGGATAGATGATCCACTGCAGTGGAAAGGCCATGACCCTTCTACTATTAGGACAGATTATTAGGATGCAATGTGCGACAAGTGGGAAAGCCATGAATTTTGAAACCACTCTATAAAGGCTGCACAGAACCGAGCGAAGATGCTCGATATCCATCTACACACAGGTGGTTTTAGGACTTTTGAGAGCCACCAGAAGAAAATAGTAACTCATCAATATATGTATATATATATATATATATTGTGAAATTTATAAGTATTTCTGCATACTTTCTAATTGATTTTTTTATAATTTAACCTTGAAGAAAGCCAAAAAAGGAAGCCTTGTGCCTTACAAGGATGTGTTTATTGAAACACATAAATGTAAGAGCACGGGAGAGCTCGTATCAGAGAAGGCGAAAGCGACAATTGTATGTATTTATTGTATTAATAAACACTGTAATATATAAGTTAACATGAATTATATTATCATAAATATTGTAATTCTTAATTATTAATTCATACTATAATCATTACTTTGTAGGAGTCATACGAGCAACAAATGGTAGAGCGATATGGCGGTGACTCCACTCAGCATTCGCCTTTTGATCCTGCATCATAGGTGACTGTAACCGGTGAACCTAAAAAAGGTCACGTGTTCGGGTTTGAGAGTAATATGAACACCACAACAGTCATTCCTCCACCATCCAGGGCTCTCAGAGTTCCCGTCAACATGAACTCTCAGTGTCCGATTGACCCTGCTATTTCTTGGGATGGTGTTTGCCAGCTTCTTCAGGACACAATTCGTGACTTTTTACATAAAGTCATTATCAACCTTCTCCATAATGAGTTGTGCAACTTTTTTGGGGACAAGAGAACTTCGTCTGCCTTCAACATGAGCTTCGGTGCCCGTCAGGTACATATAACGTTTATTTTAATACATATCTAAAGTTTCATGTCGTCAGATTTCAATACGTATATGCCTATAATATTTCATTAGTTTCATTCGGCCATGTTACTTTGATTGCCTTAGATTAGGTGCATTGCATATAATTTATTTCATTATATTTTATTTATCAATACTAACATTTTGTTTCTCTTGTAGGATGTTGGAGATGATCAACGTAGAGGAGCTGATGGAGGCATGGATAAAGGGGCAGATCGAGATAATGAAGATGATGATGCTCTGAATCTTGGCGAGAAGTAGCTTCATATGTTGAATTTGTTTCATGTACTTGTTGTTTCAAACAAAACTCTTTGTATATGTTCACTTATAACTAATTAGAACTTGTATCATGTATTCATTTGGAGCTAATGAGGTTTCCCTTGCTTTGTGCCTTCTATTTCTCTCCTTAGCACCTCTTCTTCCTCTTGTGATGGTAGGAAATAGTTCTCAATATTTTGATGTAGGTGAGTAGTTAGTTACAATAATGAGTTTGGTAGTCAAATCTCAGTTGGTAAGTTTCTACTCTATTGCTTGCAACTAAGTTTTTCACCTTCTACTGTATATAATAGAAGGGTCCTTAGAGTTAACTACACTTTCCATGATGCAAAAATCAGACAAGAATTGTATAATATGTAATAGTATTCTTATTTGTACTTTGTAGTTTGTATTTTCATCATGTTCAGAAATGCTTGTAGTACCCTTTCTCTCTCTAAGTTGGGGAATGCCTAGTGGGGTTTGAATCTTGGATCCCCTGGTTAAGAAAGCGTAACTCTAGCCAGTCCAGCCATCTTATTCCACCATTTTTATTTTGCTTTGGTGCAAGTATTTTTCTTCAATGGGCAAGACGTGAATTTCAGGTGAGGGACAATGAGGGGCATAGAAGATTCCATGGAGCCTTTACTGGAGGGTTTTCTGCATGATACTATAATACTGTTGGATCAAAAGAAGGTGCCTTTTTGCTTATGTCTAAAACATTTAGATTTTCTGTATCTAAATTTTTATTAGTCACTATTGGTTAACTATGATGTGATACCATTGCAGGGTGGTCTCCACAAACATTTACATCATCACGTACAAAGCGAGCTGGAGTGAAAGAACAAATTGTCTATAACTTCTTAGATGAAGATGAAAAAGCGGTACATAAACATTTACTTTCTTTCACATGTAATGGAAGTTGCATAATTTTGCAGTACATACCCATTTTCTTTCTTTCACATGGAATGGAAGCTGCTTAATTTTTGAAGTTTTTGCTTTGTCAATAAACCGAAGCTGCTTAATATTTGAAGTTTTTGCTTTGTCAATAAACTTCACCAATCTCATCAAGTGATTATGAAAATAGAGCCATTTATTGGAAATTTCTAAATTGTATATTATTAAAAATAATCAATTTTCATCTGAGCCAAGAGCTGAAGGTGGACCATCTCTGAACCAGACATTGAGTAATTAAGAGTTACTCAGTCTAACTTAGGGCAGAAAACTCTTTACAAATTATGTGTATTTCTCTAGCAGCCATTTAAACTTAATGTGGTGTTTCTCACAATAATAAAAGATGATAATTGTGGTCCTGATATGGATATTACAGCAGTTAGATCAGATCTGGCTATCTTGATTGAACAAAATGGTTATTGAACATATCCATGCATATTTTGTGGACTTTAACTGCCACATCCACATCAAAATTTGTTAGTATCAAAGCTTTTGAAAGAGGAAACCATAATGTTGTCCATTCTCTACTTGATATTTCATTTGTAAGGCTATTAGGTCTCTTTATTGATTTTGAACACCCTCTCCCCCTCGTGAATCAATCAAAGCTTCCATATCACTGTAACAAAAGTGATTCTCTTGAACTTTGGATCAGGAAGGGCATGTTTGCAAGAACCTGAGAAACCATCACTTTCTTAGGTTTCTGAGAAAAGGAAGCTCAATCTAGCCACTTTATCAGGTGCTTGCAAGCTTAAGAAAGTGCAAGATATAAAAGTGGTTGATAGTTGAAAGAGAGTTTATGCATACTTACCTGAGAAAGTGGGTCACGAGTCTTATCCTGTGACTGGTTTTTCTCAGAAGGTGTAATGGCAAAAAAGAGGCGGTAATGAGCCTCTACTCTATGAATTGGTTCCTTTAGTTCAACTACAACCAAACACTCCAACTTATGTTTTACCATCTGCCAAATCTGTAAAAGAACTATGAATTTTTACAATATATACAAAAACATTATCTTTAGTAACAAATAATAAACCCAGTGTAATTCGAAGAAGGTCATGTTCATTACCCTGACGATCTTGTCTATGGAGCCACTTAAGAGGCAATCTTCAGGTTCAAAGAGAGCGAAGCATGTCATTGCTTTTTTATGCTCCTTGACCTCATGTACAAGTTTAGCTAACCTTTCCTTGATATCCCACACCTTAGGTGGTGCCCCATGATGTCAGTTTTAAACATGATAAATGCAAAACATATTAAGTCTAGGAATTATCACACAATGCTGCAACTATGCAATGAATGGCTGATGTTACTTCTGTTGGATGTAGGAAGAGATGAGGCAGAAATTCAAAGAAGAAAACAATTGGGGACCACTTCTTTATGGAGTGCTTTTGGACTTTGATGATGTGGAATAGTCTCATATTGAAGAATCTCAAAAAGGTTGTGGGCTTTATAACCTACATGAAGATTCTATCACTTGTTCCAAAGAACAAGAGGATGGGATGGCTACCACACACACACGCGCGTGCCCGCTCACCGCGTCGTACCGAACTGAGTCGGGCTGGGTTCAGGTTCAGGTAATTGGCCCTTTGGGGCCATATTCATTCTAAGTCCAATGTTCCTTTTGTCCCGCATTTATTGTTTCTATTTGGATTAAATATTGGGAAAAGAGAAATAGATAACAGATCATTCCATTTATGGGTCATGTTACTTTGTAAATAGTAACGAGTCTCTTCCACATTTTAGTACTCGTTCAGGGGTTATAAAACGTGGCTAGAGAGTTGTGGTTACATATATTCACAGAACACAAGTGACTCTCAGTTTTCTTTCTCCTTGTTCTCTCTTTTTTGCTTCTTTGTGGGTGTTTCTCGGAAAGGAAAGTTCTGCATCAGTCGTTCGCTGAGGTTGTCTTCGAAGGGCGATTTATCATCAGAGTGCACCGACTCAGATCGCCAAAGCTATTATATCCTGGGGGAAGGACGCCAGACCCTTTTGCACCGTATGTGGGGGCGAATCTTCTCTAAGGAGAGTATTCTTATATGCCTTAGCCTTTCACAAAATAATAACATGTTTTATTTGTTGTTCTTATTCTGTTTCGTGCATATGTTTGATTTGTTGCCTTTGTTTGGATTTTGGTTTCAAACCGAATATGACATGCTTGAACCCTGTTATGATTTGAATCAAATGTTTTATTTGCATATCATGTTATATGAAAATCCGATTTATATCATGATTATGTTTTTTATTCTAACAGTCTTAGAGAAAATCTTAAGCATGTCGATTTTATCCGATTTTATACTGAAAGTAGACATGTTCGGTATGCCTCAAAAATTTGTCGGTCAGAAAAAACACGATATTTTGTAAATCTCGCAAAAATTTACCATTTTTAACTTCTAAAATATTATTAGCGAAAAAAACGTGAGATTTTCGTGAATCTCGCGGTATTTGTCACTATGATCTGAGCGAGTAATTTACAGAAAGCCGCTCAGTTTTGGGGTTACTACAATCAACCACCTAGCCTACAATAATGCATTTGAAAATAGCTGCGTGAGGTAAATTGACAGTTTTGCCTTTCTCTAGAACAACTCATTACTCATGTTATATTACGTACCTTATGGTATTTTGTTAAAGAAATCACCAAATGATGACGTTTTAATGAGTTTATTTGACTACAACAGTTACCACAAGGTTGAGAATACGTAGAGGTCCATTTGGATTGTTTGTGTTTGCTTTTTTTTTTTAATTATCTAGTTGGAAATTGGTTTTTGAATATTGTTCACATCTTCAGTTTCGCATCTCATATCGGTATTAGGATTAGGGTTTCTAAGGTTTAATTTTGTTCAACTATAAACATTAATTGTGAAAAAGAAGAGAGGAGGTTGGTGATGAATTATGATGGTTTGTAGCTGATTTTTTTGTATTTTTGTGTTATTTTTCATTAATTTCCTGTTTGATTAGTTTGTAGTTACTCTTGTGCGATTCTCTTGTTCGCTGCATCAAATTTTTCAAAAATACTAGTAATTGTTTTCTTGTTCATTGCTTAACTTCAAATATTTCAGTTTATTGTTCGTTAGTTTTCATGCCTATTCCTTGTGGTGTTTAGGAGCAAGTTAAAAACTCAATGGTATGTTGTGTAACTGGTGGGGGTCTGCCTAACCCCAGCTTGCCTATCAAAAAAAGAAGAAAGCATTCCACTTCATTCTAATAACAGCAATCGTCTTGATGGTTGCATAGGCTAATTTTAATAATTGTATTTGGATATAGCATACAAATATTTTCATAAAGGTGTGAAGAATTTCTGAGAGGAGGAACTTGCACAAGAAAATTAATTCTTTCAAAACTACAGGAAAACTAATTGTATTGATATTATGTTCATCCCTAAGATAGTATTATTAAGTTTTCTTACTATGAACCAGTAGCTTTGTCAACTCTTCTATGTAAGATCATAAAAAAGATCATAGAGTACTTCGAGACAATAAATAGTCTCACATAACCAAGGGCTTCAATAAAGAGAAAAATATCCATGATAGTATGCCTTGAAATGGATTTGGCTAAGCCTATGACTCAATTGAAATATCTATCGACTTGTTAGTGATCAGCTAGCAGAACATATTTATAATAAAAAGTTAATTTGCACCGAGTATTTGCTAACTTGAAAAGAATCGAATATTCAGGAAGTAAATAGGAAGATTATTTGGAATCACATTGCAACCAAGAATCCATCCTTGTATATATGCCATTAGGGAACAAATTACTACTGTAGGAACAAATTACACCTGTTCCCAAATCATTGAAGGTAATCTGCATGAAATAAAGAGGTGGTTAATTCTCTCTTGCTTCTTGTTACATGAGATGTACAACGGTTTGCAAGAGAATAGCCAAGTCGTTGTAATCTGTCGAGTACTCAGTTTACCAGAGATCGCCAACCTTAAGGTAATTGATGCATAGATCATCAGTAAGTGACTGCAAACTTCCATGTTAAAGTATCCTCTTTATGTGCATTCCTTGAAGTATTGTTGATCAATTCTCCCATCTCCGATGTGATTTGGGGAATATGGGTAGAGATGACACAGAGATGAGTGACAGAATAGTCAAGGAGACTAACTAGCTTGGTCTTGCAACAACTATAGAAATCTCTACCAATGTGTGTTGGTGATAGGCTGATAATAGAAAGAGGAGCCACCCAAGGATCAAACCAAAAGTCGATTTTGGAACCATTGCCAACTTCCCACAATGCACCTTTAATGATCCACGTGCATGTTTTTGTACTGTGTCATGTCCAAGAAGTGAGAGGGTTTCTCCAAGGAACCCAAACAGAGCCTCTTCATAATTAATATTTCCTGTGAATAAGGCTCGACCATGGATTTTGCAGTTTAGATATTAAGTAAGACCCAAGCCATTTTAGTGAGGAGGCATAAATTCATGCCAGAGATTCGACGTATACCAAAACCCAAAACCCCTTCTTGCTTAGGACGGAAAACTTGATGCCATGGTTGGAGGTGGATTCAATATTCATCTGACATACTGCACCACAAAAAAATTACGTATAATTCTTTCTAGAGTGTAACTTTTGAGGGGAGCATAAAACGTGATCCAATAAATTGTAATGGCAGAGAGAACTGAGTTCGGTGTAATTCCGACTTGCCAAGGAAAGTAGTTTACTACTACATGTATTTAATTTGCTTTGCATTTTCCGAAACAAGGGTTCACACAGGTATGATCTTAATTTTCCTTGAAAAACTGGAACTCCCAAGTACTTGAAAGGAACACTGGCTTTAGCCCATTGTGTAATAGAAAAGACGTGATTAATGCGGTTAACTGGCACATGAAAGGCATCAAAAAAGCAATTCTCGTTGTTGACAGTAAGCCCAGATTTAGCTTGAAAATCAGAAATTACCGGCAAGAAGTTCTCAACTGATCCTTCTTTGTCTCCGATAAAAAAGAGTGCATCATTAGCAAATTGATTGTGTCTATAGTTGGAAGACGGCACTAGGAATAATATGATATTGTTGCTCCTCCTGCTAAAGCCTTCGAGATAGTCTTTTCATGATAATAATGAATAAATAAGGAGATAGCTAGGGGTCCCCTTGCCGAATCCCGACTGGTATAAAAAAAATATCCCTTGGTTGTCCATTTACCATCTCCCTCTATCGTACAGCGTTTCAATCAATTTTCTTCTCTATGAATCGATATTATGACCAAAAGATTAGGAGATGTAACACATATTATCCTGTTAATCCACGAGACGAAAACCAAAGAAGCTGAGAGAGCCTTGTAAGAAATAACAACTAAGTCTGTCTTGGGTCTTCGTGAGGTCAGTCTTGAAAAGAAATTTTCATTTCTTGCGAAGAGAAAGAATCAACCATTTCATGTGCTATAAAATTGTTTCATGCAATTCACATATGTGAACAACAATCTTAAGATAAAAATCATGTGATTGCATGTTTAGGTCCATAATTTTGATAACCGAAATCCATTACTCCAGGAGAGTAATAACAAAGGGAAACCTAATTTTACCCCAATTCCAGGTCATGTGCTTAGATTCACAATTTTTTTTTTGTGGTTAGGCCAAGAAACCCCTCATCATTAACCGGCAGGCCTCTGGTTGGTAAAACCCTTGAGCTCTCCCACCCATAGGAGTGCACCCATCTTCTACCTTGAGGCAAAGAACAACTTTCATGAGTTTTAAACTTGTGACAGAAGTGGCCCCTACTTATTGACTCTCATATTATGGAATTTTTCCACAGGCTTGATAGAATCAAATGTGTTTGGACCTCGAAAGAGTGCATTCACACGGCGGTGCACCTTGGCAATCTTGGGGTCCCACGAAGAGATCATTGTTGAAAGGCTAAACCTCCAGATTGGTTTTCCTTTTGATTGTGATATGTGATTTGCCACCATGTTGTAACCGGTAGGGGTCAGCCTAACCCCAGCTTATCAATGAAAAAAAAAAAGAACAAAAAAAGTTCTTTTAGGCCTTGTTTGGATGACAAGAGTTAATAACATGGATTTGCTTTAAAACCTGGTTTGCAAAAGACCAAATTTTGTTGGTATTTGAATGACCAAACACTTGAAAAACTAAGTTTTAAGTCCTCAAAACTAAATAATAATAAAATAATGGCTGGCCATTTTTCTGGCAGCCATGTTACAAAAATGACCACGCTGGTGCAACCTTGTCCTAGAGACAGCAGGCTTGAAATACCAAAAACTAAAAAATAAGAATATATATATATATAGGCACATGTTAAATGAAATGTGCTAAATGGGATTTTCTGCTCTTTTGGTGTTTTTTTTTTTTGCAGTTCCGACCCCATAAATATGTTGGGCATGGTCGATTTACAAGAAATCCACTCCTCGATCATGTGTTTTTGATGAAAAAAATGATATTTGAACCCTCAAAAAATTACAAAGATTTTGGACTGTTGATATTTTGAACTTTATTAAAACTCACCCATGTGCCGGAATCGAAAACTTCAAGAGCTGATCCCTATAAAATCAGGTACATAGATCACATCTGTACGGTCAAAATTTTAAAAAAAAAATGAAAAAACCCTGAAAAACTCATTTAGCATATTTCATTTAGCACGAACCCATTACTATATATATATAAAGGAAAAAATAGATTGCCGATTTTCTATCCAGCAACTAGTTAAAAAATGGCTAGTTCGGTTCTTGCCCAGCCTGGAGGCACCAGTCCAACCATTTTCTTTTCTTTTTTTTGTTTGATAGTCAAGCTAGGTTAAGCAGACCCCTACGAGTTCATTGATCAAAAGAAAGGTAAGCTGTATACAAAATCACCCTTGTAACAAGGGGTGCCAATCTTGGGGGTGATATATCCAATTGTTGGTCATTCTCCCCTGGCTAACTGAGCTAAATTTTTAACCAATAAGCGAAATTTATTGTAAGCATGTTTAATTTTTTCCCTTTCAAAACTGTACACCAAAATCTAACAACTCTGTCGGGACCTCCCTAATGAGTCCCCTATCCCCCAGAATTTGAGTCAATCTATGGGTCAGGTCCACCCATTTTGTTTCTAAAATCACCCTTCCTTTCCCACCATGCTTGCCATTCCCTTTCCTCCATCCTCCTTGCTAATGCTAGAAGCATCCCGCTTCCACAATACGTCCATTCTTATTGCGCACTGTGTACCCCCATGTGTCATCAATGAAAAATGTTATGGATTGTCTGTCGATGGAAAGGCCTACGAGGGATTTGCTTTCCTGTTACGTCTTGAAGAGGGTCTCATACCTCCATCTTATCCCATAGGGTGCTCGAACGTACTGCATGGACCACTTCCTTTGTCATTTGTTACCAAGATTTGGAGGTCCCTTCAAAGATCACCTCATTCCTTTTTTTTTTTTATATCATACATATCACTGTTCAAGCATGCTTGGACCTTTTTTTTCTTGGAATTTTCTCTGTCCAACTATTCAAATCCGCTTAGACATTGGGACCTGGATTCCAGTGTTCCCCATATAAGTTGGCAAGTTCCCCATTTGTGAGATACCCACTTGGACATCCCAACCATTTTTTTGTCAGTGGATGATCAGAAGATTATTGAAACTACTAAAAATAAAAAATAAGCCCACTATCCTTTTTGGCAAGCCACTAGCCGAAAAAATCCCGTCCATTTATTGGAAAATAATCGAAAATGCCAAAAGCATAACAAAAGTGAAAAAAAATGCAAAAATAAAAGAAAAATACACTAGTCAATTTTTAGTTGGTGGCTAATTGGAAAAGGCTGAAAATGCCAAAAACTAAAAATAATTCAAAAAAAATAAAAAATAAAATAATAGATTGGTCATTTTATGGTCTGCCACTAGTCTGGTTGAGACTTGAGACCCAATACCTGGTTTCCAACCAGGTTTGAGAATCATCCAAACTGGCCGTTAAGGATTTCACCACAAATCCAAAATCTAGATCTCCGTAGTCAAGGAAACCTGCTCATGAGAGCAGGGACGGACCTCGAAACTTTTTTTTTGAGGGGGCAGAAACTCTTTTACATATGTTGGGAGCAGCCAGATAAAGGCTCCAATATAAGTTTTAAATTCTTGGAGGGACCGGCCCCTTCCTAATCCAGGTCCGTCTCTGAATGAGAGGTCTTTCGATTCTTACCATATAAATATCGGAGGATGGGATAAAACATGAAGCCCGAAATAGGGCTCTTCCTTTCATCGCCACACGACCCAACAATAGATTTTGGTAATTAAAGACCCAAAGGGACCAGCAGAAGTGACAAAATGAAAGATCGTCAGCTGAAGTGAAAGAAACCTAAGGGAGAAGAGACGATAAATCAGATAGAAGAAAGGGTGAAACAGTGACAAAGACGAGGATTAAAATGGTTAAATGAAAAGAAGGGAAGAGAATTAAAGAGCCTAAAGAAGATCAACATTACCACTCATGAAGATCAACAAAATGTTGAACCCATGAACCAAACAATATAAAGAACAAAACAAAAAATAGCTAAAGAAAAAGAAACTAGAGACAGATAACAACTGACAACAAAGCCAAGCTCAACCATAATCCATTGAATTAGAAGAAATCAGCAATGAGTGAACGTTGTTAAGAGGGAATGAGAGGTCTCTAAGATGCATACGTAGAATCACATATACATCAACCAAGATTTTATGGACAAGATTATTAAGGATGACCAGAATTTGATGGAAAGTAGCATCATTGCATGCGATCCAAACAAACCACCAAGTAGTAAGCAACCACGTCTTCTAGATTAGTCTCCACCGCTTGCAACGTCTAATTCCAATAGAGTCCAGGAGCAGATCGAGCACAAAAGACTCTTCTTTGACAATTACGTCAGGGAGATCTACACGTCTTATTAAATAGGGTCACAAAGATTAGGTAGGACCAAAATAAATGAGAAGTAGTTTCTTCAGCAGCTAGACAAAGCACATACCAGTTGGGAAACTGAAAGCCCAACTTCTTTAAATAATTGTAAGTCTGAATCCTATCATGCAAAATTAACCAACCCAAGACCCAAGATCTTGGGAAAGGGCTCTTAGCCCATAACATACACTCAGGAAACCAATCTGCCCCTGAGAGGAGCAACGATCTATACACTTTGTGGGTGAGGATTGTACCATTTGGCGTAATCGTTCATTACAACCACTGATCATAATTTTCTGCATCTCCAATTTGATCTCTGAAGAATGATGAGGCTCTCAACCACATGCTTTGCAAGTGTGAGATCGCCAATCCCTGGATTCCATGACGAAAAAGAGATAAATCAAAAGCACCATATTTAACATGAAGCAAACTAGCTTATGGAGAATCTGGATGATGGGCCATCCAACATTGCTTGGCCACAAGAGCAATACTCCTCTGTCTTGGAGCAAAAACACTTAAGACATCCATACGCCTAGGTAACACCACCGTTCGCCAACCAACCAAATGGCGTTTACTCTGGAGTTAACACCCAGACCAAAGAAAATTCGCCATTAAACAACAAATTTGTTTCTCCACACCCACAGGTATCACGAACATTGACATGAAGAATTCAAGAATAGAAGAAATAACATGTCTGATTAAAGTTAGACAGCCAGCGATAAAGATATAAGACACCCGCCATGCAAAAAGCTTATTTTTTACTTTTTGAATAGTTAGAGCCCAAGCAGCAGAAGAGAGACGCTTCACTTGTAATAGCATACCCAAATACGTCATCGACAACTCAGAGATAGCGTAATTAAAAATTCATTGACCTACTGCAAGCATAGAAGACTCAACATTGAACATAGTAAGAAAGCATTTGCTATCATTTAGGGAAAGCTCAGAAAGAACTGGAGAATAAGTTTGAATCTAAGCATTTGATGCACGTTTGCTCACCCAAAAATAATCATATCATAAGCATAAATAAGGATATAGTCTGAGAAACCCGTAACATCTAAAGGATCTATCAGGCGCTTCTCCGCAGCACGTTTGAGCAATACCACGAGACCCTCAACAATGGCAATAAACAACAAAGGCGAGAGATGACAGCCTTATCATAATCCACACCCCAACTTGATCTGGCCACCTCTAATATCGTTAATCTTAATCATGACCTGAGCATTAGAGATCAATTCCCTCACCCACCTAAAAAAACGTCGACCAATGCCAAAATTGGATAACATTTGAAATAAGAAGGGCCAATGCACAGAATCAAAGGCTTTATAAAAATCTAATTTAAGAGAAAAGTTAGGACTGACCACTAAGATGTAAGGAGTGAATTACTTCAGAGGCCAAGATGAATGAATGATGAATCCTCTTATTGTGGATAAAAGTGAATTGAGAGTTCAAAAATATTTGGTTAGCCACGACCTTCAACTTATTACCCAACACCTTGACAGTCATCCGATAAAGAGCACTCATAATAAAAATCGGGTAAAACCTAGAGATATCAGTGGCAGCAACATCTTTCAAAATTAAAGAAATAATTGCCAAGTAGGTTTGAATAGGCAATTTGGAGTTGCGATAAAACTCATCAAACATGTTAATAACATCAGGCTTCACACAAGATCAAAAAAATTTGTAGAAATCCATATGAAACCCATCAGAACCTGGAACTTTTCACCCCGACAAACCTTTGATGACCCTAAAAATCTCATCTTCAAGAACTTTATTTGCATAATTCTGGTTTGATCTTGCTGAATCGAACCAACAGAAACAAGACCAATGACACCCTCCGCAATAAGTGAAATAAAATATAAATCTTTAAAATACTAAGTGACAACTGAAATAACATGTTGATTACAATACGAAACACTCTCAATAGTGATTGATAAGACGACATTTCTCCTATGACGATGAGAAGCATATAAGTGAAAAAATTTAATATTACTGTCTCCAACCATAAGTCATTTCACCCTTGCCCGCTGCCTTCATCGATCTAATTTTCCTCTTTGACCCTCTATTTCTTAAAAAGTGTACGAGTGAACTGAAGAATTGAAGAGAGAGAGAAAGAGAGAGCACCAACCCTCTGAAGTTGATGTCATTGAGAAACATCTGCCTTCAGGCACAACATCAACGTGTACGAGTGAACTGAGTCAAGTTAAAAATTCAAGATTCTCTTGGGTTGAAGAGTTTAAAAGATCATATTTCTTCCGTCCAATTCACATTTTTCCGTATTGGACAATTAAATCATTATTCTTCGTCATCAACCTTCATGTATGAATTTTTCCTCTTTTGGTTGCTAGGAACTATGAATCAGTCATTCAATAATGCACGATTACCATTCTAAGGTACAAGTCTGAAGGAATGAAATTGTCCAGTGCTGCCAACAGTTTTTTCTGTTTTCTTTATTAACACGGCACATAAAAGGTATTATTTTTTGTGCCACTTGACCTAATAATAAAAGAAAAGTGCCGTGTTTTTTTATCAACACGGCACTGTCATTTTATGTTGTATACAAAACAGCAAGTGGCCTACACTATTATCCATAGTCGTGGGGCTCCACCCGAGGTTTTCCTCGCTTCTTCTGCAAGAGTTTTTTGTGATACTTACTTTTGCGTTTATTTTACCAACAACAAAACCCCTGGTTCCACCTAGTGTTGTCAAATCGGATCAAGAATTGATCCGAATCAAGTTATTCGTTTAGACTCGGCTCCTCACAGAATCGGTTTTCTTTCTTTTCTTTTTTGTAAAGTAGTCATTTGAATAACATTTTCTGTTTATAATCTGGGTTTTTCAATTTTTAAAAAAACTAAGTGTTTTTTTTTATAAAACAATTCGATTTGATATGATTTGGTTTCACCAAGACAGGGACTGAAAACCACAAACAAAAGAGAAAAAGAGAAAAGGAAAGTGAAAAAGAAAAAGAAAAAGATGGGGTGGCGAATAAACATACACAGGACAACCCAAAGCCCACCTTCTGAGAAAGAACCCCATTAGCTTGTGACGATGATGCCTTTGGAGAACCATTGGTGTGCCATGTGAAAACCACGCTTTGCTTTTGCTGTTTCAAGTCAAACCTCAGGCTCAGTTTTTCTCTTTGCTTAGTCTTCTAGATAGATCCTCCCTTCAATCTTTTATTTTATTTTTGACCCGATTACGTTTCAACAAAGTTTGCCAGTTTACGTATGGTCAATGCTTTGAGTGTGGTACCACCAAGGTGCTATCCCATGTGGTAAGCGGGGTGCTGTGCCAAGCTTAAAGCTCAGGTTCGAATCCATCTGCCACATGGGGCCTAAGAGATTTCTGGTAGGGGTTTG
Source organism: Nuphar pumila (assembly GCF_984573655.1). Taxonomy (NCBI): domain Eukaryota; kingdom Viridiplantae; phylum Streptophyta; class Magnoliopsida; order Nymphaeales; family Nymphaeaceae; genus Nuphar; species Nuphar pumila. Next base: position 38,722,065 of record NC_143255.1, read on the forward strand.
CCTAACCCAGTTTTCCTTTAAAAAAAAACAACAACAACTACGCCTTCATCCCAAAACAATTGGGGTCAGCGATATGAACCAAAAAAGAAATTCATTTTGGGCTTTTCACATGAATCATTTTCCTCCAATCATTTCTATCAAATGCCATGTTCTCGGTGAGGTTCAAAGCATTCATATCCTTTCCTATCATCTCCATCCAAGTCTTCCTAGGCCTACCTCGACCTCTTTTAACTAATATATTTCCCCATTTCTTCAACCTTCTAACTAGAGCATCATTAAGCCTTCGCCGAATATGTCAAAAAAAAGAAAAAAATTGCTTCAAGTGTGGTCAAGGTTCTCACCTAACCAAGGGCGGCGCCAGAAATCCAAGATAAGTTGGGCATATATATATATATATATATATATATATATATAATGTTAAATCTAACCGGTTTAATGGTAAATTAATATATATATAATCACTGAAATATGAGAACTAGAATCTAAGAACTTAAAATATGGGCATTTTAAATGTTTTTTTTTTTTGCTAATCCAATCATGTGGATGTGCTTATATATGGATGGGGATGGGGCCGAATTTGGTTTGAATTTTTTTTTTAAGAATGAAATTTCGTTTGAATGTAAAGTATATCAAATTTACTTGGCATGTAAAATCTCCAGGCACATTTAAAGAAGGGCATACAACATGCTTAATTGGGTGTCGTGGTGTGTGTAAATTAACTCATTCAAAGCAATAGTGATTGCATGCAGTCATAAAAGTAAAGTCGTTAAAGTAGGTTCACTGAATTGGAATTTGAAATTTTTTGTTTTTGGAAAATTTTAATTTAGAGGTCAAGATTTTGCCATAATTTCAAAATTTGCGTCATGATTCCTAAATTTGAAATACGGGCTTCCGTTTTTCTAATTAAAACTAATTAACACGGCTTGCATTTATTATTGTCCTTTACCTCAGGTTAAATTACAATATTGGCCTTCATCGTTGAGAGTTCAAACCACAAAGTTCAAGCTGTTTATTCTTCTTTTTTTATATGACGGTGAAGGACTACTTTTTTTAATTTTAAGGGATAATACAAGAAACCAAAAAAATCACGTGACGTGAAGTCTCTGTTTCACTGTTTTCATGAAAAGACTTCACATCATATTCGGTGTCCCTTCATGCAGCAGCGTTCCTGACAACCATCCATCTTAACATTTCTCCAGATGTGTGCATTGTTCTACTAGCGGAGATGTATGCTAAGCATGAAGCGTTGCTGCATAAAAAAAAAAGCCACCACCTTTTTTGCAGTTGACATTAAGTTATTTTTGTTTACTGACTATACCGGTTAGGCGGTTACGGTAAGTTCTTTTGATAAAGAAATAATTTATTTAAACAATTTTGGCCATTTTTTTATTGATTAAACCATTTGATTTTCTTGACGTCTTTGTCATAGAACTGCAATTGATTGGACTTTATAAAAGGATCCAAAATATAGACTCGTAACAAAAACAGGTAAGTAATATAAGTGAACCCACCCGAGGTTTATATCCGATCTAAATGGTTTCACATAATGTAAAACTGAACCCACCCAAACCTGAATCGATTATGCACCCGAACATTTTTATAATTGGACTGAACCAAACCCAAACGTGCATTGTATATGAACTGACTCGAGCCCAACCTGCATTGTACCCAAACTGAACCCATTGAAACCTGACACACCATTTAGAATAGTTTTTTTTTGGACAGAGAAAGCTGGGGTTAGGCGGATTCCTACCCGTTATACAACCATATACCATTGGGAATCGAAATTGCAACGTCCCAACAAGGCAGACAAGCCAACCCCCGTTGGTTGTTTAGAATAGTTAATAAGCTTCATATTTGTTAACATATAAGCTTCTTAATGAGTAGATGATTCCATTAAATTACATATGTTTCAATTTGTAGGTAATTAGGTGTAAAATACCAATCATACTTGAACCAGTTAACCACCCACATGGATCTATGCCTTTCAGCCATACCCAGACCCGAACTTGAACCAAATCAAAATAGGTTGGGTCTGAATCTTATCCTTATACCAAATTAAAAAATGGGTTTATTGAGACCCGACCTGATTGTATCTGACTGGATACATACTCAAGCTCGTTAGCCCATATAGGTCCGTAATTTCCAGTCATATTTGAACACAAAACCAAACCCGATTTAAATTGAGTGGGGGTTTGGGTCTAACTTTTATATCCGGCTTAAAAACTGGTCTGATAAAACCGACCCAAATCCGACCCCGTTATACCCCTAGTATCAACCACCAACCCCGACCAGATCCACCTTCTCCCTCATTAAGCTGCCAACCATGTGCCCTGCTGTACGACGTGCTCGCAACTCGTGCACCCTCCCCAAGGTGGATCAGGTCTCAAGAAATTTGATATGGACTCACCGAAACCGGACTCCCCTACATTGATTAAATCAGTGCACAACTCATTTAGCTCAAGAGAGACCATCATCAGAGCCGTTCAGGCCCTTACCAAACGATCGGACGGTGCAGCGCTGACCTAAACCCGGGCTCCGTCTAGATGAGCTGACGCGGCACGCCCGCTACCTCACGCGCTCCTGCCGGTATAGACGTGGTAGACACGTCAGCTAGAAGAGTCCGCCTTGGAGACCGAACCAGATAAAGACGGTGGCGGGTGAAACGTTGAAAAAAACCAAAAGAGAAAGTTGATGGGCGGATTCAATTCACAAAAACTATAAAACCACGCAATCTCTATTGTCCCCTCCTCATCGTCGCCCCCACCGTACCCTTTCCTGCTATTCACGAGCGTTGTTATCCCATTAGAGGTTATGGCGAAGGAAGAGAAGAGAAAACGATGGAGGGAAGAAGAGGATGAGCTTGACGGAGGGGAGGAAGCCTCGCCGGAGATCAAACGGTTCCGGTCGGACATACTCGATATTCTTGAAGACGATGGTGATGCAGAGGAGGGTTCTTTGGGGCTCGTTAATTCCGTGATGAAGTCCCTCCAGGAGGAGATCGACGGTGAGGAGACTTTGATGAGACGGGCGGATGGGTGTGGGCAGCCGGATCTGGGATACTTACTTGAGGCCTCCGACCACGAGTTGGGGCTCCCTCCGGCCTGCTCCGATGATGAACTCGGTCTGCCTCCTCCGGCCTGCTCCGATGATGAACTCGGTCTGCCTCCTCCGGCCTTCTCCGACGAGGTTGGTGGTGGGTTGTCTGCGTGTTGGGATTTTGAGCAAGGGATCCCAAGCTTCGAGTTCGGGGAGTTTGGGTTCGCCTCCGGAGATGAGGAGAGAGACGAGGAAGAGGAGGCCGTCGTGTTCGACAGTCTTTTCGATTATTCGGATCCGTTGCCCATGAGTTTTTGGAGACCGGAATCCATGCCCACTGTATAGACACGAAGAGAGAGAGAGAGAGAGATCAGCCTTTGGGCTTTTTTACTCTCTGTTTTTTCTTTTGTTTTGGTTTTTTTTTTGTGGGTTACAAATATATGACAGTGTAAAGCTTTAAAACAAACTGAAGAAAGTACTGAGAAGGGTAAATGTTACTGTATATGTCATTTGTATGAAAAAAGAATCAATGCCTAGCCGATTAGTTTTTCTAAGCTTTTATTTTTACCCTCTTCCTCAACGGCCATTGTTACCATGAGATCATCCAGAAAAAAAAAATATTCCCTCTACGGTGCTTGAGTGACACTTCAAAGTTTATCCAAGATTTAAGAATTTTTTTTTTACGATGGTCATGACTTAAAAATTTATATCCGTCTCAGCCAAACTATAAAGCAATAACAGAAACTCATGTGTCTGTTTAGTAACCAACTTACCCTCAACTATTTGATATTTCAGAAACTTGACAACAAAATACTTCTCAAGACCTTGGTAATCGGTATTATATTTTTTATCAAGTTGATCTCATAAGGTTTTAACAGTGGTAAAAGAGAAACTAAATACATCGAACAAAGTGTTGGACAGTGCGAACAAAATGCAACCACGACATATATCATCCTTCTCTTTTCAGGCTATTGCCGCAATAACAGAGGCTGGATCAGGACCTGTTTCAAAAATAGTAGGGCATTCGAATTTCAAAACAGAAATCAAGCCTATAGTTGTGAACCATATTTTCATACGTTGTTGCCAACGCTTGAAATTTTGACCGACAAATTTTTTAGGCATACCGGACATGTCTACTTTCGGTATAAAACTAGATGAAGTCGACATGCATAGAATCTTCTCTAAGACTGTTAGATCATATTTCAGGTGACATCGTTTCATAATCAACATTATATTATAAATTTGAATAGGTATTAACAAAATAAACATAATCGATCAAAACAAAAACAAAGAGCAGACATTTTGATTTCCATATTATACCAAAATTCAGACAAATACAAAAGACCAAACAGATGCATAGAATATAATAAAAATAACAGTAATATGTTAATACTATATAACAGGCTAAGGCATATAAAAATACTCCCCTTAGAGAATATTCGCCCCCACATACAATGCAAAAAAGGTTCGACATCCTTCCCTAAAGATACAATAGCCTCGGCGATCCAGATCGGTGTACTCTGGCGATAGATTGTCCTTCGAAGACAACCTCTTAAAACCACTGTTGCAGAAAACCCCTTTCTGGGAAAACACAGGAGAGAGAGAGAGAGAGAGAGAAGCAGAAACCTTTTACGTTCTGTGAATATATGCGGTAACCATCTAACCATGCCCTTTTATAACCATTGAACAATTACAAAAGACGTGGAAGAGACCCATTACCATTCGATCCAACAGATGTGACGATCCAACAGATCGATCCGTTATCCATTCTACTTTTTCTCTTTATTTTAATCCAAATAAAAACAGTAATACGGGACAAAAAGAACATTTGACGCAGAATGGATATTGCCCTAAAGGGCCAATTACTCGGCCCAATCCGGCACGGCATGGCGGTGGTAGTCATCCCACTCCCTTATTCTTTAGAACAAGTGTTAGAATCTCCATGTAGGTTATAAAACTCATAATTTTCTTGAGATTCTTCAATATGGTACTATTACATATCATCAAAGTCCAAACACACTCCATAAATGAGTGGTCCCAAAGTTTTCTTTATTTGAATTCTCTCATCTCCTCTTCCTACATCCAACATTCCTCCACAAATTCAAAGAATGAAAACAAGAAGAAACAAAAATGCAAGATGGAGTAATTTGCAGTAGGACATATCAAGCTTTCAATAATGGTACCTTCAGGTTTGAACCACTATCTTAGTTGACTAACTTTACTCCCACAGGAATAAAGTGAACTAAAGTCTTGAACTTGAACCTTTGATGTAGGAGTGTTCATTAGCAACAACATGATAAAGGTTCTAGTTGTAATCTTTAGAGGCGACGCGTTAATGACTATGCACCTGAATCTTGTTTCATGAGTTACTTCAGGAATAACCTAATTCCTTAAACTGCGGCCACACAATCACACTCACATAGATGGGCTTCTTCAGAAATGCACTGTTAACATCTCACCTAGAAGGCTTTGAACCCATTCAGAGTTTTTAACTCTTTCTTTACTTGCAGCTACATCACACTTCCAGATTAATCAGGAGAACAAACACATATACATAGTATCACATTATGAAGGTGCTATCTAGTTTACCATACAACTTGTTATTACCACATTGAACCTACTTTGTGGGATCTTCACTCAGATAGGTTGGGTTGCTACTGTAGATGAACTACTGATGGGTTTTAGTCTCATCAACTCTCTCGATTTCATGACTAATGACTTATCTAGTCCTTTTGTTAATGGATCAACTGTGTTCTCTTTGGATCTAACATAGTCCACAACAACCATTAACTGAGACACTAGTTTCCTTACAGATTTTATTCTGACTTGGATATGTCTTCTCTGCTTTTGATTATATTTTGTGCTTTTGATTTTTGCAATTGTGGCCATATTGTCACAATGCACAAATATTGCAGGAATTTGTTTGCTCATTAAAAGAAGTTCCTCTAAAAGTCACTTTAATCATTTAGCTTCCATTCCTGTGATATCTAAAGCACAAAGCTTAGCCTCAAAAGTAGACCGTGACAAAATGGTCTACTTTACTAATCTCCAGGCGACTGCATCGCCACCCAAGGTAAATACGTACCCTGTCACGCCATAACTCTTAGAGTTCATGGCTATCCAGCTTGCATCATTATATCCCTCAAGTACGGTAGAGAATCTCTTGTAATGCAAACTCAAGAAAATAGTTCATTTCAGGTACCTAAGTACCTTGTCCAATGCCTTCCAATGAGTGTGATTTGAACAACTTGTATATCTACTTAATTTTGTCACTGAGAACAAAATATTTGGTCTCGTGCAATTTGCAAGATACATCAAAATTCCAATAATCTAAGAATATCTTAATTGAGACACTAAGACACCAGTTGTATTCTTATAAAGAGGAGTAGAAGGGTCATATAGAGTTGCTACAGATCTTTCTTGGTTATAGCCAAATTTCTTAAATACTTTCTCAATATAATAAGATTAAAAAATAGTTATACTATCAGCTGAATGAGTCAACTTTAAGCCTAAAATCATATTTGCAACACCCATATCCTTCATATCAAATTTACTACTAAGAAACGACTTCGTCTTATTCACAATTCTTATATTGGAACCAAACAATAGAATGTCATCTACATACAGACATAAAATGATACATGCATCACTTTTAACTTTGCAATAAACACATTTATCAGATTCATTGACAATAAAGCCAAATGATAAAATAACATTATCAAACTTCTCATGCCATTATTTATGGGCTTGTTTTAGTCCATATAATTACTTAACAAGTCTAAAAACTTTATTTTTATTACCAAGAGCCACATAACCCTCTGATTGATCCATATAAATTTTTTCTTCAAGATCGCTATGTAAAAAAGTGGTCTTTATGTCCATTTGATGGTCTGAGAGATCATAAATAAAGGTCAGTGCAATAAGCACCCTAATCATGGTCATTCGAGTAACCAGAGAATGTGTCAAAGTAATTTATTCCCTCATTTTGTTTGAACCCCTTGGCAACCAATCTCGCCTTGTATTTATCAATAGATCCATCTGGTTTTAACTTCTTATTAAAGATCCATTTGCACCCAATAGTGAAACTACCACGAGGGAGGTCAACCAGTTCTCAAGTGCCATTAGAGACAATGGAGTGTATTTCACTATTTATGGTTTCTTTTCAATGTTTTGCTTCTGAAGAAGCCATTACATCACGAAAAGTGGAAGGATCATCCTCGATAAAGTAAGTAATATGATCACTTCTCAAATCCTTAGTAATCCGTGGTCTCTTGCTCCTTCTTGATTCAACCACTTCCTCAGACTCAATTAGTCTAGAGTGAGAACAAGATGGCTCAACCGCCACATCTGTCATCCTTTGCACATGTATGGGAATGAAACCAAAAGTTGAAGGTATATCTAAAGAAGAAAGATTCTGAGGTACACCAACTTTCATGGAAAATACATCTTCAAAGAATGTAGCTTCTCGAAGCTCAACAATAAAGTTTACATATATGCCAGATATTTGAGACTTAATTACTAAGAACTTATAGGCATAGTTGTTCTCTATATAACTCAAAAAGATAACATCTACGGTTTTAGAACCCAGCTTCTTCCTGTTGTGTTCTGGGACAAGTACCTTTGCAAGACACCCCCACACTTTGAGGTATTTCAAGCTAGATTTCTTATTTCTTTAAAGTTCAAATGAACTACTATCCTTATGTTTCTGAGAAACTCTATTCAGAATATGGCAAGCCGTATTCAGAACATCCCCCCATATATAGGTGGGTAATCCAAAACTTCTAAGTAGAGCATTTATCATGCCAGTTAGGGTTCTATTCTTTCTTTCTGTAATCCCATTAGATTGAGGAGAATATGGAGTGGTAAACTCATGAACTATGCCAACAGATTTGCAATATTCATTAAGTTTGTTAGAGGAATATTCTACCCTTCTATCAGACCTCAATATTTTAAGTTTTCTACCAGTTTGTGTTTCTACTTCATTCTTAAAAATAAAAAATTTATCAAAAGCTTCATCTTTTGATTTTAGCGGATACATATAACAATATTTAGTGTCATCATGTATAAAAGTGATAAAGTACTTTTTTATGATTTCTAGTTAACACTCCATTAAACTTACAGATATATGTGTGCACCAGATCCAATATTTCAAAATCTCTAACAATCGTATGAAATAGTTTTCTACATTATTTTGCTTGCATACAAATTTTACATTTTTTAGTTTTATCTATAAAATATTAATGAATCATTTTCAAGTTCATCATGTGTTTTATAGAGTTAAAATTCACATGACCCAATCTATTATGCCACAAGTTAGATGATTCTATATTATAAGCAACATTAGACAATGAATCAAAAGAAACATCATTATCTAATTTATTACTGCAAACATGTTCAACACGAAGTTTAAACAAACCATCATTTAAATATCCCTTGCAATAATGGTTTCAGAATGTAAAATAACAACTTTATTATATTTAAAATTAAATTCATAACCCTCTCTAACTAGACATGAACCACTTAAAATATTTCTTCTAACTACAGGCACATGGTGCACTCTGTGTAGAGAAAAAACTCATCCTGAAGAAAACTTTATATCCATGCATCCAATTTCTAACACCTTTGCAGCAGTGAAGTTACCCATAGTCACAGATCTACCTTCAGCAACCTGGTATAAGACAAAGATAAACTTATCAGCACAAACATGCACATTAGCCTCAGTGTCAATCGACCACTCAGTTGGCTCGTAAGCAAGATAGATTTGAGGGTTAACAGAGACATACTCAGTGCAGGTACCAACGACCTCAATCACCATGTTGACTTGAGGAGTACCATCTGTGGACCCATGAGCTTCGACCTTCTTGGAAGAACATTCCTTGGCCTAGTGCTCAATATGTCCACAATTACAGCATAGTTTGCTCTTTGTCTTTTTCTGGATTTTGTCTTTAGGTTTGAATTGACTTTTCATTGCAGGTTTAGATTTTTGGCCCTTGCCTTTAAAAGATTTGGTCATCATATTGACTTTAGGCTGTTCAGTTGGCATCACAACCTGTTTCTGACTTCTATGTTTTTCTTCAATGGTTATGGCTACCACAAGATCATTCAAAGAGATCTTTACTCTACAGTGCTTGAGAGACATACCAAAGTCTACCTAAGACTTAAGAATTTTTTTCATGATGGTCATTACTTGAAACTTATTAGAAAGTTTCATATCAGTCTCAGCCAAACTATGGAGCAACAACAGAAACTCGTGTGCCTCTTTAGTGACCGACTTGACCTCAACCATCTGGTACTTCAAAAACTTGGCAACCAAGTACTTTTCAAGACCTTGGTCTTCAATATTGTACTTTTTGTCAAGTTGATCCCATAAGGCTTTAGCAGTGGTAAAGGAGGAACTATATATATACGTTGAACAAAGTGTTGGACAGTGCTAACATAATGCAACCACGATATATATCATCCTTCTTTTTCCAGGCTACTACCACAGTAACAGTGGTTGAATCATGATCTGTTTCAGAAACAATAGAGCATTCGAATTCCAGAACAGAAATCAAGCCTATAGTCGTGAACAAGATTTTCATACATTGTTGCCAAGGCTTAAAATTCTGACCAACAAATTTTTTAGGCATACCAGACATGTCTACTTTCAGTATAAACTAGATGAAGTCGACATGCTTAGAATCTTCTCTAAGATTGTTAGATCATATTTCAGATCACATCGTTTCATAATCAACATTATATTATAAATTCGAATAGGTATTAGCAAAATAAACATGATTAACAGTCAATACAAAAATAGAGAGCAGACATGTCGATTTTCATATTATATTAAAATCCAGACAAATACAAAGGACCAAACAGATGCATAGAATATCATAAAAACAACAGTAACATGTTAATACTATGTAACAAGCTAAGGCGTATGAAAATACTTTCCTTAGAGAAGATTTGTCCCCATATACGATGGAAAAAGGGTTTGGCGTCCTTCTCCCAGTATACAATGGCCTCGACGATCCAGATCGGTGCATTCCGATGGTAGATTGCTATTCGAAGACAACCTCTCGAAACCACTATTGCAGAAAACCCCTTTCTAAGAAAACGCAGGAGAGAGAGAGCAAGAGAGAAAAAGCAGAAACCTTTCACGTTATGTGAATATCTACGGTAACTCTCTAACCACGCCCTTTTATAACAATTGAACGGTTATAAAAGACGTGGAAGAGACCCGTTACCATTCAATCCAACGGATCGATCCGTTATCTATTACGTTTTTTCTCTTTATTTGAATCCAAATAAAAAATAGTAATGTGGGACAAAAAGAATATCGGACTTATAATGGATATGGCCCTAAAAGGGCCAATTTTCCGACCCGACCCGAACTGGCTCGACACGATATGGCGGGCGGGCGCGGGCGAGTGTGTGCGGTAGTCATCTCACTCCCTTGTTCTTTGAAACAAGTGTTAGAATCTCCATGTAGGTTATAAAGCCCACAACTTTCTCGAGATTCTTCAATATGAGACTATTCCACATCATCAAAGTCCAAACACACTCCATAAAGGAGTATCTCCAAAGTTTTCTTTATTTGAATTCCCTCCTCTCCTCTTCCTACATCCAACAAATACCTCAAGCAAAAAAGCCTATAGTGTTTTTAAACCCTAACTAGTATGCGTAGAAAGGTATTCACGGAGTAGACTTGCAAATGATACTTATTGGCAACTTGACAATGGTGCTCATGCTAAATTTTGAACTAGAATCACCATCGATTTGTTGAAATCATATCTCCAGAATAGTGTGACCAGATCTATTGTGACTTGCACCTTACGGTTTCGAAGTTTTCTCTCTCTATCAAAATCGTGATGACATATGGAGTTGGTTAAATTTACTGTCCATATCCCCACCATCCCATATTTAGTTTGCCAGACACTTTTCTTTGGAACAACCAAGAATGCTCTCGAATACCACGCAATCAATTATGTGAGGCCTTTCATGTTAAACAAAATGAGTCTTGGCATCGGCATATGTGGTCTAAACATTACCTACCGCGAGCAGCTTGGACTTCGTACTTGGCATGTGAGGATAGACTGGTATAAACTGCAACTGTATGGAATTTCCATTGCCAATTATTGCCCACTTTGTTGTCTCAGTGAGGAAAATCACTAGCATCTCCTCTTTCTCTGTCCGGTAGCTAGTAAGAAAATTTGGAAAGGATAGATGTCTCACTCTCACAGTAATTCAAGAAAGGCAATGGTGGTTTCAGGTGACTTTCAAAGTTGTTCAATCCTTTCATTTGGTTATTTGGTACATTTGGAAACTTCGGAATAGAGTAGTTCACTGAGAGAAGAAGGTTTCTCTCTCGGACAAGAAACACTCTTTATAGAATATCTGCAGGGAGAATTACCTAAAACTTAATTGGTATGTTGAAACCCGGTCCATCATTTTTTACTGGGATCGTCACCAGATTATTCCTCAATGGTGGGTTCCTCCTCCCATTAGCATTTTCAATATATATACAAATTTTTTTCCAAAGCGGTGGGCAGTAGTACTATGGTTGCATATGATGTGCAAGATGAATCAAGGCACTATTTGGCAATTGGTGCAAGCCAGAATCCTGAAAAACTTATGTACGTATTCTCACATTTGGATCCTAGAAGAGCTCCTTCGACGGTTTCCGAGCCCGAGCGTCAGCTATGGGTTCACTCTAACAACAAAAGATGGATTTTGCGCATGGTAGCAGCACAAGAAAGGCAGTCTAGATTTCAAGGTCATCAGAGTAAGAGATCTAATTTTACACCAGTATATATTGCTTCCGAGTGAGGGACCCAAATATAATGGTGTGCATCATTATGAACTTCATCATTCGCATTGTGTTGTATGGAAAGATAAACCTCCCGGTTGGCATCCCTGAATGTAACCACAGTAAGTCATGTATACCGTAGGTAAAGGTGGGGAGCCTTAATCTCCTCGCATGATAATAAAAAAAAGCGTGGTTACTTTAATTTTTTAAGAAACAAACCTGCAATGAAGAGTCCCTTTATTGAATCATAGCTTCAGATCACATACAGAAATTAAAACAAAATTATCATGGTAATCTTATGAAACTAAAAAAAATCATGGTAATCTTTTAAACTAAAAGCAGTTGAGATTTGTGAAATGAAAGATGTATTTTGGTTATTTCATAGTAAATACAGTTTTTGACTATATTGATACAAATTATAATCATGTAACCCCACCTTACTCGGGAGAAGGTCCAGATCTCTTTATCTTAGGTTCTACTTCAACTTTTAACAGATACGCTCTGTAAGGGCTTGGATGTCGGTGACCTCATTTGGGGTTTACTTTGCACGGTTCGGCCCATTAAATGAGCCTCTTCTGGGTGAGGATTCTTCGTCGTTAAAAAAAAAATGCCGTCTTCTTAAAGAATACAAGGTGACGTGCACTAGCTAAACCTACTGGTATGGGTGGCCGTGGACTCGGGGGAAACGGAGATAGAGGATATGAAACGGAGATGGAGACAGAAATGGAGGTTAAAATCAAAACCCATGCAGGCAAGGATGGACTTACACTTTCCCCTGCCCCGCCCCATCCGCGTCCCCATCCCCGCATTACCCCGTCCTGCCCCGTCCCCAATCTATTTTTTAGAGATGGCAATGCACCCCCCCCCCCCAGTCCACTTCCATCCCTACCTACCAGACAAGCGGAGCCGACTCTACCAATGTTTGAAAACGCAAAATGAAGAGTAATATTGTGCTCTTTTTCGTGATGTAAGTTACCTCCACGTCTCTATTTCACAGTTTTGGAAAAAAGATGGTTCCGTATTAAGAATTTCAGAAAAAAGCGGGTTTGGTTTTTTTAAGTTTCAGGTAAAGTCTATGCTATTATGGACACGGGTCCAACGGTGCTTGTGTGTCTTTCGTGTGAGAATGTGTTTGTAATTGTTCGATTTTGAGGACATCTTAAATGGAAATCTACTCATTCGCAACATGTAATGCTTATTTGTTGCTGAATATTTTGGCTACAACTTTTCAAAAGTTTTCAAATATTTGCAAAACCTAAACAAGGAAACGATCACACAAGCGTGAGGGAATCAACATACCCGTCCAAAAGAACTAAGTATGCACTTCTTGTAACCAAGGTAAGGCATGCCAATGAATCGCATTTTATATGATATCTGACCAAATTCGATTCCCTATTAGTTACATTTGGTAAGCCAAAATCATATCTGATTATGACTGGATGTAGATATGGTTTTGATTTTTTTTCTACCGAATCCAACAAATATTTGAAGTTGTGGGGATATCCCAATCCGTTTACATGTAAAAAAAAAGTATGTTTTGGTATGAGCTTTTCACCATCCAAGTCCGAATCTGAATTCAAATCTGTTTTGACATCACTTGTCCTTCCGGATACAACATCGACTCAAAAGAGGCTAAGCAAGCTAAATTTCTATGAATTGTGTTGCACTGTTTAGGAGCGAGCATTCCAAATATTTCCAACTTGGTGCACCCATCTTACACGCAATGAGAGTAATCACATGCAGCAAAAGCATGATACCAAGACAAATAGAACAAAGTGTATATGAGATGTGTCAACAGAACAAATCAAGGCATGCATCTGGTATATGAGATCAGAACAACCTGTCCTCTTCAAACAAAAATATGAAAACAGACGAAAAAGATAACCCATTTTTGTAATAAATGTTCCTGTATTTTGTAATAAATGTTCCTGTCCATGTATTCCTACCGATGGCGATACCGAATATGAATTAAAAGGAAATCATAAATCTAAATATCTAAAATAATATGACTATAAATGTAAATAGTTACAAATGCATCCATGGCAGTATTTATCACAAGGTTAAGCACAGAGTTAGATGTTACACAAGGACTGTCCAAAATTGTTATCAATATCTTAGATCAAACACACAAACAAATGCAATCAAATCATGTGAGCGAAGCACGTTCTTCTCTCGATAACAATAATAGAAAAGGAACTTTGTGGTAATGGCTTGCGGGAAGAAATTTGCTCTCCGGTGCCGGCTGTCAGTCCAACAGGGTTCCAATCATCGTCTATGTCATCCTTATCGTCATATCCATATATTGGGATCTTATTATTTGCTGAATATCAGCATTTGAATTTCTAGAATCCGACCTATCTACAGCTTAGAACTTTTTAGTACTTTTTGCAAATTGATCCCTGCCTTATGCCATTTTGTAAATCGATCCCTGCCTTGTCATTAACCCTTGCAAATCAGTCCTTGAGGTTAAGGACTGTTTAACTCTCCTGACGATAACTGTTAAAGGACACATAAATTGATGGTTCTGCCTGATAAGAGGACAAATTTGCAAAATGTGAATACGGTAGGGTTTAATTTGCAAAAAGTTAATGCACAAACAACTATTTGATGAAGGGCAATTTGGTGACCAGTTACAGAAAGAGGACCAGTTCGTAGGGCAATTTGGTGACAGCTAGTTAGTGAGTCTATCACGTCTGTTTTTGCTAGAGGACTAGCCGCTACTTAGAAGATCTCAAAAGATTCATCTTCAATGGTCTGCTGCAAATGGGCCTGGTAGGTATGCTTTGATTGCTTGAATCATGTTTAATGCGTTGGACTCGCTGACACGATTGTACAAGCTACCGTGACCATGCAGTTCCCCATCCATGGCAAGGAGCTTATCCAATTCACATGCTAAACGGTCCGTACTTTTAGTTAGTTGGCAACTCAATCTGTTTTATCCCCTAAATATGAGAGGGTGGTGTATGTTCGCCCCCGATGATTCACTGAATCCCACGTCTGTGTTCGGGGCTTTGAATGAGCACCACGTATACAAGCACATGGGGCTCGTATTCCCGTGTATGTTGACATAACTTTGCATCGGACTCTGGTGTTGTTGCAAAGACTTAAGTACCCTTTCTTGCTATTCTTCTCATAAAGTGATGGTTTGAAAAAATGATAAAAATGCCCTTCATTCAAAAAAGAAAAAACAAACAGTTCAAAAAAAGGACAAACATGTCCTCCATCCAGAAAGTCGAGGATGATGTTGACTCTTCAAAGTCTTCTTCTTTTTCTGTTCAAAAAAAGGATAAACATGTCTTTTATCCAGAAAGTCGAGGATGATGTTGACTCTTCAAAGTATTCTTCTTCTTTCTCCGTAAAACACTGTAAAACCCTCTCTCTCTCTCTAGAGAAGAAATCAAGGGAAATAAAGAGTTTTCCCTGAAGAAGGCCATGAACATCAACCCTCTCACTCTCTCTCTCCCTTCTCTCTCTACTTCTGTGCACATCCAACAGACGATCCTACATTGCTCCATCGCCATCTTCTTCTTCTTCCTTTTTCGTAAAACATTGTAAAACCCTCTCTCTCTAGAGAAGAAATCAAGGGAGGTAAAGGGTTCCTCCTGGAGAAGGCCATGAACACCAACCCTCTCACACTCTCTCCCTTCTCTCTCTACTTATGTGCCTGATTTAGAGTTTTTGCCCTTACAGGAGGGGGGTCCGGGGGCTCCCCCCGGCGCGGATCCCGGGCTTTCCTATAAATTTTTTTTGGGCCTTCCAACAATGATTTGTAGTATTATCGGGCTTTCCTACAACAATTTGTAGTATTTTCAGGTCTCCAACGAAACGCTATAGTGATTTGCAGAAGACACTACAAATCGCTATAGCGATTTGCGGAAGACACTACAAATCGCAAATCGCTATAGCAATTTGTTGTGTCTTCCGTAAATCACTATAGCGATTTGTAGATTCTTCCGTAAATCGCTATAGCGATTTGTAGTGTCTTCCGCAAATCGCTATAGCGATTTGTATTGTTATTCAGTAAGTAAATCGCTACCCGAATTAGGACCAACTTGTCAGGGCCATATCTCCTTAACCGGAGGTCATACTCCAAATCCGTAAAAAGTGGTGTCTTCGTTATTGAGTCTAGTTTATTTCTGTAAATTTTCAGTGATTTCTATTGTCATTTCATTTCCCATTTTAACTTCAACGATACATTACAACCACAATCATCAAAAGAAAGATTGCCCAAGCTAAGAGTCTTGAGAGAGTAGAGGAGGGCCTCACCACCCACCAAACAACAAAAAATACAACGACTCAACTTCAAGTGCAGTAAGGACCCAGAGTCGAATAAATTTAGAGGCAGCTCATCCGTAAAGACCCACAACAGTCAATGTGCAGGTCAGTCGATGCTTGATGGAGCAATGTAGGATCTTCTGATGGATGTGCACAGAAGCAGAAATAGAAGGGAGAGAGTGTGTGAGAGGGTTGATGAGCCCCCGGACCCCTCTCCTATAAGGGCAAAAGGCCATGAATACGCTGAGAGGAGCCCTCAGACCCCCCTTTTGTAAGGGTAAAAGCTCTGAATCAGACTCCATAACTCTTCAAGTTGAATGATGCTACCCACACTGGGAGGAGCTCTCAGACCCCCCTTTCTGTAAGGGTAAAAACTCTAAATCAGACTCCACAACTCTTTAAGTTGAATGATGCTACTCACGCTGGAAGGAGCCCCCAAACCCCTCTCCTATAAGGGTAAAAACTCTTAATCAGGATTTACAACTCATTTAATTGAATGATGCTACCCACGCTGGGATGAGCCCCCAAACCCTCCTCCTATAAGGGTAAAAACTCTGAATCAGGCTCCACAACAGTCAATGTGCAGGTCAGTCGGTGCTTGATGGAGCAATGTATGATCTTCTAATGGATGTGCACAGAAGCAGTAATAGAAGGGAGAGAGAGAGTGAGAGTGTTGATGTTCATGGCCTCGTCTAGGGGAGATTTTTTTCTCGAATAATCCTGCAGTGCAGAGACTGGGTCTTAAATAATCATCTTCGGGACACTTAAGTCTTTACAACCACTCTTTTTCAAGAACCACATTTTTTTTTTGCACCAATGGAGGAGAGGGTACTTAAGTCTTTGCAATCGCATCAAACTCCAACGCTAATTAATGCTGACAAACATGGGGATACGAGACGCACATGCTTACATGCGTGGTGCTCTTTGGGACCCCTGAACATGAGATGTAGCTAACTGCCCTATTCGGGGGGGGGGGGAACATATAACCTGCTTTGCCTAAATATGATTTCATGACCTAACGGGTGCTGCCACTTGTGAAGTTACAAACTTTTTTTCTATTGTGTTCACAACTTCACATTATATGCACGCTGCTTCATGATGGAAATGCGGCAACCTGCCTGATAGCCATCCATCTTGGCATTTCTTGAGATGGAAGTTGTTTTGGTCTTGAGAGATGTTGAGAGTGAAGTTGCATGCCATGCATGCAGCGCCCGCTGCGTAAAAATTGCATAACCACCTTTAGACTTGCGATCGTTGGGACATCCAGCCTAGTTGACATCTGAAAATGCTGAGAGAGATAAATCCCTGGATGATCCAATAAGAAGACCAAAATGAATTGTGTTTTTAACATATCGCAAGATCTGTTTGACTGTTGCCCAATGATCCATGGTTGGTCGAGCTATAAATTGACACACTTTGTTAACCGCAAAAGCCAAATTCCGATGAGAGAGTATGAGGTATTGAATGGCCCCAACAATATTGTGATATAATGTGGGATTATGAAATGGGGCCCCAGTTGTTGTAGAGAGTGATAGAAGAGGATAGCGAAGTGGAAACTAGTTTAGCGTCAGCCATCTCAGCTCATATTTGAAGGTCCAGAATATATTTTTGTTGATATAACAGAAGACCTTGTGAAACATGAATGACTTCAATACCCAGAAAAAATGCAAGTCGCCAAGATCTTTAACTATAAAGGATGAGCTCAAGCGGGATAAAAGACTTGTGATAAAAGTAGAAGAGTTGTTGGTCTGCAAAATATTATCAACATAGACCAAAATAAAAATAATCAAAGATCGTTGTTATAAGATGAACGAGGATGAATCTGTGTGAGAATTAGTAAATCCCATAGTAGTGAGAGCATTACTGAGATGTTGGTACCAAGCACGGGGAGCCTTTTTGAGGCCATATAGAGCACGACGTAGTTGACACACATGATTGAAAAATTAAGCATCTTGAAAATCATGTGGTTTAGCCATATTGACAGTTTCATGAAGATCACCATGTAAGAAGGCATTCTAAACATCAAGCTAGGTGACTGATCATTGAAAGCTAACGTCGAGAGATATGATGATATGAATGGCAGTGAGCTTAACAACTGGACTAAAGGTCTCAAAATAGTCAACGCTCTCTTCTTAATCATAACGTTTTGGCATAAGACGACCCTTGTAGTTCTTGAGAGACCCATCCTTCTGTCGCTTGATCTTGAATACCCACTTACAACCAATAACATGATAAGATGGATGTTGGGGTTCAAGGGTCCAAGTAGCATTCTTTTGAGTAAGGCATCAAATTCCTTAGCCATAGAAGCACACCACTGGCGACGCTGATTGGCCTGACATAAAGTTTTTGGTTCAAGGTTTCGTGTGCACTGAGTCGATAGGGCAATGGGAAGAGGATGTAAAGTAGTGAGATAGACTTTGGGAATATGTGTTTCATATTGAGAACGAGTAACCATAGAATGAGTGTGAAGTGGAGCAGCCACAAGAATAGGATTCACTGAGGAGTCATCGGCTGGGTTATGGGGTTCAATGGATATTGAGATAGGGGGCTTGTGACGGTAAGGAGTCAAAGGGTTTGGCTGGTGAGGAATGGGTCAAACTGGGTTCACTGACTGAATTAGAAATAGGAGGTGAACCTGAGTGGGCAAGAAAAGTGGTGGAGATGTGGAGGCAGGGATAGGAATGAGATTTACTACTAATTTGGAAGTGGGTGATGATGCTGACAAATAAAAAGGGAATTTAGTTTCATCAAATACCACATTGCAAGATATAATAATTTTGCCAGTGGAAGGGTTTAGACAATAATAGCCTAGGTGAGAATTGCTATAGCCTAAAAACACATGGCTATCATATTTAAAATCCAACTTGTTGGACCGATAGGGTCTAAGGCAAGGATTGCAAGTACTGTCAAAAGTTTTCAAAAAAGTGTAGTCAAGTGGTCGCTTGAACAAGATTTCAAATGGGGACTTATTGCGGGTGGCATGTGAGGGTAAGCGATTAATGAGATAAATGATAGTGCTAAAAGCATAAGACCAATATTTTGTGGGAATTGTTGCTTGGCTCATTAAGGTTAGCCCTGTAACAACAATATGACAATGCTTTCTTTCAGCTGCACCATTTTTTTCATGAGTGTGGAGGCAAGAAATACAATGTGAAATACCACACTCTCGTAAGTAGGGTTCTAGGACTTTATACTCTCGTCCTCTGTTGGTTTGCAAAAACTTAATTTTTCTTTCAAATATATTTTCAACATTGGCCTTGAAGTGACGAAAAACATTTATAACTTCAAATTTGTTAGCAATCACATATATCTACGTAGATCTTGAAAATGCATCAACAAAATTAACATAAAATCACTGTCAATCCAGATTAATAACCAGAGCAGGACCCCGTACATAATAATAAATAAGTTCAAGTGGTTCAAAAAATTTATGAGACAAACTAAAAAAGGAAAGAGAATGCCTTTTCCCTTGCTGACAAGCCCTGCATACATCATTTACAGCATGATGATAGTAAGGAAGACCAAATCGATTAACCACATGCATGGTTGGATGTCCCAAATTTTGGTGCCACTAGTCCAATGATGCACACTCTCCTACTAGTGTAGCTACCTACAATTTATTAAACCCTTTTTTTTATAACAGCATTAGCAAAATCCATTTGATAGAGCCCCTCACTACTACTCCCGCGAATCATCTTTGTCCCTGAAGTATGATCCTTAACACAACAATATTCACTGTGAAATTCAAATACCACATGATTGCCACAGACAAACTTGTTCACTGAAAGTAAATTTTTAGAAATACAAGGAACATGTAAAATATCCTTAAGATCAAATTTAGAACCATCAATATAAAAATTGAGAAAAACGAATGTGATGAATTTTCAAACATGTTCCCTCACCTATCTTAACCATGTCCTTTCCTTCATATGGAGAGTGCAATGAAAGTGAATTAAGATCATGAGTGATATGATGAGATGCGCTAGAGTCCGGGTACCAATTGCCCTCTTCCAGAGTACTTGTGGTTGCTTGGTATACTTGAGGAGGCGCTTCATGAGGATTATTCTGGTTCTTTGAAAAATTTTGGGTAATTTGAAAACATCTATTGGCTGTATGAATGGGGTTCTCATAGAATTGGCATATGACAGGGTTGCGACCTCGGCCATTGGACTCAGAGTAACCTGAGTTCTTTCCTCTTTATCGACCACAACCTCTTTGGTAATCAATGCCTCTATTGTTTTGATAAGACTAAGTCTGACCATTATTATTCTGATATTACACAAAATTCACTATTGGATTCATAATCAATTCATCATGATTAACATCCAAGAGTTGCACTTCTTCAACTAGTAAAAGATTATGAAGTTCTTCAATTGTGACTGGCTCACTTCGAGTTAAAATAGTGGTTTTGAAAGCAACATATTCTTGTGAAAGACTTCTCAATAAATGTAGGACCATGTCCTTCGCACTGATAGGTCGTGAAGCTGTATCTAACTGGTGTGAAAGCACCTTTGCTTTTTGGAAATATTCATCTATAGACTTGGTTCCTTTCTTTAAATTATGTAGTTGATCTTTCAACCGCAGCACTTTGGATTGAGATTGGGTAGCATATGTACTTTTTAGTGCATTCCACACTTCAAAGGAGGATTTTAAGCCAACTATCTGAGCATGGACATGTTTCGATAGGGAAGAAATAATCTATCTCAAAAGGTATTGATCATGCCTAAGCCACAAGATGAAATCATAATTGATCACCTGGGTTTTTCGATCACTCATAAAACATAATTTTCTGGACACATTTTAGACCGGTCAATAAAGCCATATAAACCATAAGACAGCAATAGCGAAGTGAACTGTGACTCCCATAACAGAATTTTTTTTACTGTCAGTTTAGTATTTAAAAAATATTGTAGGCTAGCCTGAGCCAGTAACATGGGAACCGGAGATGAACTCATCTGAGTTGATGCTGGTGATGAGGATGCTGCTATTGCTCACAACAAGAGACTGGATGATAATATCAACACTTCTTCACTGACCAAGCAACGATGGATGAAGGCAAGCTCTTCACAATCACGATGTCACAAAGCCTTGCTACACGCTTGTGATCATGATGCAGAAGACAATCTGCTTCACACTGACCTGGGAACATAATCAAATGGATGAATGTTGCACTGATATGTGAATAAGTATCTTCCCTTATTGTGCACAATTGAAAGCTTCTAAAACACGATCACAATGGGCTATGATCCTTAGCTCTGATACCATAAAAGAACTGGTATCACACGAAAAATGCAGAGAAACAAAGATAAACATAAAACTATGCAAGAAGACTTAACGTGGTCTAGTGAGAATCACCTACATCCACAATTCAAGGGTCTCACACTATACCATTCAATGTGTGAGTTAACCACTATATATAATGAATTACAAGTCATTGATGGATTTGAGAGATAGTTCACAAATCTGGTTTACATCTATAGGATCTCTCATTTTAGTAAGAGTCTTGTTGTTTGGTAACTTATCCGATATGTAGTTTTCGCAGATAGGACTATTATCAAGAATTTTCTTAGTTGGCGCAACTCTTGATTGAGCAACCAAAAACTCATCTGTTGAGAATATTTTAGTTGCAACATTTGGTGGTGAGAGGATCACCTATGGGCGGGCTTGGAATGTATAGTTGGCAATGGCATTGCTCTAACAATTGAGATGTGACTTTTGGGTTCTATAATTAGGATCAAATGGCTATTCACCAAAGGTGCATTTGAGAGCCTCTGATCTCAGATCCACATTTTCGATGTAGCGGGTCTAGCCAGATACGGGGCATTGAAATGACATGTCCCAAATAGTGATGGTAGACGAGCCAAATGGACTGAACAGGGCATGTTCGGGGTCAGCTTCTTGTCAGACTGAATAGTGATTGACACCTGGGGGGGCATTCCTTGCTGCAAAGTAGAAGCCTGGTGTAATAATTCCACAAGTAGGACTTCAAGGGTTTTACCAACCAAAGGTCTGCTAATATAAGGTCCATGATGAGGGGATTTCCTTTTGGCAAAAAGAAAATTCGGCGCACCATAGAGCAATTGAACTGTACAAAACAACCATACTTATGAAGTAATTTTGATCCACTAAAAACAAATTTTGGTGCCCCTCAAAATTCCACTTAAATCTTTCATTTTCATCTTATTTAACAAGTTTAGAGGTTAACGAACTCCTAATCAATATGAAATAGGAATTAACGACGTTATTAGTAGTTCTACTACCTCCACCTATTTCACTGATTTCATGTGGCACAAAACCGCTTGTTCGCAAAATGCACTAAAATCAAAAAAATCTGTTGTGACCTTACTAGGAGATCTGAAAGTCATCCTTAGAATTTCTCCTATTTATGTAGGAAGTTTTTCTCATATTTTTTGACACCTTTTGTTGATTGGAATATTGTGGCTACCAAAAGTCAGAAAATGGGTTCTCTCATGTTTCATATATTCAATGTCATTGGCCTAACACAATTTTTAAAGTAGACCACCTTGACAATGCTCCTAACCAAGAACTATTTGACAACTAAACAATTATTTGATTAAGCCAGTCCTAATTTGGCCACTGTTACAAGAGTGATGGCCGGTAGATTCGCTTGATGAATCTTAGGAAAAAATCAGCAATATTGTTATAGTACTAAATCTGAAAACAATGACAAACCAAACCAAATGCTGAACAAAATGAATTTCTAGAATGCCACTTACAATTGGCATAGTAGAGGCCCACAAGGGCTCTGCATACTTGGCTGGGTAGGTTAGCTTAAGGAGTTTAATTTGAAGGATGTCATGAGTTTGATAACTGAAGAACTGTAAATTTTGGGTCAGTGACTGATTCCTTTCTCTTGGCTTGGCAAAAATAAGAAAAAAACGAAAGCAAAATTACTGGTTTCTTATTATACGTCAAAATGACATGTCATTGGGGCTTGCTTGCCCTTTCTTTCAAGACGTGGTCTAATGTTCACACAAATAGCTATTTGGACTAAAGGGAGAGCCAGTAAAGCCTGTAAAAAAAAAAATTTTGTGTCGGACACGTGTCAAACATGTGTCGGGCACAGATCCGAGTTCGACCCAGACTCGAGCCTGACCTGGACCCGGGCTCTCGAACCTTTGCGAGAGCCTACGTCTTTAAAAAACACAGGCAGAGAGGAGCGAGGGATAAAACCCTCACCACTCTCTCTCTCTCCTCCCTTTCGTCTCTCCGCCTCCCATCTCCGGCCCCTTCCTTGCAGCCGCCGACGACCTCTGAGCACCGGTGACTCCCATGTCCTCGTCGCCCTCTTCCTCCTTGTATCCGATCGACTCCACCACCACTGCTCTCCTCCCTCTCTGTGGTGCATCCCTGTCATCGTCGCTCGTGCTCGACGTTTCGCCGGCAACCAGCCCCAGTCCGGTGGCCTTAGCAGACACCCCCTTCTCCGGCCGCCTGACGCCGACATGGTTGCGAGTCCTGGTGATGAGACTTCTCGTCCGACCTCGTGCGCCGATGGTCTCAGCCAAACCCCCCGTCTCGATCACCCGATGCTTGCCGGAGGACACCTGATGATGACTGGTTCCCTAAGCAACCCCCAACGACCTCGTTACCCTCTACCTCGTGCCTCTTCGGTTCCGCAGAGGAGCCCTCGACGTCAGAGCTTCCTCTGCTCATCGGAGACTGACGCTAGTGACCCCGAGAGCATCCTCTCCTTCCTTCGTCCCTTTTCGCCTATCGAACAAGGTCCCACCATCGTCGCCCTCTCCTGAGTTGTCTCTGAACTCTCTCGTCGCTGCCATCTTCCGGGGTATCTCTCTCTCTCTCATCTCGCGCTGTTTTCTCATTGGAGACACTGGTAGGAGGTCAGAAACTTCCTACCTCCCTTTTCCCCTCCTTTTTTCTTGTTCGTTGTCGACGGACCAGAGCCATCGTCGTGGGTGGCTCTGGGTCTACTAGGAGGGTGGTGCCGAGCACCCCTCCTTATTGTCTCCTCTCTTCTTCGTCTCCCTCGACCCTCCTGTTCTCAGGTCGATGGACCAGAGCCACCATCGTGGTGGCTTTGGGTCTGCCAGGGAGGGAAGTGATGAGCGCCTCCCCTCGGTTGTCTCCCTCTTTCCCTTTTGGCAGGCGGCAGGGATGCTGCCTCCGTCGCCTCCTCTATTTGGTAGAGGGCTCTCAGATGGCTCTTATGCCTTGGTCGGTAGGGTGGCAAGGCCCCCTCTGCCTACCTCTTGTTTAGGCAGGTCGGCAGGGGTCGAGCCCCTGCCACCTCCCTTCTCATTCTTGATAGGTTGGCAAGGGTAGATCCTTTGCCACCTCTCTGAGTCTGGAAACAACGGCAAGGGTTGATCCCTATCGTCGTCTCCCTTTCTTCTTCTCGTTGAGTGGGCAAGGGTCGAGCCCCTGCCACCTCCCTGTGTTCGGATGGGTCAATAGGGGGCAGCCTCTGTCATCTCTCTATGTTCAGGTTGGCAGAGAGTGGTCGAGCCCTCCCTGTTCCCCTCCTTGCTCCCCCTCTCACGCTTTCGGCATGTTTGTTGCCTCTGGCTTGCTTGCTCACTCGTTCGGTCGTTGTGCCAGCTAGTGGGTAGATCTTTGGGCATGCTGCTTATACTTTGGGCTTGAGTAGTGTGCCCAACATCATCGTGGCTGTGAGCTATGCTAGTCTGCCATGAGGTGCTTGGGTCTTCTGTAGACAAAGGGCGGTTGCTCCTTGAATTTGTTTTCTCGGGTCTGGCAAGGGTTGGCCCCCCTGCCTCTGCAACCCATCTGACAGAGAGCAGAGCATCTGCCTCTTTTTGTTTCCCTGCCCTTGCCACTCCCAGACTTTGCTTGTTTGGCAAGAAAAGTCCCTCCCTCTACACCTCTAAGCCCCCTAGCCCTCTCTGTTGTTCGGGCATGCAGGGAGCAAGGCTCCCTTCCTCTGCCACTGCGTATTGTCGGTGGTCAGCAAGGCCCTATTGGGGGCCTTTGTTGTTTCAGCAGGTAGTGAACCTAGGGCGCCCTACCTTTGCTGCCTGCAAGCGAGGAACCGAGCCCCTCCTTGTGATCTTATGATAATGGGTTAGGGATCGACTTATGCTTATTATGTTTCTTCTTTTTATGGCATATAACTAACATTCTAAGCATCGCAGGTTGAATGGTGGATCAGGTTCGCCTTTTTTCGTGGCTCGAGCCTGTACTTACCTACGCTGCAAGAGTATGCTCAACTGCAACCCCTCAAGGTAGGGGATTCTTGCGTAAAAGGACAATGAACGGGTAAATACTAAAATAAGAAAAGATAACTAAAAATGAAAGAAGACGATGATATATGTATACATATAAAATATATACGTAAGTCTTTTAACTCAAGGATGTAGTTTCGCGATCCTTATCCTTTTTACTTTCCTTACACTTTCTTTTTCTGTTGCTGCCACACTATATGGGCCCAGGCTTTTAAATTCTTGTCTTTATATTTTATGTATTTTAATTCAAGGACCCAATTTCGCGATCCTTGTCCTCTTTACCTTTCTGCACTTTATTTTGCTGCTACCCTACGCTTTATGCGCCATGACTTTTTACTTGTCTTTACTTTGTCATCGCGCTTTATGTGCCCAGACTTCTGTTTCGCATTTACTTTTTGCGCTTTCCTTTCTGTTGCCCCGCGCTTTATGCGCCAAGGCTTTTCTTCTGTTCTCTCTGCTTTTTATGTTGTTGATGCTCTTTTGCCTAGATTATTACTTGCTTGCATGTCTGTTTAGTCAAGGTATGTTTCATACCTCGTGTGCTGCCTTGTGTACTTATTTGCTTGCGTGTTTGATTTGGCTGAGGTACAATTTTGTATCTCGTGCATTCCTTTGACTATTCACGTACTTGCTTGGTTGTTTAGCTAAGGTGTGGTTACGTACCTGGTGTACTGCCCTACATATTTATTCACTTGCTTATATAGATATTTAGTTGATGTACGATTTTGTACCTTATGCACTACTTGCGAGGTTTTGCATTTGACACTGTTTTGCACTTTGCAAATTGGTTTGTAAAGAAAACTTTGCGCTGTAATACGCCAAGGTCTAGGGACTTGATATTTCAAACATGATTTTATGTTGAACTTCTATTTCAAACTTTGATAAATAATCAGTTTCAAAGCTTTCAACCTTTTTCATAAAAGGTTTCAAGTCCAGAATTTTGGGGCGTTACAATTTTTGGTATCAGAGCGACAAGGAAAGCGGTAATCCTTGATCAAGGACGATTTTATATATATATATATATATATATATATATATATATATATATATATATATATATATATATATATATATATATATATATATACACGTATAAAATATATGCGTAAGTCTTTTAACTCAAGGACGCGGTTTCACGATCCTTGTCCTTTTTACTTTCCTTGCACTTTCTTTTTTCTGTTGCCGCCGCGCTATATGTGCCCAGGCTTTTAAATTTCTGTCTTTACATTTTATGTCTTTTAATTTAAGGACGCAGTTTCGCAATCCTTGTCCTCTTTACCTTTCTGCACTTTATTTTGTTGTTACCCTGCGCTTTATGCGCCATGGCTTTTTACTTGTCTTTACTTTGTCATCGCGCTTTATGTGCCCAAGCTTCTGTTTTACATTTACTTTATGTTGCCCCATGCTTTATTCACCAAGGCTTTTCTTCTGTTTTTTATGCTGTTGATGCTCTTTTGCCTTGAGTATTACTTGCTTGCATGTATGTTTAGTCGATGTATGTTTTGTACCTCGTGTGATGCTTTGTGTACTCATTTGCTTGTGTGTTTAATTTGGCTGAGGTACGATTTTGTATCTCATGCATTCCTTTGAGTATTCATGTACCTGTTTGGTTGTTTAGCTAAGGTGCGGTTACTGTGATCATCGCAAAATTTTTCCTCGCTTGTATCTTTGTCTTTCTTCCTTCTTTTTTCCTTTTCCAACCTCTATTTTCTCCTTTTTGAAGGGAGAAAATAAAAGACAGAAAAGAAGAGAGAAGAGAAAAGAAAGAAGAGAAGAGAGAGAGGAATTCTTTTGCGGGGTCTCACTTGACCTTGATTTGAAAATATTTAGAAAATAACTTACCTCCGTTTTTGAAAATATTGTGGGGAAAATTGGGAGACGGGGCTCGCTCGTCGGTACAAGGTTTGACCATTCCTAGCGCCTTTACCAGAGGTAATCGAACCAATGATCGAATTTATGCCTTTTGCTTTGCCTAAATATTGTCTAAGAATTTGTCCTAAGTCTAAATGCACAAAGAATCATGCTTGTGCAATGCAAGGATGTATGCTTCTCTTGAAAATTTGATTTGGAAATCTCCAAGTGTTTCTGAGATGAAATAGAGTGAAGAAATGGTTTAATCTAGTTTAGAACTTGAGATAGATCAGAGAAGTTCTAAGTCTTTTGAAATAATCAGAGTTTTGGAAGAATAAATCTTTGAATTTAAAAGGAATGATTTAAAGCTAAGGTAAAAAGAAAAAGGAATGAATTTTCAAAGTCAGAAATTGACTTTGGATTTGAATTTTGAACCTGGTTTTAAGAGAAGGAGATGAAATTTGAAGTGATATTGAATTCTAGATTTAAAGTTTGAAATCAGGATGGATTTGAGAAATCCAAATGGTATTTAAAAATAGAAATGGATTTAGGAAGTTCAAATGAGATCTGAAAATGTAATTGGATTTGAAATCCAAAAATCAGGATAGAATTTGAATACACAGTCTGAATCCTAAAATGGAATTTGAGTCTGAAATCTAAGATCCAAGATGGAATTGGATCCGAAATTTGGAATGGAATTTGGATCTGAAATCTGAAATCCAAGATGGAATTGAATTCTGGATTTAGAATCCTAAATGGAATTTAGATCTGAAGTCTGAGATCCAGGATGGAGTTGGATTTTGGATCCTAGAATGTAATTGGATCTAAAAGTCTGAGATCCAAAGTGGAGTTAGATTTGAAATCTGGATCCTAAAGGAGAATTGGACTCTGGACCCTAAAATAGATTTTAGATCTGAAGTATGAGATCCAAGATTGAATTGGATCCGAGATCTGGAACTTAAATTGATTTTGGATATGAGGTCTGAGATCCAAGATTAGAGGTGGATTCTGGACCCTAAAATGGATTTAGAAAGCCCAAATGGGACCTTTTGAAGATGGATCTGGGTTTTGAAAATCTAGATTGAATTTAAAACTTAGAAAGAGTCAAATTTTGAGATTTAGAATCAATCTCAAATTTTGATTTTGAATTTGAAGATGATAGAATTAAACTTGATTTTGAAACAGAAGATGACTTCAAAGTTAAATTGAACTTTGAAGTTTGATTTAGAATTTGAATTTTTGGGATGAATTTCAAAGTCAAATTGAACTTCGAATTTAAAGTTTGAATTGGGAATAAGAAGATGAATCAGAAATTTTAAAGTTAAATTGAACTTTGAAATTTGATTTGAATTTTGGATATACAAATGAATTTCAAAGTCAAATTGGACTTCGAACTTAAATTTTGAATTGGAAGATGGATCAAAAATCTCACAGTTTAAATTGAACTTTGAAATTGGACTTGAATTTGGAAATGAAATTTTGAATATACAGATTGAATTTGAGATTTCAAAGTCAAATTGGACTTTGAAATTTGGAATTTAAATCTTTGAAATAAGATAATAGAGATTGAAGAAAGATATTTGAGATCACTTGAATTTTGGAGAAGAGTTTTGAAAATATGGTGTTGTTCTATCTTAAATGATGAATGAATTTAAAGAATCTTGAAATTGGATTTGGAAATCTTATTTTATTCTTTAGATGAGAATGTAAATAGGATTGATGATATAATACACTCCTGACTATGGTCATTGAATGTCTTATATAATAATCACATCTAAATTCAAAGGAAGAATAAAATATATTTTGGTGCTTTTATAGAGTTTAAAATAACATTAACTCTCAATATACCCTGACTATGACCATTGGTATATATATTGAATTAATTTTAAATTAAACTCTGATAAAAGAAGAAAATATTTAAAGAAAATATGATGAATTTTGTAAAGGATCCAGTGTGGATTCAATGTTATTTTATAAAAGATAAAAATCCTAAGTTTTGTTTACATCCTGACTATGGCCATTGATATAAGTCATCAACTTAGGATTAATTACCTCTTACGAAATGGTGCACGTGCTATTCGTGTTTCACCATTGTGAGATTTTGGAAAATAAAGATAAAAGCATGAAAAAAGCAATTTATGGCTTTTACAATGCTCATTCATTCTACCTAAAACAGGAAATGTAGATGCTCATTAAGACCTAACTTATTACAACTTATAAAATTGAATTTACAACTCCAAGTAATGATATTTTCCATATGTTCCCTGCAAAACACCTGGTTAGTATCAAAAGCATGGAGGATAATGGAAGGTATTGCATCGAAATCCTGTATAAAAGATCATCTACATGAAGAGGAGAAGGAAATTTACACCAAGCCTACCGCATAGGGTAGTGCAGAAGTAGATATGGTATGGGTAAGTTAACTGCACAGAGTATGTTCAATAACTCGAAACAATAGCCACTACTGGAAGCAGAAAACTAATTGCTTTAAGAGTAACAATTAAGACAATGCCTACAAACACTATAAAGAATAAACTAACAAACAAAATCAATATCACTCCGAAGGGCATCACAGAAGGCTGATAGTCTAGGCACCTACCTTAGGCCCAGTTAACCAGTATGATGTAAAACTTACTGATAGTGCAGCACCAAAAGCAAAAGTACCAATTAAAAGCAACTAATTCTAGGAAGAAACAAGTATAATGGTTTAATATACTAAGAGATAGTTGAATTTAACCATAGCATGGAAAATTAGATGCCCTGCACAATCACAGATTCACAATATTAATTGCAGCATTCCCTGGAAGGCTGGAAACGAAATTGATCAAGTTGATCATCTCGCCCCAACTGAACCAAATCTTGCAGTCGTACTCATGAAGATGCACCATTTCAAGTTCATCCATGACGAACAAGCATGCTAAAATTTTAGACATACAATGCTGTAATTTACCTCTCTTCGTAAAAAAAAAATCTTTATTATATTCACCATGTTGGGAACCAAGAATCATTTGCTCCACGCAAGCCTACATCTATAGGTGAGCATCAAATGGTGGGCTACATAAGGATGAATAGTGCTGGGAGGGGTGGAACATCAGCATAGGCATTGTAATAATGCATGAGAATGTGGGTTGGGCTGGTGATGGCGCTTGATCTAATAGTCACCAACATAAATTTTGTGAAGTTGAGGTATTTGACCCACTGGGTGGGTAGCACAGTAGTGAGGACTAGAGATAAGATGGAAATACAAGGTCTGCTCACAGTGAGACTATACTGCGACACAAATGTCGTATATGGGGATGATGCTGATTCTAAGAAAGAAAGAAAAAACATGCGGATGAACGAAGGACAAAATCAATCTAAAAGACATGACGTAGCCTACAACAACAGTGGGTGTGGGTGTCTGTGAATTAAATGTAACTCAAAACAGAGAATAGAATGCCATTCTCGGTTATGGAAATTTCTGTAATCAGGAAGGGAGTTTAGGGAGTATTGCACTAAATGATGTAATATTACCTAGAAATTGCTAATTGACTAACAAGTGTAGATAACAGGAGGAGCTGATTTGCACAGCTACAACCAAGATGAGATATAATGAATCCATAAATAATGTGCAATGAAATAAAGACTGCTGTAAATCAATAATTGAGTTATCAACTGTAATAAAACATGGGTTGTTGTTGACAAAACAGGAATTTATGTAATAAAAGGATCAATCATACCATGTAATACATGGTGAACAAGAGAAATACACCTGCAGACATCTTTCTTTTTTTTTAAAAAAAAATCTTGAAACACTATACACAGATTAACCATCTTACCTTCTGGGTTATAAGCTTAAACTGGATATGATAAAAACCTGCGAAATAATGAAGTGTGAGTACAGTGAAATACAGTGAGATGTAAATGATGAATTGGAAATGCCCATACGATGCACAGACTTTTATTATGACATGTAATATATGGAACACCAACTGATGAAAGAAAAAGAAAAAAAACCAACAACTAAATTGACAGTTTACAAAGGTTCTGATGCATCCTATCAATGATGCATAAATCATGTTGCCATGCTTTTGTAACTTCTAGTATGTATATGTATATGTATATGTATACATATATATATATATACATACATACATATATATATATATATATATATACATAAAAAAAAAGAAGAAAAAGAAAAGTGATCGTGATATAAGAGTGAAGATAAACTATATGTAAGCACAGGGGAGCTGGGTAGGAAGTGGTAGTTATTTTGCCAAATCATCCTTTCAAAAGGCCTCAAATGCCGACATGGTATGCAAAATTTCCTGAACAAGCAGAACTTTCCTGGACATATGGATGATATCATGCCATGAGAGGGACATAATTCAAAACTTAATTCTGAACCAACAGAATCTGTATATCTCGCCATCAATCAATACATCCAACTATATCATGTCTGAAAATTGAACTCTGAACTAGTGAATCAAAGCTTTCTGCAGTGGGTTGTTTTATTTCAGCAGTAAAAGGGAACTTCAAGGCACTATGCAGGTGTTATGATCCCTCGAATTGGTGATCACTGCTACAGAGGGATGGTGATGCTAGATGCAGATGAGTGCTGGGATAACTGTACCACCTTTGACCCCACATGTTTGCTCAAATGCAAAACTCGAGATCAACATATTGACAACTTTCGGGAATGACCCAAAACAAGGAATGACATCTTACAGGTCTAAAACATGAAACTACCAATGTTGATGAGACCCGATGGCTGGTAACACAAAGGAACTTATGCCTACTATACAATACAGATAAATCAAACGATAATGAAGTACGAATATATACAAGGTAAACTAACAGGAGTTTGATTTCTATGGTACGCTTTCAGCTACCAGGACCCAACACTATTAGAAGTTAAATCTGACAGATATATGAGATATGATATGTCAATTAACATTGAATATAGACTTACAGGCATGTAACTACAGAATATCTCAATTCATGGTTATCAATGTGCTTTCCGATAAGACTATGTGTAAGCATGGGTCTAAATGCGGGATACTGGCTATAGACAACCATCAATATGTTGTAAAACCAGGATACTGGGAACAAATTAATCAAAACCTGATAATATTACAGGGAATAAGCCAATAAACCAGCCATAAAGCTGAGTATATCCACAAGCTAAAATTTAACAGGTAGAAAAATTAGGGAAAATAATGCAGAAACTTGGGAAATAAGGAAACTTCAATGTAAAATCCATAAGAATCAAATGAAACTAGAGGCTCTAAAAAAAAAAGAAGAAGAAGAAGAGTGCAAAAACTCCAAAAAAAAAAAATTATACTCAATAACACAGGATTTAGCAAAAAAAAAAAATTCTCTACAAAATGACCATTCATGAACCAGTCCTGTATCGCACTCCCTGACATTTTCACAGCAATCTGAAGTTTGCATTAGCAAATCAGTGGATTCTCCTCTCAACATCTAATGAGATAATGAGCGAATCATTAACAAAACGACTTATGATGGATGGCTATGTTATATTTGCAATTGAATCCCCACATACCTTCATGAAACGAAAACTCAGGCGTTCACTAAAGAGTGAGAGCAGTAACTCAGACCACTCTCTCTATGGATTCCACGCCTTACCACTTGGATCGTTCTTCCTTAGGAAGCATAACATGATGCATCTATGGTTCCTCAAACTCGGGGAGCCATAAAGAAGAGTGATTCATAATGTTTAGACAAACAGGAGTCCTCCAGCAATAAAGAGGAAAAAAAAAAGAAGGAAAAAAAATGATACCCATATATGTACTTATGAAGACATGAAACACAAGAGATGCCATTCCCAGAGAATACAGAGAAGTGAAATGCCTTTAAACATGGAAGATACACTAAATGAAAGGGGCGATATGATATCAAAACTGAAGGGTGTACCACGGACAAATCATTGACTATGAAATATGGAAATCAGAAGAAAATAACAACTGAAATACTATACAAATGACTAACAGAAGACAGAAAATAACTAGAATAGAAGATCAAAAAAAAAAAAAAACTAGTGACGAAATTGAGCTATAAACAAAGGAATCGGAAATCAAGAAGGAAACTGCAAAAGAGAGGAAGAAATAATGTGGGAATTCGGGGGAATTCCTATTACTTTTGCACAGAGAGGTGTTGGGATTGTTATCGGCAATCCAACACATCCATGGTGCGTTAACAGGGCGAACAAAGGAAAATCAAAAAGTATTATGAAGAGAAAAAGAAAAAGCGACTTACCGGACTTCTCTATGTCGCTAGAGCAAAAAGATTCCTCCTCCGATGAAGAGAGAGGCTCGGGAAGCCGTTCTTCAACCTTTTGCCGAAGGGTGCTTTAGAGAGAAGGGCGTGAATGGATGGGTTTCTTCCGATCCTCCCAGAAGCAAAACCGATGGTTGTTAAAAAAAATGGATGATGGATGCCAGAGAAAGAAATGGATTCAGGTGGATGAAGTCGATAGTGGATCCCTCGGGTCGATCTCCTGCAATCGCTTATATAGAGGATGGGAGAAGGACCGGGAAGGAGTTTTTCTTGGAGATGAAGGGTGGAGGAAAGCCATGGGGGTTTGGTGGCTGATGGAGGGTCTGGAGGAGAGAGTGCGAGAGGGAGAGCAGCCAGAGAGAGGGGAGAAGGCGCTCGGTGTCTGACCCCTTGCGAAAACCCTAAAAAAGTTTTTAACGGGGTCCTTCAGATTTTTTTACGCATTTTCCAAAAAGAAGGCTCCTTTACCAAGTTTTCTAAAAAAAAGGGTTTTTCTTAAAAAGGATATTTTCAGAAAGAGGTTTTCAAAAACCGAATTTTGTTAGATATATATATATTTTTCTTTTTCTTTGCATTTTCCATTTTTTTGGTATTTTTGAAATAAAACTAGGGAGAAATAAAGGATTTAAAAATCATTTTATAATTTTTGAGAAATATTTACAAAAGAAGGGTTTTCTGAGATAAACTTTTGAAATTTCCTCCGACAACGTGTTCGGATCCAAGGTTTTGAGAAAGTACTTGAGTTTTGGTTTTTAAATCGAGGAATATAAGACACTGGACCCAAATAAATGTCGGATGAACTATCTGAGCCTTTCAAAAATTTATTTTTGGATTTTTATAAAATTTGATCAAAGCTTGGATAGTGAGGCTCAGATTTTGATATTAACTGGATCTGGACCTAAAATCGAATCAGATGGATAAAGATGGAGCTTATTCCAGGAAATCCGAAGAATAACTGAAATTTATATTAAAATTGACTCAGTTTTCTCAGAAAAATGGAATCAGGGGCAAAAGGGGAATATTTACCACATTTTGAAAAATTTGGGGTGTTTACAGTTACGTACCTGATGCACTGCTCTACATATTTATTCACTTGCTTATATGAATTTTTAGTTGATGTACGATTTTGTATCTTGTGCACTACTTGTGAGGTTTTGCATTTGACACAGTTTTGCACTTTGCAAATTGGTTTATAAAGAAAAGTTTACGCTATAATGCACCCAAGGTCTAGGGACTTGCTATTTCAAACATGATTTTATACTGAACTTGTGTTTCAAACTTTGATAAATAATCAATTTCAAAGCTTTCAACCTTTTCATAAAAGGTTTCAAGTCCAGGATTTTAGGGCGTTACAACTTTTGGTATTAGAGCGACAAGGAAAGCGGTAATCCTTGATCATCTGTCATCTGCATCACACTGTGAGTATTATTTCTCTAAATTATTTTGCATTTATTTTAATTAAAGAATGTGTTTCTGCTTATATGTCGTTCAATGAACTAATCAAATCTATAGATGCATTAACCAAAGTAGTTAAACAACTCCAAGCGATGGTCCAGAACCTGGATCATAAGGTGTATAGGTTGGTTTGTGAAAGCACCAATCTAGAGCGAGGTGTTAGCCCTCAAGTTCTTTCGGGTCTGATGTGCCTTCGGAACCCCGATGATTGTATTTTTTATGGAAAGGTGGGTCATTCTAATTATGAATGTCACCTTAATCAATGTCGCGGTAAAAAGTCTGCCAAAGATAATAATGATAACAAGCATCGACCTACTAAAAAAGCAAAAACAAGGTGGAGAAAATTAGCCACAATGACTGTTAGACCGGAGATGCAATCATGTTCATCATACACAACCATGCCCCCAAGACACTGATGGTTGTTTATATTATGGCAAAATGAGCCACTTTATCCGTATTTGTCACAAGAAGAAGGTCGATGACCTCCAACGAATGAGCGGCACACCCCAACTTTCTTAGTAACAATAGCAAGAACAACTCAAGTAGTAACCTATATCCTTTTCACCATGACAAAACAACATAGAAAACATCAAATAGATACTCAGATAGTCTTAGTTAAGACTTTTATGTGTTTTGGGTACGTATTTTTTGTCAAGTAAAAGCTTGTCGATGAAATTACGTATGACTTTGGTGTCTCCAAGATCTCAATGATTATGATGCTTATACAGGTAAATGGCATGTCATGCCTACAAATGTTAGTTCTGACTTATTAGGTGAATGACATATCACGCCTACAAATGATTAATTTAGACTATTTAGATGAATGATACCTCACGACTACAAACAATTAGTTTTTGAATGATACATCACGCTGCATAGTCATGTTGCAGAGGGTTGCATTATAATTATTGTATGAATATATCATACCTCTATAGCATGATTGAAGAGTATCATGAATATTAGACTAAAATGTCTTGAAGATATCTATATAAGCTTCACGCTAGAAAGGTTGAATGCGATGTGCTTTGAGATAAGAATTGTGAATGCATATGATGATGTAATAATCTGAATATTTGCACATATAACTTGAATCCTGTAAAATATATTAAATTACGTAAGAGTTACGTAAGTTGAAGTTTAGTTGATTCATAATATATTATGTGTGTGTTCCCATGTGTATAGACTCATGCTTTGATTATGCATGCTTCACGGTCTTATTTGAAGAATGCAATGTTCTTTGTGGCAATGATATGATGCACAGTATAATATGTTTTTGTGTGATGTGATTGACATGCCACGTGATAAGAAATGTTGAAAGCTTGCGATAAATATTCATGGTTCATGGAACCTTGTTGGAGAAATGTGTTATCTTGTGATTTGATTTGACATATGAAGTGATATGATGCATATTGCTAGTATATATATGTCTGTGCCCATAATGGTGGCTACTGACCCCAAGAGCGGTCAATTGTTTTGAGCAGTCGATTGTATTGATGCATGTATCACTGTTTATGGTATTGATTGAGGACCTGATCTCCAAAGGATTACCTGTGAGGGTGTGTATGACCAAAATCAGGTGACCCAACTAGAGTGATAGATTTATGTGAGGATATACACTATCCAAGAGCGGGTAGCCGCAAAGATGGTGAACTCCTGTGAGGAAGTGTATTGTCCAAGACCAGATATACCATCTAGGGCGGTAATTCCTTGTGAGGTCGTATATTTTCCAGACCAGGTGATCCGATGTTGATCTTGCCAAATATGGTAATGGCTATTGACCTTGAGAGCGGTCATTTGTGTTGATGCGTGTATCATAATAATTTTTATTGAATATGACATTTGTTGAGGATCAGGTTTCCAAAGAATTCTTTGTGAGGGTTTGTATGACCAAGATCTGGTAATCCGGCTAGAGCGGTAGAATCTCTATGAGGAAGTACACTATCCAAGAGTGGGTACCCGCAAAGACGGTGGGTTCCTGTGATGAAGTGTGTTGTCCAAGACCAGCTATACCATCTAGGACGGTGATTCCTGGTGAGGTCGTACATTTCCCAAACCAGACAATTCGGCGTGGAATTTGTGAATTTTTTATTGCCATGAAAAGTTATGGTTTTCGATGATAATCTTCTGAGATTGATATAGATAGTCAGTTATGAATCTATAAATTTGTCTTTCTGTTATAGCATGATTATGTGTTGGACTCAGTTATGAGAATCAGATTTTTGTTGATTTTAGATCATGATAAAAGCTCATGTTTTGGACCTTCTATAGAAGGGTGGGCTTTTCTGAGAAAGTATGACGCCTTAAGTGAGTTGTAACAGGTGACAACTGGTCGCGTAAGGCTTAAGGTTGTTCATGACAAAAAGTTTGTTAGAATAGTGAGAGTGACAAATGACTACCTGGTAATGATATGATACAGAGACCTCGTTCAAGGAACGTAAACAAATTAGAGCAATGTCTCATTGTGTCTCTTCATCTGTGTCGAATCAAGTAAAAGATAACGAATAAACATTTTTATAGTCTTCCGCTAAAACCCCTTTTCATGGCTCTGTATGAACTCTTGCGAAGATAAAAGTTTATTAATGAAATCACACATATGATTTGTTCAACCGAGTTGTTGGCTTCAGACCTTTCTCAAAAACTCATTATGTGTTGTCCTGATCATTTTAGAAGCATACATGTTTAGGATCACACAAAAGTTGTGCATCCTTATTAACACTGATTAACTTAGACTGCGATCTCTGCAGATAACCTTCACACGAAATTTTATGGATGAAATTCTTTTAAGGGAGGTAGCATGTAAAGCATGTAAAAAAAATATATCAGACACGTGCTGGGCACATGTCAGACACGTGTCGAGGTTGGTCCGCTGTGTCGGGCCTGGATCCAAGTTCGACCCGAACCCAAGCCCGACTCAGACCCGGGCTCTTGAACCTTCGCGAGAGCCTGTGTCTTTAAAAGATGCAGGCTGAGACGAGCGAGGGATAAAACCCTCACCACTCTCTCTCTCTCCTCCCTTTTGTCTCTCCACCTCCCATCTCTGGCCCCTTCCTTGCAGATGTTGGTGATTAGAGCCGCCGCCGACCTCCGAGCCGTCGATGACCTCCGAGCACTGGTGACCTCCAGGCATCGGTGACCCCCCTATCTCGGTCGCCCTCTTCCTCCCTGTATCCGGTCAACGCCACCACTGCTGCTCTCCTCCCTCTCTGTGGTACATCGCTATCATCATCGCCCATGCTCGACATTCGTCGGCAACCACCACCAGTCTGGTGGCCTTAGCAGACACCCCCTTCTCCGGCCGCCTGACACTGGCATGGTTGCGAGTTCTTGCGATGAGGCCTCCCATCCGACCTCGTGCGCCGATGGTCTTAGCCAACCCCTCCCCCCCCCCCCCCCCCTCATCTCGATCACCCACTGCTTGCCATAGGCCACCTGATGATCGGTTCCCTGACGACCCCGTTACCTTCTCCCTCATGCCTCTTTGGTTCCGCAGAGGCGCCCCTGACGTCGAAGCTCCCTATGCTCATCGGAGCCTGATGCTGGTGACCCCGAGATCATCCTCTCCTTCCTTCAACCCTTTTCGCTTATTGAACGAGGTCCCACCACCATCGCCATCTTCTGAGTCGTCCCTAGACTCTCCTATCATTGTCATCTTCCAGGGTATCTCCCTCTCTCCTTTAGCATTATTTTCTCATTGGAGACTCCGGCAGGAGGTCAACGACCTCCTGCCTCCCTTTCCCCCCCTTTTTCCCTATTTGTTATCGGTGGACCAGAGCCAACGTTGTGGGTGGCTCTGGGTCTACTAGAAGGGTGGTGTCGAGCACCCCTACTCATTGTCTCCTCTCTTCTTCATCTCCCTCGACCCTCCTATTCTCGGGTCGGTGGACCAGAGCCACCATCGTGGTGGCTCTGGGTCTGCCAGGGAGGGAAGTGCAGCGCACCTCCCCTCGGTCGTCTCCCCCTTTCCCTTCTGGCAGGTTGTCGCCTGTGTCGCCTCCTCTATTTGGCAGAGGGCTCACGGGTGGCCCTTGTGCCTTCGTCGGCAGGGTGGCATGGCACCCTCTGCCTGCCTCTTGTTCAGGCAAGTCGGCAGGGGTCGAGCTCCTGCCACCTCCTTTCTGGTTCTCGGTAGGTTGGCAAGGGTAGAGCCCCTACCACCAACCTGAGTCTGGAAACGACGGTAGGGGCCGAGCCCTATCTCTGTCTCCCTCTCTTCTTCTTGCTCGGTGGGCAGAGGTCGAGCCCTTGCCACCTCCTTGTGTTCGGATGGATCGGTAGGGGCCAGCCCCTATCATCTCTCTACGTTCAGGTTGGTGACGAGTGGTCGAGCCCTCCCTATTCCCCTCCTTGCTCCCCCTCTCACGCTTTTGGCATGTCTGCTGCCCCTCACTTGCTTGCTTACTCGTTTGGTCGTTGTGTCAGCTAGTTAGTAGAGCTTTGGGCATGTTGCTCATGGTTTGGGCATGAGTAGTGTGCCCAGAATCATTGTGGGTGTGAGCTATGCTGGTCTGTGATGAGGTGCCTGGGTGTTCTGCAGATAGGGAGTGATTGCTCCTTGTCTCTATCTTCTCGGGTCTAGAAGGGGTTGGGCCCTCTGCCTCTGCAACCCGTCTGACAGAGAGCAAAGCCCCCTGCCTCTTTTCTTTTCTCTTGCCCTTGCCACTCTCAGTCTCTGCTTGTCTAGCAGGGGAAGTCCCTGCCTCTGCACCTCTGAGCCCCCCTAGCCCTCTCTATTGTTCGGGCATGCAGGGAGCAAGGCTTTTTGCCTCTGCCACTACTTACTATCGGTGGTCAGCAAGGCCCCTTCGAGGGCCTTTGCTGTTTCAGCAGACAGTGAACCTAGGGCACCCTACCTTTGTTGCCTGCAAGCGAGGAACTGAGCCCCTCTTTGTGATCTTATGATAATGGGTTAGGGCTCGGCTTGTGCTTGTCGTGTTTCTTTTTTTTATGGCATATCACTAACATTCAAAGCATCACAGGTTGAACAACGAATCCAGTTCGCCATTTTCATGGCTCAAGCCCGTGCTTACCTATGCTGCAAGCATATGCTGAACCGCAACCCCTCAAGGTAGACGATTCTTGCTTAAAAGGACAATGAGCGGATAATTGCTAAAACAAAAAAAGATAACTAAAAATGAAAAATATGTATACGTATAAAATATATGCGTAAGTCTTTTAACTCAAGGACGCGGTTTCACGATCTTTGTCTTCTTTACTTTCCTTGCACTTTCCTTTTCTATTGTCGCCGCGCTATATGTGCCCAGGCTTTTAAATTCCTATCTTTACAGTTCATGTCTTTTAATTCAAGGACGCGGTTTCACAATCCTTGTCCTCTTTACCTTTCTGTACTTTATTTTGCTACTGCTCTGCACTTTTTGCGTCATGGCTTTTTACTTGTCTTTACTTTGACGACGCGCTTTATGTGCCAAGGCTTCTGTTTCGCATTTAGTTTCTGCATTTTCCTTTCTGTTGCCCTATGCTTTATACGTCAAAGCTTTTCTTCTATTCTCTCTGCTTTTTATGTTGTTGATGCTCTTTTGCCTTGAGTATTACTTGATTGCATGTTTGTTTAGTCGAGATACTTTTCGTACCTCATGTGTTGCCTTGTGTACTCATTTG
Organism: Nuphar pumila; assembly: GCF_984573655.1. Taxonomy (NCBI): domain Eukaryota; kingdom Viridiplantae; phylum Streptophyta; class Magnoliopsida; order Nymphaeales; family Nymphaeaceae; genus Nuphar; species Nuphar pumila. The sequence continues at coordinate 38,762,601 of NC_143255.1, forward strand.
CTTGCGTGTTTGATTTGGCCGAGGTACGGTTTTGTATCTCATGCATTCCTTTGAGTATTCATCTACCTGTTTGGTTGTTTAGCTAAGGTGCGGTTACGTACCTGGTACACTGCCCTACGTATTTATTCGCTTGCTTATATGGATGTTTAGTCGATGTACAATTTCGTACCTTGTGCACTACTTGCGAGGTTTTGCATTTGACACAGTTTTGCACTTTGTAAATCGGTTTGTAAAGGGAAGTTTGTGCTGTAATGCTTCCAAGGTCTAGAGACTTGCTATTTCAAACATGATTTTTCGCTGAAATCCTGTTTCAAACTCTGATAAATAATCGATTTCAAAGCTTTCAACCTTTTTCATAAAATGTTTCAAGTCCAGGATTTTGGGATGTTATAGAGCCATTACAAGAAATTAGACTTTTACCACACCACCAAAAGTCTACCTAACACCAGTAGTTTTACCATAAAAAGTGTTGCTGGTAAAACATTTACTAGCATTAATGCATAGCGCTAGTGAATGAATTTTTACTAGCGTTAAAATAGCACTAGGAAAAAGGCTTTTTAAAGCTAAAATAGAATCAAAAAATGTCTTTTCTCACACTAAAATAGCACAAAAAATGCCTTTACTAATGCTAAAACATTGCCCGTGAAAGTGACTAATAGAAAAAAAATTATATTGTAAAAACTTAGTATACTAAAAATTCTACTGAACTAACTCAGAGCTTGAATTTATCAAAAATCATACTTGAAAAAAATCTTCTAAAAATGCAAAACCATTAAAATAAAAAACTTGAAAAATCATAAATAACACATAAACTCTAAAACCCTTAAAATATAAATCATTCATGAGCAAAAGAAATCAGATTTAGCATTTTTTTGCTTAATAAATTATAAAATTAGCAATTAAAATATAAAATCCTTAAAATTTAAATCATACATGAAAAAAATATTGAATTTTGCATGTTTTCACTCAGAAAAGTAAAAAAATATGGATTAAAATGCAAAACCCTTAAATGTAAATCATACTTGAAAAAAAAATAGGATTTAGAATGCATTCACTCAATATATAATAAAAGAAAATTTTTCATATACCCCCGAAATGTTTTAGCCTAATTCATCCGTACACTAAATGTTTTAGAGTTTGAAAATGCCCAACCAAAGATTTTACTTGGGTTAATCAAATTACCACAATCATAAACTAATGTTGGGTTGTTCTTTGCTTAATCTAACTATTGTTGTGAAGTTATCATTTTACCCTTGTAACTAGGAAAATAAAACATGTAAGGTTGTCAACTGAATGTATTTAGCAAAAAGCTTATTGCCTAAAATAATACTTGAACCCTTAACCTCCCTAACACAAACCACAACACTAACCACTACACCACAAAGCTTGTTATTGATTGTTTTCTAAAAAAATGTTATATATTTAGATAGTGAAATGTCTATCAACTCAACAATTACTCGACCCACTAAAATCTGATCATACATATATGATCTACATGCTTAATTATATGAATAGATTCTTGAATCTTTTGATTATGACAGATAGTTAGGTTTTATAAGATTTAAAAATCAATGGTCTACAATTTAAAAAAATAATCAATGCTTAAAAATTCATGTTTTTGATAAAAAGCATGATCCAAGTGTCACAAGTCTGCAAAATCATATTTGTAAAAAACAACTTGAAACCCCTATTTACTAGTAATAGGCTCACGATAGACTCAAAAAGTGTTAGGCAGCTACCACTTTTTTCAAATCTGTATAGGCTCAAAATCAAGTGGATTAATTTGTCAAATCTAAATGAAAACCTTAAAACTCTATTAGTTTGTGATTGGGGTCATTTGATTAACCCAAGTAAAAACTTTGGTGTGCATTTGCAATCTGAAATGTTTGGTGTGCAAATGAATTAACCCAAAATATTTCCGGGGTATTTGAAAATTTCTCATAATAAAAATATGAATTAAAACGCAAAACTCTTAAAATCTAAATCATATATGAGAAAAAAAATCAGATTTAGCCTGCTTTCACTCAAGAAATTACAAAAATATGGATTAAAATGCAAAACCCCTAAAATTTAAATCATACTTAAAAAAAATCAGATTTTCATGCATTAACTTAATAAATAACAAAAATATGAATTAAAATGTAAAACCATTAAAATCTAAATCATACATGAAAAAAAATCAAATTTAACATGCAATCACTAAATAAATTATAAAATTAGCAATTAAAATACAAAACCCCTAAAATCTAAATTATACTTGAAAAAAATCTGATATAGCATGTATTCACTAAATATATTATAAAATTAGCAATTACAATATAAAACCCTTAAAATCTAAATCATTCGTGAGCAAAAAAATTGGATTTAGCATTTTTCAATCAATAAATTACAAAAATAGTAATTAAAATATAAAATCTAAATCATACATGAGAAAAAATTGAATTTAGCATGCTTTCACTCAAGAAATAATAAAAATATGGATTAAAATGCAAAACCCCTAAAATCTAAATCATACTTGAAAAAAAATAGATTTAGAATGCATTCACTTAATAAATAACAAAAATATGAATTAAAATATAAAACCCCAAAAATCTAAATCATATATGAAAAAAAAATAGATTTAGCATGCATTTACTTAAGAAATTATAAAAATAAAAATAAAAATTAAAATATAAAACCCCTAAAATCTAAATCATATAGGATTTAGTATGCATTCACTCAATACCTTGGGTGGAGCAGTAGTGGCAAAAGTTCAGACAATGTGCCAATGCATGGTGGCAATGGTGGCCACACACGCACATAGAGAAAAAGATGAAGATAATCAGGCTGACCGACTCTGAGAAAGTAGATCAAGAGGATATCCAAAGAGTTCCAGATCAAGACAGAGTCTTATATTTGAGAAGAGTCCCATATTTAAGAGGAATTCTACTTTTGAAAGAAACCACAAATTTAAAGGGATCTCCACGAGAGTCCATGATAAAGAAAAAATCAAATGAGAGAGAAAGAAGGGGTGATGCCAGTCTTGGAGACCCAATGAGTCTCATCTAATCATAATGTTTAATTTATCTGGATTTTTGGTTAGAAGTTAGAAACCATGTTGATGTAAAATTCCTAACCTATTGTATTTTGGTATTTATAGTGGAAGGATCCATTCAACGACCCCATTGAGTGGAGTTATCTTTTTCCCATGGATGTAGGTGACGATTTCACCAAATCACGTTGAACTTTGTGTATTTTGTGTGCGCTATGTTTCATTCATGGTATCAAATCGAATATTGTTTTTAACTAGCTTTGATTTTATTGAAATAAAATTGTTTGAAGCAAGAAAATCAACTACTTGTGAGTGAGGATAACCAAGATGTTGGTGCCATACATCGCAACTGCTATGTCTAAATCTCGTAGAGAAGAACACCTCATTGACAGACTCCTTTATTCAACAACTGAATGAAGTCATACAGATCACCTACTCTACTCCCGGTTGCCATCACTCTGGACGTGCAATTCTCACCAAAGATCTTTCATGTGCTCATTTTTTGGATCTCAAGATCAAATGGGGGTCTCTCAGTTCCTCCCATGCCTAGTTTGAAGGGTCGTGATGATAATTAGTGGATAATCCTAATCCACTCCAAGGAACCAGATCAAGAGGACCATTCGTAGAGTTTCAGATCAAGACAAAGTCCTATATTTTAAAATATACACATTTAATAGGAATCCTACATTTTTGAAAAAAAAACCATACGTTTGAAGGGAGTTCCACGTAGGGATGGCAGTGGGACAACGGGGCTCCACCCTGCCTCACACCGTTTGGACCGAGGATGAAGGCTATGAAATGGGGATGGAGGCGAAGATGAAGGTTAAAATCTATTCCCGTGCGGGGGGATGAACTTACACTTTTCCTCACCCGCCTCATTTCAATCCCCGCCCTGTCCCCAATCCTTTAAGGGATGACTATAGACTAAGGGGAAACGGCCCCTCCCCCGTTTGGACCAGGGATGGAGGACATGAAATGGGGATGGAGGCGGGTGAAGGTTAAAATCCATCCCCGTGCAAGGATGGAGGCGGGGATAAGGGGGCAGGGTGGAGACCTTGTGCCCTGCCCCGCCCCGGTCCCACTGCCATCCCTAAATTCACAGGAATCCTTGATAAAAGAAAAAATCAAATGAGAGAGAAAGAAGGGGTGATGCCACGAGACCTAATGAGTCAAATTCAATATTAATGTATCTGGACTTATGGTTAGGAGTTAGAAACCAACCTACTAAATGGGGGAAGGCTCTATCCAATTACCTAGTTGACTAAAGTTATCGATATGGACATAGGTAACGATTTCACCAAACCACATTAAACTTTGCGTGTGCTATATTCTATTCAAGAGAGAGAGTCGACGTTTGTTGTGGCTGGCTGGTGGACAGAGAGAACACAAAGAGGGGGAGAGATCGTCCATTTCGGCCGGTAAACCCAAAGAAAGACAGAGAGAGGGAGAGAGCATCGGCAGCAATGGTGGCTAGCGGGTAAAGAAAAGGAGAGAAGGCGAGAGATAAGAAGAAAGAGAGAGAGAGAGAGAGAGAGAGAGAGAGATAAGGTGACAGTGGTGGTTGGCCTGCAAACAGAGAGAGAGAAGGTGTTGGTAACACGTTTTACATTACTCCTTTTTTAGTGAAAGAGAAAGAGCTTGCCAAAAAAATGGATTTTTTAAATGCCGAATTATTTGCCCACATTTTATGTGCACCAAAAAAACTCTTTTTCATAAGCATTTCTTTATTGCACGAAAAAAATTATTTATATTGACACATTTTATGTGCGCCAGAAATTTTTTTTATATTGCACAATAAAGTTTGCGTCAGTATAACATTTTTTCAGTGAAATATCGACAGTGAAAAATGTTCTTTTATTAGGCGTCAAGTAAAGAGGTTTTTTCTTGTAGTGAGCTAAAAAACAGATTATTTAAAGTTAAGGTCAGAGCAAAAGCTATCCTCGTAGTATTCTTTGGATTATTATTATGAGAAAAATCAATAGCGAAAAAAACGAAAAAAAAAAAAACTGCACCCGTCTGATTTTTCATAACCCCAAGCAAGAAGTTTGGCTCGAAGGGAATTACAACTAAAGTCCACGCTGTTGGGTTTATATTTTCCCTCTTTTTTTGCTACCGTCTGATTTTTTGTAACCCCAAGCAAGAAGTTTGTCTCGAAGGAAATTACAACTAAAGTCGATGCTGTTGGGTTTTTCTTTTTCCTCTTTTTTGCTTTTTCCTTTTTCCTTTATTTACAACCCTAGAAAAGGGTGGGATATGAATATGATTCCAAACAGAGCATTCTCACAAACAGAGTCGGACGATTTTAACCCTTCTGGTCAATAGGTTCGATGGAGTCAATGACCCCATCGCTTCAACGGCCACCAAATCTCGAGAAAAAAGAAAGTACGTAAACAAAAGTACAAAAAAGAAAAGAAAAAATAAAACGAAAAAGCCATGAATGCCCTGAGCAACAGGGCATAATACCCGATGAGTCCCCATAATCGTGACGTCAGCCTCAGCAGGGGGTCTTGGCCGCCGCGAGATCCACGTTCAGATCGAGCCATCCCGGAAGTCCGTTGTCTTCGATGGCCTCCGCTTCCTCCTCCTCCTCATCGTCCTCTTCTTCCTCATCGCGTCCCTTCGACGGCCTCCTGCCTCCTGCCGATGCGTTACCGCCGGTAGCGGCCGCTTCGGTGGCCACGGTAGCTGCGGTGTTGTTGATGGAAGCGACGAAATCCTCCCACTGGAAAGACGGGCTCCGGGCCTTCTCCTTGTCCAGGAGTTTCGAGGTCGACCGTATTCTCCGGATCAGAGCAAAGAACTCCTCCACCTCCTCGTCGTTCGGCCGCGCCCTCGCGTTCTTCCCGTCCTCTTCCCCTCTCCATCTTGCCGGCCTCTTCTTTCCTTCCTTCTCCATCTCAACTTGAATCCGATCGGAAGAGAAGATCGTCTTAGATCGTCCGATACAGGATCCGTCTCTATCTCTCCATCATTTCTTCCTTCTTTCTTCTTCTTCTATGCCTTCGATCTTTCGTCTTCCTCCTTGGGAAAGATCAAAAAGCTGGTTGCGTTCGTTCGTGTGTGGATGCGTGAGAGAGAGAGAGAGAGAGAGAGGAGTGGGCTGATTAAAATAGCGTTGGAAGTGGCACGGCGGCCAGGATTAGTCATCGGATGACGTGAGCGTCGTGGATGTCATTTCGGTTGCGTCATCTTAACTGCGCACGCTCTCTTTCGGCGTGCCTTCCTGTGGGTGCCGCGGCAGCCTGGGGACCACCGCTCGCTGTCAGTCCTTAAAAGAAAAATAAATTCGTCCGGTTGACTGAGTGACTCGGCCAAGTCAATCAATCCGAGCTGGATCGTGTTCTCACACGAGACTCAACTCGGTCCAGTATTTACTTACGTAACTTGTGATGGTACATGGATCTAATCTCCCTAAATGAAAACCTAACCATTTGGATCACGTTTAGCATGTTCTATTTACTGTTTTCATGCTATAAAATTGACTCCGAGTCTGTGCTTCGCGCTATTTTCGATACAATCTTATCCTTTTATTAATTGAGCTTTTAATTTTCAACCATTGCAAAAATCAAATCATATAATCATAGTGACAAAAGTTAAAAATGGCAAAATCTAGGGAGGCATAAAACTCGGGAGATTTTGAAAATTTTCATAAATCTCACCTTTTTTTTTGCAACATCTCGGAAATAAAAAATAAAATTTAAAATATAAAAAATAAAATTTAAAATATAAAAAATAATTTTATAAGAAAATATAAATAAAACACATTTAAAATTAAAATTCTTCGGAGTTTTCATGATAAATATCTTTTAAAAATATAAATATTATGATATTTGTCATGGTTTGAAAATCTCATGAGAAATTGCTGTTTTAAACTTTCAGGCAATTTCTAATGATATATCGGTGATATTTTTATAAATATCATGATATTTGTCATAGAGCTTAGAATGTGTTTAGCATGGTACAGAACTGCGGATGCGTGCATGTATATATATATATATAGAAAATGGACACTGCATTCAGACCATTTTTCAAAAGCAATTTTAAAAATGTTTTTTTAGCACATATGATGGTATGAATGCGATTTCTATGGTCAAAAACCTCAGAGCCAGCTCCTGTAGCAAATTTTTTCAATGTGTCATTGGGATTTTATAATGTGCTAAAAAATGATAATTCAAATTGAAGTTTTCTAGATCACAAAAATAGAATCCATGTATAAAACAAGTTTGCAATAAAAGTCAGTTCTTAGGTTTTTGATCGTTGAAGATCACACCCTTGTTGTTGGATTTGTCAAAAATACTTTTAAATATGATTTTCAAAAGTAGTTTGTATGGCATATATATATATATATATATATATATATATATATATATATATATATATATATATATATATATATATACTAAGAGGGAGATGGACCTCTCTCTTTTTTTTCATTAGGTCCCACTAGGACCATTCAAAAATCACACTAAAGTATTTTTTTGCTTGATTTGAACCATTAGATATCAGATATGTTTAACATTGTTTAGCTGGGTGGTAATGTTCAAGTTGGTGGTGAGATTCATATGGGCATTAAGAAACAACATTTTCAAGAATGATGAGGTTTCGATGGAGGTTCATACAGCTAAGTATTTTAAATAGAATTGATGAGATACTGCTTCCCCAGTTGCAGGATTCAACTCATCCGCTCAGCCTTCGGTGGCACTATGCTAACCAATGGCAACCTCCTCAAGTAGGATCGGTCAAGGTCTCGGCGTTCAGCAAGTTTCACAATGGCTGGCGTGTGGGCTATACTGTGAGAGACGACAATGGTTCATTTCTTAAGTTGGGATAGATAGTTCTCCAATGAAAGAATTACCACTATAAGGCTGAGGGTCAACAAGGCCGACTATTTTTTAGCGAGAAAAAATTTTGTAGCTATTGATAAAGCAATAACGGCGAAATTTTTGTTCCCGCTATTAGCTTCATCAATAAGGGTGAACCATGAATCTCAATGGTATTAGCTTCATCAATAACGGCAAGTTGGATATCCCCTAAAATGCTTTGCCCCTACACACATCTCGCCGTTAAAGATATGTATAAAGGTGAGATTATTTGTATGTTACATATTATCGTTAAAACACTTTAACGACTATATTTAATGGCCAAAAGATCTCATTGTTTTAGATCAGTAACAACGACATGTGACTGTGACTCTCGCTGTTATAAGGCTTTACTTTATAACGGTGATAATTATATCGTTATTATAAAGTGACATTAATGTTGTTAAAAATGTGCCTCAAAGAGCAAAAAAATGTGCTTCGCCTTGAGACAAAGGCCCTATCTCACCATTATTGATCTTTAACAACAATATCTAACGACCAGAGAATCTCGATGTTATATATCAATAATGACAAGATTTGGCTCTCGTCGTTATAAGATTTTACTCTATAACGACGACAATTATGTTGCCGTTATAGAGTGACGTTTATAAAAAAAATAGCTCAACGGGACTTTTTTATATTTATTTCTTTCTCTCTCTGTTGCCTGAGTATAAAAGAAAGCAAAAGAGGGAGGGTTCAATGTTTCTTCGACTTCTCATAGTCTTGCTCGCATTGCTTCTTTGGACTCCTCTCGAGGTAAGAGAGAGAGAGAGAGAGAGAGAGCTAAACCCTAGCTTTTTGTTTTTGTCCATTTTGTAATATTTGCTTCTGTTTGTGCTTCTCTCTGGATTGATAATGAAACCATCATTTTAAGGTTTGCATATTGAATTTTCATTTTTATGTTTTTAGGGCGTTTCTAGTGATTATGTTTCTCACCTTGCTTTGTTAGCTTGAGATCCTTGTTTGTTTCTTTACCCCTTCCGTTGATGGGTTTGAAGGGATTAGGAGTGGTGGCGATATCGTCTATTTTTGTTGTCGATTTTGGTTTTTCAATCAAAACGTTTGCTTTATGTAATTTAAAGCCATTTACGTGATTGGTCTGGGTTGCATTTCTATCGGAGTCTTGAGTTTCTTTTTCGGGTCAGCGTCTGTGGTCTCAATTTTACGTTCTCTACCTCTCATTTCTTTTTTGATTCATGTTTATTGGTTTCCAGTTTCAATCACGACTTTCTTCTATTCGAATTCGGCGGGTTGGTGTGTCTCTTTCTCTTTTTTTTATTTGAACCTGAACATTGGCTTTCTTTTACCCATGTTTCATCGAGATTAGGGCTAATGAAATGACTTGATCCCCTCCCTCCTTTTTCTTCTTTGTTTGTGGTTGGAAAATGCGGCAGTTGCTGAATCCACCTGATTAGTGTTCAAGTGTGCCTTCTTAGAACACTTCTTTGGTTTCTTTTTCTTCTATTGTTTTGTCATTTTCATTGGCGCCGATGCAGAATCATGAAAATCTAAATTTTTATTGGTGGTGGGGGTGTATTATTTAAAGAAATCATTCTCCTAAGTAGTGAATATTTGTTGTTTAAGAGAGTTTTGTTTAAAGAAATCTTATTACTAAGTAGTAAGTATTAGTTGTTATTTTATTTATGAGTTATGGCCTTTAAGCAACCTTTTCTCTTTCAAAATGTTGGTGTTCCCTATTTTGGTGGTTCTGATGTGCTTGTCTTTATGTTTTGCTTATACGCTTTTAGGGTTCATCGCTGATCTTTGTTCATTCATTGAAAGTGTGTAGCTATTCACTAAAGCAAACCCTTTTGAGTCTTTTCGATCACATTTTCCATCTTTAGCTTGAATGGGGTGATTTCTTAGTGCTTTGCTGATTGTCATCAACTTTACTGTTTTATTTATGTGATATTAGGTTCTTTGTATTTCTCATGAACAAGAACTCCTTTCGTTTGGCAATGTCTATAAGCCCAGTGACAAGTATCAATGGATTTCTCCTGAACAGTTGTTAGATGTCTTGAAGAAAGAATATGAGTTAAGTAACTGATTTTCTCAATTTTATGATACTCAAAAGCATAGACAAATTGGATTCTATTGTTTAATACTTCAATGCAAGAAGGATTTTCTGGCACTTAATAGAAGATGGGCAACTACAGAGTTCATCTGTAGGGATTTATAATCATTATAAATATTTTTGTGAAGAGACGAAAATATTTTGGCTGGTTTAGGGCTGTAGCTATACATACACTATCACTTTCTTGAGTGAGCAGAGAGGGCTAGTATAATTATGGCAAAATTATCGTTCCTATTACGGTTCTAATTTCATCAAACAAATATGGAGTTGGTTTGTTTTTACTTGAAAAGAAAGATCTATCAAAAACCCATTAAATCTGATGTTATTTCAGAGCTTGATATCTACAAGTTTGCGCCTTGGGATCTTTCAGGTATTGACCTTTATCCTATTCACAATTGCATGCCTCTTTGTTTTGTTGCAATTCCATTTCATGATACAAAGATGAAGATGTTTTCTCTAGCTTTCTGTATTTTGTTTCCAAAAGTTATTGATTTGGTAAGTTTATGGTGCTCGTTCACTGGTGGTGTTGGTCATAATCCTGTATCCGTTAATTGATGTATTTTTTTACAAATGGTGTAGGAAAATCTTGTCTTTTGAGCAGAGATCTCAAGTGGAACTTTATTGCCCTCGAGAACGGAAATACACAAATGGGCCTAAAACAAATAGGGCAACATCTGCTTTTTTTTTTTTTGTAAGTTTATAGCCTATAATGGCCAAATCCCTGTCTCGTTGTTATAGGTCAGATCCTAGTCTCATTGTTATAGCTTATAACTACGAGTTAATTATCTCCCTTATAGCCTATAACGGTGAGATAGGGATTTCGTTGTTAAATCTTATCTCGCAATTCAAGATTGTCACACTGCTATTGGTGTTCCTAGTTCTGACGAGATTTGCTGTTGGTGTTGGTTCACCCTTTAACGTCGAGATATAAATGTCATTATTATTACTCATCAAAGGCCAATTTTTTTGGTAACTTGTCGGTGAGAATTTTTGCTGTTATAGTGGCGAGAAATAGGGCAATATCTGCGAGAAATATCGCCACTGTTGACTTGCATCCTTGTAGTGTACAATCAACGAATGTTGTTGGTGGAGAGAAATTTTAGAAGATATTCAAGCTCCACAAGTAATAGTTGAAAGTCACAAGTGCGATGTGGGGGTCATTCTTTCATAGCAGTGATGGACTCGAGTATGTTGGAGTTCTTCATCAAATTTGATAGATTTAATTGTATCGACATTGAGAGAGAGCATATATACTTCGGTGCATCTTGGAAAACTCGATGTCCTGGGGTGGATGGTTGCTGGAAGGAGAAACCACCTAATTTGTTTTTCTTTGCATTTTAAGTTTCGTAGCATCCAAGTAATTTTTTTGTATTGATAGGGGTTTGCCTAACCACAGCTTGCTAATCCAAAAAACCAAACAAATTAATGAATTTTACATCAAATCAATTTAAAAGAAAACTTGCTTATGCAATGCTGAACACATCGAGTAAAAAATACTTGAAAGTATGAATTTTAGAGAGCCCTAATCGAACTTAACAAGAAAAGGGGTAGGACCATCTCCTTTCTTATATATATATATATATATATATATATATATATATATATATATATATATATATATATATATATATATATATATATATATATATATATATATATATAAAGTATTTAGTACCCTGCTAGGTAAGGAACTCCCTAATTGGCTCATAGTGAGAGGTTGTTTTGATAAAATCTAATATTTCCATAAATGTGTTCAAATCAAAATAGTAGGCATTGACTTTTGGATCGTTATTTTTTCAATGTAAAAACGCAATTTCACAAGGGTTTTATATTTTAACAATTTCACAAAGGCTGAAAAGTTGATACATTGTAGACCATTGATTTTTTAACTCTTATAAAATAACTTGATTCATGAATCGATTTCTGCTAAATCAAACATGTAGATCTCATCTGGAGGGTCGGATGTGAAAAAAATAAAAAATTAAAAATATAACATTTTTTATTAGGGGGTTCATTACACGTGAGTAGCAAACATTAACCCATATATATATAGGTCCACTAGAATATGTTAAACAGAAATATGTGAACTAGAGTGTGAATTGAGATTTTTATGGGTTTTTTTTTTTCTTAATGTTGACCATACTGTTGTGATCTAGATGTTTGGTTTTAAAGAAACAGACTTTAGGATCATCAGATTATGATGCACAAGAAAAATCTTTTAAGGCTTGAAAATCAACCCTCAAAATTTTTGTAAATATTCAAGCATCTAAAAATCATATTTTTCATAAAAAATGGATGATCCAACAGTCGATTCCTAGTAAATGGACCACCCTGAATGAATCTGCTGGGTTGGATTCACAACAAGAGTGTCGAAAATGCTTAGTTCACACTCTGGTTCATATATTTCTAGTTAACAAATTCTAGTTACCCTATATATATATATATATATATATATATATATATATATATATGACCCATTAATGAAAAACTATAATTTATTTATTTATTGCACAGCTAACACTTTAAATTGATCTACATGTTCGGCTTAAATCGGCCATTTATCATGTTTTTCATGTGTATGTTAGTGGGTTGAAAAATCATCGGCTTACATTGATTTAACTTTTTAACTAACAAGAAATCATATTTTTACGGTGAAAAATATGGTCTTGGAGTTGTTTTTGTATGACAATATGGTCTAGTTGTTGATTTCCATTATTTTAACCATGTTGAATACATCTATGGAATTAAAATTTAATCAAAATAACCTCTCTCTATGAGTTCCAACACGGGGTTTCCTTACCGGCGAAGATGGCAAATAATTTTCGTCTGTATTGATGTGGTCTTGAACCACCGTAACTTGTGGTGGTACATACCTCATTTATACAAATCTAATATTCAAAAGCACTGCCTCAAATTTAATGTGTTCACAGCCTAACATTTAATATGTTTAACAATAGCATGTTTGGCATGTTCTATTTATTGTTTCAATGTGTTTACGTTAAACCTGTAACTTTGTCAAGTCAAACTATGACTTGACCCGTAGACCAAGTTATGCTGGTTCACTAGACACATACACATTATATTACTTGCATAACATGTATACCTATATATTGTGTGTAATGTAAACATGGTGCTTTTTCAAAGTTTGTTTAATTTCAATTCACTTTATCTTTTATTTTGCCAACAAAATTGTATGAAAATAAAATTAAATGAAAATCAAAGGAGAAATTTTGAACAGAAAATTTTTTATACATTTTTTTACTATCGGGTCCAACTAGGGAAGGCACTAGAACCATGATTTACAAGGACTGTATCATTAAGGCGTGTTTGAATGCCGCTGAAAGCTGAGCTTTTTGTGCAAATGCTCAAAGCATGCAACTTTTCTGCGGGGCCTAACACAGCAACACAAACAGAGGACTCTCTTTCCAATGTAATGTAGACTCTCCTCCCTCTTTTTAGGATGACCTTTCACTTTTGAGAGTGGGGTGGCCGAAGGCTCGGGGGAGGGAGTACTTTCAGTATGATGCTGCACCTGGTCACCCACCATTTGCTGTTAAGCCCCACAACTGCAGCACACTGAAAGTGTGCAATCACATTGCACCTGATCTGCCCTCGTCGGCTCGTGTCGTTGGTAGGAGCTGTCCGTGCCAGTCTCCTTGTGGGTGCGTTGCAGGTTCAAACCCCAGTGGTACGTTGAATAGTAACTGGTGGGGGTCTCCCTAACCCTAACTTGCCTTTAAAAAAAATTTAATGAAAGAGTGAGCTTACATTATTGACTATGCCACGCCACAATTTTCCACACGAATCAAGTTTCCTCGACACTTCTGGACAAGAGAGAGCAGACCCCACCGAGGTGGTATCTCATGTGATAAGTGGGGTCCTGTGTCAAGATGAAGGCCCAGGATCGAATCCTTCTGCCACATGGGGCGGCCGTTGTTGTGGTAGGGTCCACCTAACCCCAGCTTGCCTTTCAAAAAAAAAGAGAGAGCAGACCCACAAAGAAAAAGTATGTCAAGTCGCCAAGATTTTGTTGGGTAGGTCGAAGAACAGGAAATTTTCAAATGGGGACCCTTTTTAGGCCCCCTTATTCAGGAAACAATCACATGTTTTACAAGAGAAAGTTATTTATGATATGTTTTTTTTCCTTTTTGTTTAATTAGACAAAGCTCGTAAGTCATACTAAAACAGCTTAACCGTGAGTTGGTCATTATAAATTATAGTTTAATTTATTCCATATGATATACTAATAAATTAATAAGAGTCAATATATGCATTAAAAAAAGGTGCATGTTCACATTCACCGTGAAATAAACTTCAGGCCTCTTTTTGTCTATTTATTTTCGAAAAAAAGTCTTAAAACAGTTTTCCTTGAAAATCGGACCATTGATGGAATATAGTGTAAAAGATGGGTCCCTGTTTGAAAACTTTCCTGAAAGAATTAAATTCATGATTTAATGTAAATATAAAGTAGAAAAGGCCTCACTTTCCATCTCAAATGCATGAACGCCCATGCCAACGCTGAGATTCCAAACAAGACCACCAAGGTAGTTTGACCAAGATTTTACCTCAGGACCATCAAATGCATAAACACCCATCCCAGCGCCGGGATTCCAAACAGGCCCTAAGGTAATCAAATATTTAGCAATAATGCACCAAGTAATTTGTGAGAGTATCAAAGGGCAAAAAGGGAGGGCCTAATTATGCGCAGTACGTAAAGCTGGTAAACAAGCCAAATGATCTGAATTTACAGTGTTTGGGCTCAGCTCAGTTGCCAGATGGGAACTGAACTCGGGATGCTTGTGTCTAGCAGAGCTGAGCTCGTTTCCAACTAAGACGAGCCAAACACAAACTACGTCGAACCTGAACATCTAAATTAAAAGCCACCTTCTGTAATCAATGGCACTATATTACCTTTGGTGCCATGCATCAGACACACACACACACACAGATATATATATATATATATATATATATATATATATATATATATATATAGTCACTAGAATATGAGAACTGAAGATTGTGAGCTATTCATTTTAAGCTTTAAAAAAATGCCATTTATGCATTAAAATCAGATGATTCAAGAGCGGGTTCTTATAAAACAAAAAATGTAGATCACATCCGTACAGTTAGATTCACGAGAAAAGAATAAAAAAATCATGAAAATCACGGTTCACACATTAATTCTCATATTTCTAGTTCTTGTATTCTAATGATTATATATATATGAGATCACCCAAACCAAGCTAAGCCCAACAGCTCGTGTTCACACTCGACTCATTTAAGCTAAATGAGTTGCTTGAGGCTTTGCCCGCCAGCTGCATGAACCAATCAAGAACAAGTTTGTGATGAGCCATGACCAGACTGAGTCATGAGCGGCTTAGTACATTTACTTGTCGTAGTAGTAGGGCAAGGTTGAGCTCTTGGATGCTTTTTCTTCTTAACTTGGAGTGGTATTTATAGGCAAGAGTTAATGATTACAAGAAAGATGTGCAACTTAGATCATTTGGAGGGAATGTAAGGTTGAGATTTATCCAAACCAATTATCAAAAAAATTCTTTCATGCATAATCCTCAACTTTCATAGCACATGAAGACTTTTCTTAATATGGAAACCTACACCAAAGCCAAAGATTCTGGCTTTTTGTCTTCTTTTGATTTACCTAGGATTTGTAGAGATTCTACTTGAAATTTAATAGATGTCACTTATATTGCAAATCCCAAGGTTATGATTAGCAAAAATTGCCCCTCCTTCTTTGTCTTCTAGTTTAGTTTCAATTCAACTATCTTAACTACCTAGTTACCTTTTTATCATATTTTATTATTTATTATTTATATTATTTATTGATATTATCTTTAGAAACCTGAATTTATGATAATTTCATATTAGTTCTTATTTTTCTTGAAATTCTATATTAGTACTCATTTTTCTTAAAATTTCATATTAGTCCTTATTTTTTTGAAATTTCATATTAGTCCTTATTTTTCTTGAAATTTTATTTCACTACTTCTTTTTTTTACTTTGGATCTTCTAGTTGGATCTGATCCAATTAGGTCCAAACTCTACATTAATACTTTAATATATTTTTTCTTAATTAAAATCATAGCTTAAGGAATAATTCAAAAGTAATTAGCTACTCTAAGGTTAATTAGACATTGTTTCTAATCAATTAAGATAATTTAACAAATAATCACTGGTTTAATCTTTTTGGTTAATTAATACAAAAATTTTATATTCTAAAAATATAAACAACATTAATTAGCTAAGTTAAACCTTAAATCAATATTTTTATAACTTTGATTTTTCACATTAAAATTTCTCTTTATTGGATTAAAATTTTAGAAAATTTGTGGCTCTTACCGCTGTAGCTATATATACACTATCACTTTCTTGAGTGAGCAGAGAGGGCTAGTATAATTATGGAAAAATTATTGTTCCTTCCATGGTTCTGATTTCATCAAAAAGATGTGAAGTTGGTTTGTTTTTACTTGAAAAGAAAGATCCGTCAGAAACTGACTAAGTCTGATGTTATTTCAGAGCTTGACATCTACAAGTTTACGTCTTGGGATCTTTCAGGTATCAACCTTTATCCTATTCACAATTGCATGCTTCCTTGTTTTGTTGCAATTCAATTTCATGATATAAAGATGAAGATGTTTTATGTGGCTTTCTGTAGTTTGTTTTAAAAATTTATTGATTTGGTAAGTTTATAATGCTCGTCCACTGGTGTTGTTGGTCATAATTCTGCATTTGTTAATTGACGTATTTTTATAAATGGTGCAGGAAAATCTTGTCATCCGAGTAGAGATCTCGAGTGGTATTTTTATTGCCCTCGAGACCAAAAATACATAAATGAGACTAAAACAAACAGGGCAACATCCATTAAATTTTTTTTTGCAGGTTTATAGCCTATAACGACGAGATCCATGTCTCATCATTATATGCCAAATCCTCGTCTCACTGTTATAGCTTATAATTGCATGTCAATTCTCCCCATTATAGCCTATACCAACAAGATAGAGATCTTCCTATTAAATCCTATATCACTATTAAAGATTGACACACTACTATTGGTGTTTCTAGTTCTGACAAGATTCGTCGCTGGTGTTGGTTCACCTTTTAACGTCAAGATATAAATGTCATCATTATTACTCAACAAATGCCAATTTTTTGGTGACTTTTTGGCGAGAATTCTTGCAGTTATAGGCATATAGTAGTGAGAAATAGGGCAATAGCTGCGAGAAATATCCCCACTATTGACCTGCATCCTTGTAGTGTACAATTGACGAATCTTGTTGGTGGAGAGAAATTTTAGACGATATTCAAGCCCCACAAGTAACAAGAGATGTGGGGGTCATTCTTTCAGAGCGATGATGGACTCGAGTATGTCGGAGTTCTTCATCAAATTTGATAGATTTAAATGTATCGACATTGAGAAAGGGCATCTATACTTCGGTGCATCTTGGAAAACTCATTGTCCTCGGGGTGGATCATTGCTGGAAGGATAAACCACCTAATTTGTTTCCCTTTGCATCTTGGAAAACCCAAGTATGTCTTTTGTATTGATAGGGGTCTGCCTAACCACAACTTGCTAATCCAAAAAAACAAACGAATCAATTTAAAAGAAAACTTGCTTCTTAATAAATATGCAATGATAAACATATCAAGCAAAAAATACTTGAAAGTATGAATTTTAGATAGCCTTAATCGAACTTAACAAGAAAAAGGGTAGGACCATCTCCATATATATATATATATATATATATATATATATATATATATATATATATATATATATATATATATATATATATATATATATAAAGTATTTAGTACCCTGCTAGGTAAGGAACTCCCTAGTTGGAACTCATAGTGAGAGGTTGTTTTGACAAAATCTAATATCTCCATAAATGTGTTCAAATCAAAATAGTAGGCATTGACTTTCGGATCGTTATTTTTTCAATGTAAAAATGCAATTTCACAAGGGTTTTATTTTTTGACAATTTCACAAAGGTTCAAAAGTTGATACATTGTAGACCATTGATTTTTAACCCTTATAAAATAACACGATTCATGAATTGATTTCTGCTAAATTAAACATGTAGATCTCATCTGGAGGGTTGGATGTGAAAAAAATTAAAAATTAAAATATTACATTTTTTATTAGGGGGTTCATTACACAAGAGAGTAGCAAACATTAACCCATATATATAATATATAATATATAACATATAGGTATAGAATATGTTAACTAGAGTGTGAATTGAGATTTTTATGGTTTTTTGTTTTTTCTTAATGTTGACCATAGTGATGTTATCTAGATGTTTGGTTTTATAGACACTACAAGAAACCTGTGGATTAGCGACGACCTAAATCCGTCGCTAAGCCATCGCTAAACAGTTTAGCGACGGCTTAGCGATGGATTAGCGATGGATAGAGGCCATCACGAATTTTTGCTCGCTAATTGGCGAAAAACTTATCTGTCGTTAATTCCGTCGTAAATTTGTGACAGATTAGCGACGGACATTATCCGTCGCTAATCTGTCGCTAAATTTTAAAAAAACAAATAAAAAAAAATTGATCCCTGTCGAGCGGTATTCCGGCAGCAATAAGTCGGACTTATACCGCACCCGACAAGCATTTCACAGACTTGTATCGTCCTCCGTGAACCGGTGCTCTCCGGCATCGCAGTCCTCCGTGAACCGGCGTCGCCTTCCTCCAACAATCGCTCAGCCTCGTCGCCATCCACCGTGAAACGGCGTCCTCCGAACTCGTCGTCGTCCTCCGTCGTCGTCCTCCAACGTCGTCACCGTCCTCTGGTGTCGCCGTCCTCTGTGAAACGGCGTCCTCCGAAGTCATCGCCGTCCTCCATCGTCGCCGTCCTTCGTCATCGTCGTCCTCCGGCGTCGCCGTCCTCCGTCGTCGTCGTCCTCCGTCGTCGTCGTCCTCCGTCGTCGTCGTCCTCCGTCGTCGCCGTCCTCCGTCGTCGCCGTCCTCCGTCGCCGTCCTCCAACAATCTGCCTCATCGCCGTCATGCTCTCCAGCGCGCTCTTTGACGGGGAGAGAGCGGTTTAAATCGCGCGGTCGATTTAAATTTCGAACGAGGAGAGAGGGAAAATTTCGCGCTCAGTTTAAATCGAAAATTAGCGAGGGATTTAGCGAGGGAATTTTGCCGTCGCTAATTAGCGATGGATTAGCGACGGAAAAATTCCCTCGCTAAATCCCTCGCTAAAATGGTTTTCTTGTATTGAGAATTAGTGACGAAAAATTGTTGTCATTAATCTATCGCTAATTAGCGATGGATTAGCGATGAAACAACTTTCATCGCTAATCCGTCGCTAATTAGCGACGGATTCATGAAAAAAGTTTTCTCTAGCTAATTTGTCGCTAATTTGCGACGGAAAAAATCCGTTGCAAATTTCCGTCGCTAATTAACAATTTTCTTGCAGTGAGAAACAAACTCTAGGCTTATCAAATTATGATGCATAAGAAGAATCTTTTAACGCTTGAAAATCAAAGGCTCAACATTTTTGTAAATATTCAAGCATCTAAAAATCACATTTTTCATAAAAAAAATACATAATCCAACAGTCAATTTCTAGTAAATGGACGTCTTTGAATGCATCTACTGGGTTGGATTCACAAAAAGAGTGTCGAAAATGCCTAGTTCACACTATGGTTCATATATTTCCAGTTAACAAATTCTCTCTCTCTCTCTCTCTCTCTCTCTCTCTCTCTCTCTCTCTCTCTCTATATATATATATATATATATATATATATATATATATATATATATATATATATATATATATATATATATATATATATATATATATATAGATGACCGACCAATGAAAAACTACAATTTATTTATTTATTTATTGCACGGCTAACACTTTAAATTTATCTATATGTTCGGCTTAGATTAAATCGGCCATTTATCATGTTTTTCATATGCTCTCCTTAGTGGGTTGAAAAATCATCTGCTTACATTGATTTAATTTTTTAACTAACAAGAAATCATATTTTTACGGTGAAAAAAAATGGTCTTGGATTTTTTTTGTATGACAATATGGTCAAGGAGTTGATTTCCATTATTTTAACCATGTTGAATACATCTATGAAAATAAATTTGGTTAAAATAACCTCTCTCTATGAGTTCCAACAAGGGGTTTCCTTACCGGCTAAGATGGCAAATAATTTTCGTATGTATAGATGTGGTCTTGAACCACCGTAACTTGTGGTGGTACACACCTCATTTATACAAATCTAATATTCAAAAGCAGTGCCTTAGATTTAATATGTTTAACAATAGATGGAACATGTTTGGCATGTTCTATTTATTATTTCAATGTGTTTAACTTGAATTCCAACATGATTTTTTATACTATTTTTTTAAACCACTTATGTTCACGAGCCCTTAGCCTCCATTTTTCACCATCTAAAAAATTAAATCTTGCAGTATATTACATATGGTAAAGCCTCCTAATATAATAAATAAATCATGTTAAAAACATTCGCATAGAGACTTGACATTTTGTGGTTAAATTTATACAAACAAGAGGTGTACCACCATATCATCATGGTGCAAAACCACCATATACTTTCTCTCTCTCATACATACAATATCAATGATATATATATAATTACTAGAATATTTGAACTAATTGTGAACCCCTATTTTCATGAATTTTTTGTCCTCTCCTCATGAATCTAGCAGTACAGATGTGATCTACGTACATGCATGGATTTATAAGAACCTGGTCTTTAATCATTCGATTTTGATGCATAAACGTGATTTTTTTAAGGTTTTAAAATCAGTGGCTCATAATCTTCATAAATATTCAAGCATTCAAAAACCACATTTTTCATCGAAAATACATGATCCAATGGTTGATTCCTAGCAAATTCATCATGCCGAGCACATCCGCATGGTTGTATTTGCCAAAAAAGTGTTGGAAATGCCTATATTTCTAATTCTCATATTTCAGTTCTCATATTCTAGTCACTATATATATATATATTCTTCTCATCAAAGTTAATTCAGACTTTCCATTCATTAGTGAGGAAGAAGGGGGAACAAGCACGATTGGAGAGCACAGTATAATGGAGGGTTGTACGTTGGAAGGATGAATTGCTTCCCTGAAAAAATCTATTGATTCTCTATCAATAAAATCTATTGAAAAAAAAATCAAAGTACCACCCATGATTTATTTCATGGGTGGTACTTGATTTTGAAGGAAAACCTCACAACATGTAATGCAGCGAAGGGAAAAGTTGTTCTGACTCTGATTCTCGATTACCATGCCGCCTGGTTTGCGTTGTGTCAATAAGCTGGTTAATGAATCTCATTAGTTGAGCAAATCTGTTTAGCTCAGAAAGGTGAGCTATAGAGAAAGTTTCTAACTAGGAGAGAAAGCTCTGCGAGTTTTCCCTTAGATTTTATGTGGATTAAAATGCTCATGCGTTGTTTCAAATACGTCTTGAAGCAAGATCCTAAGCCCAGACAAACAGTAAATTAGGGACAAGCTTAAACATGACTAACTCCTTCTACAAAGGGCATCCATTGTGTATGTTTAAGGTGGATTTTCAAGACCACGAAGTGTCTATGGTGTTATATCTTTGCGTAGTCTCGAACCACAGCAGAAGGCTCAGAACTTGAACCTCATTATCGCATCTAATAGAAAGCACCATTTTTTTTTTTGAGTTTTGTTGTTTTAACCTTTAGAATCTATAAAATAAATGATAGCTATGTGATTTTATCTCGTAATTATTTTTGGAGCATAAAAAAACGACCATCAATATATCAAAATTCTACAATTCAAAGATCGCATGTCAATCCATGGTGCAATCATAGTGACAAACGTTTTTTATCGGCAAAATCTTGTTTTTCAAAAAACTCGCAAGAAATTGATTTTTTTTCATAAATCTTGCATTTTTTTGGCAAAATCTCAGCAATAAAAAAATAAATATAAAAATTATTTTTTATAAGAAAATATTAATAAAATTTATTTAAAAATAAAAATATACGGTTTTTTCATGATAAATAGCCATTTAAAATGTAAATATCATGTTTAAATTGCGGTATTTATGTCTTTTTCTAAATCTTGCAATAATTTGAAAATCTCACCAGAAATTACCATTTTAAACTTTCAGGCAATTTCTCACGATATTTTCATAAATCTCGCGATATTTGTCACTATGGGTGCAATTCCTATAAAAGAAACCATAGGTCAAATTGGGACCAAGCTTGCACTCGTGACTTTAATATATATAGACAAGAGGCATCACTTAAACCTTTTCTATTAAGTTTTGTTCCATCTACCGTATTGAATGGCTATAATACCTTAAAAAGTTATAAATATTTTAAATATATATAGTTATTGTTAGGAGTAGAGTGGCCCATTTGTTTGAGAAGAAGAATAGAGTCAAAGCACATCTTTTTAAAAAAAAAACAGTAAATGCTAACTTTGCAGTTATTTTGAAAGTAAAACTTTATTTTTGGACATTAAAGTATAACCTCATATTTCAAAGATCCCCATATTTTAATGAACGTCAGCACATGCGTCAATAAAGGAACATGCAAACGGGCCCTTACTGTCAGAGCTGAGATGAACGGCAGACAGAGCTCCATAGATGTATAAATCAGTTTCTTAAATGGGTCTCACAAATTTCTTAAGAGCCATTCAAGTTTTAGATGAACGGCATCTAACATTGCAAAAACTGAATGCCATAAACAAAAGCAAACTTGATGGTGTGTTGGCTGCCGTTCATCACACCATCTAAGGCTGCTCTTAGCATATACTGTGATCAGATCCTCATCAGAGCTGGGGTTAGGCGGACCTCTACCAGAACAACAGCCGCCTCATGTGGCAGAGGGATTTGATCTTTGGCATTCAGCTTGACACATGGAATACCACCTGCTCTTGCTCAAAGGTTAAGGTTGTGAGTCAATCGGGTCTAACCCTGACTTGACTCGTACCAAACCTTATAAAGTTTAAAGTTTGGTGATAAAGAAGGTGGTTCACTTAGAATCTGAGTAAGACCCGAAAGAGTCCGAGTGTAGTATATGGAGTTGAGTATAGATTGTGAAAATTCATCCCAGACCCTGGTTTGACCCGAGTTCCCACTAAGATCAACAATTTTCAATGAAGAAAAAAAACTAAAACTATTATATTAACAGCTATGAACCAAGAAAATTATTTTGCAAAAAGTACATTTTATGTGCATTTTTATCTGAAATTTGCATGTATCTGAAATCCGTATATGTTGCTTAATATAATTCTTCTTTTTCAAAAAAATAAAAAATAAGATAAAATTTAGGTTCCAAGACTACTTAGCCAAGCTCATGCCTTATAGAACTTAGATGAAATAAACTCAGCACATATCTCTAACTATGACCATGAATATGCTGCCGGAGAAGGAGGCGGTCGTTGGAAGGGGGAGAAGAGAGGGCGAGCAACAGGGTGAGAGAAAGGGCAGGGGTGTTTGATGAATGAAATAAAAAGGGAAAAGAAAGGGGGCTTGCATTAGGGTTTTACGGGAAATTTAGCGATAGCAAAATTTTATCGCAAACACCGTCGCAAATATGCGACGAAGTAGCGACATAAAAATGGTGTCACAAAGTTACGATGGAGTGTGAAACAAAAATTTTTTGTCGCTAATCCATCATAAATTTGTGACAGAGTTTACAATAGATTTTTTTCGTCGCTAATTCTGCAACTAATTCTAATTTTAGGAACGGATAGTTTTCTCTCGCTAATCTATCGTAAAGTTATTTTCATTATAAATTTTTGTCGCTAAATAATATTTTTCTTGTAGTGTTAGGGTTGCATTACATATAGTTTATTTTTCAATAATATCAATGTGTGATGGATGGTGATTCATGTACATTCAAATTTATGATGGTCTACACGAATGGCACGTGCACTCGCTTCTAAGAAGTTAATAAACTTGATTGATTTCATATTTGTGACTATAGTCAAAATACGAAAAATATCCAGATTTATCATCTTTTTTTAAGTCACAAATGACATACATTCTTAGGCTATTTTCAAAAATCATGATGCATTTTCAAAAGTTTCCTAACTGGTGGGACTTGACCCGATGGTGTGAACCTGTACTTGACAATAACGCTAATCCATGTTGGGGCATACCAATTTTGACCCGTAGGTGGGTCTGGCCTGATCCGATGGGTCAGACCCATGTACAAGCCTTAAAAAAATAAATAAATCTTTTTTGAGGACTTTATTTTCAGGGCTATTTGGTGTGCATTAAGGGTCCCTTTGGAGGGCTATTTTTGGTTATTTTTTAGCTCCATACATATTATAATTGTGTTTTTTTATGTTCATATACATAGATTAATGTATTTGAACATTGATATTATTTTGATTAAGGGTCTGATATTCTAAATTGAATTGATTGAAATGATATGTTGCCAAAGTAACCTCTATTATTTAGATTAAGTCATTTTTTAATATTGTGATGTTCATATGTTTATGGTTCATGCGAATAGTGATCGGCCCAAAGGAAGGTTACTATTTGGCTGATCTCAAATATATATTTTCAGTAATAAATATGGGACAATTATACAGTTTTTCATATGAATAATGAGTTGGTCCAAAGAAAGGCTCGTTGTTTGATAGGATTAATTGTTCACGTTTGATTATTGTATTGAGAGTACCACTTAGAACTAAATATTTTTGTCTAAAGACTAAATGTCAATGTTGTGCTCGGTATCTTATGATGGGGTTTACCACAGTTTAAATATGTTGTGTTAATGCATATAAAAAATGTATGTTAATCGTGAGCTTATTTTGTTCTTGATTCAGTTAATACTTCTGCTTCTATGATATCTGCAAACATTAATTTCATCCTTGTTTTGAGTTATTCTAATTTCAAAAATTGGAAAGAGAACATTATGATTGTTCTCAGATATATGGATTTATATCATGCACTACGAGATGATCAACCACCTGCTCTTACAGATAGGAATTTCGTAGAAGATAAAAATAACTCAGAGCAGTGGGATCAATCCAATCGCATGAGTCTCATGATCATGAAATATGCAATTCCTGAATCCTTCAGGGGCACTATGTCTGAAGATGTTAATGCCAAAGAGTTCCTTGAAGAAATTGAAAAGCATTTTGCTAAAAAACAAAAAGGCTGAAACAAGCACTTTTCTTTCGAGTCTTGTTTTGATGAGGTATAAAGGAAAATAAAATATTAGGAAGTACATTATGAAAATGTCCTATCTTGCTTTGAAACTAAAGGCACTAAAGTTAGAGTTATCTGAGTGTTATCATTGCAAAATTTTACTTTTGCAAGTCAAACTGACCTTTGAAATTTTTTTTGAAAATAACACGCCTCTATTTTAAAATATGAGAAAATTCTATAGAATGAGACTCGACTGTCGGTACAAGGTTCAACCATTCCTGGTGTCATAACCAGAGGTAATCGAACCAAGGATCAATCATGTGCTTTGCTTTGCTCAACTGTCTAAATCGATGTTCTATTCCTAAATGCACAAAGAATCAGGCATGTGTTATGAATTTTTGAAAATACAGATTGAAAACATGGTGTATGCTTTGAATATTGGAAAATACTTGGAAAAAAGACACCTTGAAAATCGTGAGCCACATCTGAGAAGTATTTTTGAAAAAAGGAAAATTGATTTCTGAAGAAGAGGAGATCTTTTTGAGAAAATCAAATTATAAAGAAACTTTGGAGATTTTTGAGAAAATCTATTTTTTTGAGTTTTAAACTCTTGAATTGATCAAAAGAATGGGCGTGTAGCCCTGTGAAAATCTTTTCATGATGCAGTCTAACCCTAGATGATGCATGAATGCAATTTAAGAAAATATTTTTGGAAGAGTTTGTGAGAAAAAATGTCTGATGCTTTGTCGAGTCTTGTTGCAGTTGGATCAAACCAATGACACTTGAATAAAGTTACCCTTTATTTATGCCTAAGTAAATTAACTCCATTATTTCGTCTATAACACCGTTCATCGATGACCTTTCTCTCACCCCCCTCTTGCTCGTCTCCTCTCTCATTCCCTCTTGCTCGTTTGCCGATGTCGGCGACCTCCTCCCCCAGGTATGTCTCCTCCCTTTTCTTCTTCTTTCTCCCTGTCTCTCGCTCTTTCTCATTCTAAACTCTGTCACCCAGCGGGCCGACGGAAGGGGTCGGGATCCCCCCCCCCTTTTTTTCTTCTTGGTCCGACAGGAGCCATTGGCTTCTGCCCCTCTTTTATTTTCGACAGGGATCGATGCCCCTGCCCCTCTTTTTTATTTTTGACAGAGGTCAATGCCTCTGCCCCTCTTTTATTTTTGACAGGGGCTGATGCCTTTGCCCCCCTCTCACCCTCGCCCTTTCTCTCGCTCTTTCTCACCTTATTCGCTCGATGTAACCCCAGCCTTTGCCTTGCTCCGCAGCCGACCCATGACCAGATCTCCTTCGCCGGTGAGTCTACAGGTATACCGCCTCTCTCTCTCTATCACGCGATGGCAGAGCCCCTGCCACCTCTTGATGGGTTGTTGTCCCTGTCGTATATAAATGTGCTTTATAGGTGCGTAGCTGAGCTAATTGCACGATGTTTAGTGCTAAGCATCGCATGTGTCTAAAAATGCAATGCAAAAAGAAATAAGAGAAAAATGCAAAGGCAAATAGCATGCAAATCGGGTAAATACCCATGGTGAGTAAGTGATGCAAGCGCATCACAGGTTATTTAATTTTTTAGATGCAACAATTTTCTGTTCATACACTCACTTAGTTGTGGATATCTAGGACTACTTTGATGGAGTTCGAAGATCATGCTGAGCATGATTTTAATGTATGAAAATAGAAGTGCTCTTACTTTTGGAGTTTGGATTCCATGCTAGTCATGGTAGTAGTTAGCGGGATATTTGAGTGTGTTTGTTGCAGATACATGTTTGATATTGTTTTAATATGAATGATTTGAATCTATTGCAATATTTGATGGGACTGTATCCATGCTTGCATGAAGTTATTTTTAATTTGATTAAACTTTCTATGTGAAATTGTATCATGAAAACATGCTTCAAATGAATGTATCGTGTTATGAATGGGTTTGCATATGAAAATGAATGATAAGTTATCAATGCTTCAAACATGCTTCAAATGAATAGTTTTTCACAAGAAAATAATAAGTTATCAATGCATGCATCATAGTTCTTGTGATTGAATGACATTATATATATATATATATATATATATATATATATATATATATATATATATATATATATATATATGTGTGTGTGTGTGTGTGTGTGTATGTGTGTGTGTGTGATATATATCAAATCATTACATTCACCATGAATGCATGATAAATTAGATATTTTTTTCATCATAGCATTCTTATGATTCTCTTTTAACTGGTTAGGATAATATCCATAATATCATAAGACAAAATGGTTGCAAACCATGAATGAATGTACCATAAGATAATTAATAATGAGGTATCTTTTGAATATATGGATGGTGTTGACAATTTTATTGAATTTGCAATGAAAAGTGTCAATACAGTGGATCCTACAGGTCGGATCAGGTGCCCTCGCATGATGTGTAAGAACAATCAATTTGTAGAACCTCATGGCGTTAGACATCACCTATACAAGAAGGGTTTTGTGAGTGATTATCAGAATTTGATACTTCATGGTGAAGACTTTTAGAACAATTTTGACACACGGGTGGATGTGTTGCACGATAATCCATATGTGGATTTGATATTTGATGCCACAGGACTAGAACTAGGTTCTGCTATATGTTCTAGTGATGTACCAACTGGGGTAGAGGAAGAAGCAACAAATGATGCAGCTAGTAGATTTTATGATTTACTTAGAGATGCTGATGAGCCACTTTAGAATGGTTGCGAAAGTCACACTATCTTGTCTGCAGTTCTTTAACTACTGAATTTGAAGTTCGAGTGTAATTTAAGTCAATCATGTTTTGACTGTCTGTGCTCTATTGTGAAGAGTATGTTGCCCAAAGATGAGAAATTGTCATAAAATTTCTATCATGCGAAGGTTATAGTCAACACTTTAGGTATGGGGTATCAAAAGATAGATGCTTGTCCAAATCACTGTATGTTGTATTTCAAAGATCAAGAAAATAATAGATCATGTAAGCCAAAGACAAGAGGCAATGATAGCATAAGGTCAAAAGAAATGTCATACAAGTCGCTCTGCTACTTCCCTCTCACCCCTAGATTGCAACGATTGTATATATCTTCGAGGACAGTTAAACACATGAGATAGCATGCAAATAAAGTTTGACATGATGAAGACACGATCACGCATCCTGTTGACACAGAAGCTTGGAAGCATTTTGATAGTACTCATCAGACCTTCACAATGGAAGTGAGAAATGTTAGGCTCAGTTTATGTACATATGGATTTAATCCATTTGGGGGTAGATCAACACCATACTAATGTTAGCCAGTATTTGTCACCCCATATAACCTTCCTCCAAGCTTGTGTATGAAGCGTCAAAATCTTTTCTTGTCTCTATTGATCCCTGGTCTAACCTCTCCGGGCCAAAATCTTGACGTATATTTAAGACCATTGATTGATGAACTGAAAATACTGTGGGATGACGGTGTTCTCATATACAATGCCTACCAAAAAAAAACTTCAATATGAAGGTTGTTGTTCTATGGACAATCAGTGACTTTCTTATACATGGTATGTTATCTGGTTGGAGCACACATGAGAGGTTGGCATGTTCATACTGCATGGAGGATACAAAATCTTTTAGATTGATGCATGAAAGAAAGTCATGCTGGTTTGATTGTCACCGTCAATTTTTATCCAATGACCATCCGTTCTGATGACAAAGAAATGTGTTCTAAGCAGGCACAACTGAAATGGAAGGTCCACCTACACGGTTGTCTGGCATAGAGATTTTAAGACGATTGTGATACTTTTCATATGGACTGACAGATGTCCATAGTCTGACACCCTTCCTTTGATTTGGGAAAGATCACAATTGGACAAAAAAATCTATATTTTGGGAACTACTATATTGGCTGACCTTATTGATACAACATAATTTGGATGTGATGCATGTGAAGAAAAATATGTTTGATAATGTGTTCAATACGGTAATGAATGTCAAAGGGAAAACGAAGGATATTTCAAAGGTCTGTATGGATTTAAAAGTAATATGTAAAAGACCATAATTGAAACTCAAAGAGTATAATGGCAAAGTACTGAAACCAAAGGCAAGGTACGTACTTAGACCAGATCAAGCAAAACAAGTATGTCAATGGTTGAGACAGTTGAGATTTTCAGATCGATATGTCTCTAACATTGCTCGGGTTGTGAAGATAGACGAAAGACAATTATATGGGTTGAAGAGCCATGATTGTCATGTCAATATGCAACAGTTGATTCTCCTAGCATTCCATGATATGTTAGACAAACTTATATGGGGGGTATTATCCGAGTTGAGTAGATTTTTTAGAACATTGTGCGCATCAAAAGTTGTAGTAACTGAGGTAAAGAATCTCAAGAATTCTGTCGTAACTACTATTTGACATCTAGAGAAGATATTTCTGCCAACATTTTTTGATGTTATGGAATATGTGATCATACATTTACCATATGAACTTAGGGTTGGTGGTCCTGTGCAATATTGGTGGATGTACCCATTTGAAAGGTATATATATTTTATATTTTTATCTTCAATGCTATTGGAAATTTATTGTATTACGAGATGTATATTGTTGACAGATGCATGTTTGACCTCAAAAAAAAGGTTCAAAAAAAAGTAAGAGTGGAGGGTTCTATTTGTGAGGCTTATACTTTAGAAGAGATTTCAAATTTCTCATCTATGTACTTTGAACCTCACATTCCAACATGTTGCACTTTCCCACCTCGTAATGATGATGGAAAACAATTTACTATAGCTGACAAACTGTTGATATTTCAACCACTTGGGCATGTCTTTGGCAGTTGCTGGTCAAGACTCTTGGAAGATCGAGAGCAAGATGCATCATAAATCTATATCCTTTTTAATTACTCAGCGATTGACCCCTACATTGAGTATGTATACTTAATATGTAACACTAAGTTCTATACGTGCGTACATGGTTCGGTAACATAAATATTTGTTAAGTGCAGACAATTTGATCTAGAATTATAAAGAGAACTTCCACATCTCACTGATTCAGAAGTATAAAAAGAACGTGAAAATAAGTTTATGGCATTGTTGAAAGAGTTGGTAAAGACAATGACATATATTCTTTCTGTGTAAACAATAATAAGTTACTTAATTGGTAATGATCACAGTCATTGTTTATGCTTGTAGGTCTGTCATGGTGATGTTAATGACCAAGAAATATATGATTTACAAAATTGTCCTACCAAAGTTGTGCAATGTTACAACAGGTACATCATAAATGGTTATCGATTCCATACAAAAGGCTACGATGTAAACAAGTCAACGATGAATAGTGGCATGTGTATCAAAGGTAGCAACTACGGTGAAAATGAACATGACTATTATAGTGTTATAGAAGAAATAATAGAGTTGACTTACTTTAGGCATAAATAATAGGGTAACTTTATTCAAATGTCATTGGTTTGATCCCACAACAACAAGAGTTGACAAAGCATCAGACATTGTGGAGATGAATCATAAATCAAGGTTTGGAACATATGAACCATTCATATTAGCCTCGCAAGTTCAACAAGTTTACTATAATTCGTATCTGAATACAAGGAAGTCAGATAGAAATGAATGGTGGGCAGTTTGCAAGGTGAAGTCTAAACTATACCCTGAGTATGATCAGTTACAGGAAGACAAGATTGCTGAAAAGGGTGATTACTATCAATCAAATGATATGTATGACTTCTCTTATGGTCACGATGTTGCACATAGTATGCATGTCATACCTCCATTGTCCGATGGCACACGTATGAAAGAATGTGATCCAAATGATATACCAAGTGGATGAGCACCTAATGAAGAAAAAGAAGAAGAGGACAAAGAGGAGGAGGAGGAAGAAGAAGAATATGAAAGTCAAACAAGTGATGATGAAGCATACTTGAGCTAATAAAATACATCTTGTAGTATATACCTTATGTTTGAATGTATTACAATGTTTGATGTGAATGATTTGGATGGTTAGAATGATTTGAATGTATTAAAATACATTGTAATGATTTGAATGATTTGAATGTATTGCAATGTTTGATGTAAATGATTTGAATATATTGTAATGTATTGCAATAATTTAAATGTATTGCAATGTTTAAATATATTGCATGAAGTTATTTTCAATTTGATTATGTATCCATGAAGATATAGAGTTGTGTAACTTATCCAAATAAAATTTTTATTTGTTAGAATATGGTTCATGGAGGTCTCAGTGGTCGAACACCCAGTGGTAACCAGTCCCAGCCTTCATCTTTATGGGTTGCTTTGATAGGTATATCATTTAACTAATTGTATACTTGATTAGTTTAAATGTGCATTGTGTGAATTTCTAACTCATTTTTCTATAGATGATGTTTCGCCTACACATGACCCACCTACACCAGCTATTAAATTTCGAAACCGCTCAGCAAAGGTTGCACAAAACCTAGCAAAGATGCCCGATGCCTATCTACACACAAGTGAATATAGGATTTTTAGGAGCCACCTAAAGAAAATAGTAACTCATCAATATATATATATATATATATATATATATATATATATATATATATATATATATATTGTCAAATTTATAAGTATTGTTGCATACTTTGTAATTGATTTTTTTATCATTTAACCTCGCAGGAACCAGAAAAAGGAGGCATTGTGCCTTATAAGGATGTGTTCATTGAAACACATAAACGTAAGAGCACGAGAGAGTTTGTATCAGAGAAGGCGAGAGCGACAACGGTATGTATTTATTATATTAATAAACATTGTAATAGACAAGTTACCATGAACATTGTAATTCTTAATTATTAATCCATACTATAATCATTACTTTGTAGGAGTCATACGAGAAACAAATGGTAAAGCGATATGGCAATGACTCCACTCAGCATCCACTTTTTGATATTGCAGGATGTGTGACTGCAACCAGTGAACTAAAAAAAGATCGTGTGTTCGGGTTAGGGAGTAATATGAACACCACACCAGTCGTTGCCTCCTCCAGCCAGGGCTCTTAGAGTTCTCCCACCAGCATCAACTCCCAACGTCTGATTGACCCTGCTAATTCTTGGGATGGTGTCCGCCAGCTTGTTAAGGATACAGTGCGTGACTATTTACAAGAAGTCATTTTCGACGTTGTCTGTAATGAGTTGTGTAACTTTTTTGAGGACAGGGGAACTTCATCTGCAGGTGCCCGTCAGGTATGAAAGTTTCATGTCATTTGTTTCATGTCATTAGATTTCAAGCTAGTATATGCATGATTTCATCACATATGAGCATGATTTCATCATTATGAAAGTTTTTTGATTGCCTTATAACACATATATGCATGAAAAAATCACTATAAAAGTTTTTTGACAACCTTAGAGCACATATTAGCAAGATTTCATCATTATGAATATTTTTTGACTGCCTTATAACACATATATGCATGATTGAATCGCTATGAAAGTTTTTTGACAATCTTTGAACATATATATGCATGATTGAATCACTATGAGAGTTTTTTTACAACATTAAAACATATGCAGGCATGATTTAATCATTATGAAATTTTTTGACAACCTTATAATACATATATGCATGCTTGAATCATTATGAGAGTTTTTTGACAACCTTAGAACACATATATGCTTGATTGCACTATAAGAGTTTTTTTACAACATTAGAACACATATAAGCATGATTTCATCACTATGAAAGTTTTTCACTGCCTTATAACACATATATGCATGATTGAATCACTATGAAAGTTTTTTAACAACATTAGAACACATATAAGCATGATTCCATCACTATGAATTTTTTTGACTGCCTTATAACACATATATGTATGATTGAATCACTATGAAAGTTTTTTGACAATCTTTGAATATATATATGCATGATTGAATCACTATGAGAGTTTTTTTACAATATTAGAACACATACAAGCATAATTTGATCACTATGAAAGTTTTTGACAATCTTATAATACATATATGCATGCTTGAATCACTATGATAGTTTTTTGACAACCTTATAACACATATATGCTTGATTGCACTATAAGAGTTTTTTGACAACATTAGAACACATATAAGCATGATTTTATCACTATGAAAGTTTTTTACTGCCTTATAACACATATATGCATGATTGAATCACTATGAAAGTTTTTTGACAACATTAGAACACATATAAGCATGATTCCATCACTATGAAAGTTTTTTAACTGCCTTATAACACATATATGCATGATTGAATCACTATGAAAGTTTTTTGACAACCTTTGAACACATATATGCATGATTGAATCACTATAAGAGTTTTTTTACCATATTAGAACACATATAAGCATGATTTTATCACTATGAAAGTTTTTGACAACCTTAGAACACAAATATGCATGCTTGAATCACTATGAGAGTTTTATGACAACATTAGAACCCATATAAGCATGATTTCATCACTATGAAAGTTTTTGACAACCTTAGACCACAAATATGCATGCTTGAATCACTATAAGAGTTTTTTGACAAACTTAAAACACATATATGCTTGATTGAAGCACTATGAGAGTTTTTTGACAAAATTAAAATATATATATAAGCATGATTTCATCACTATGAAAGTTTTTGACTGCCTTATAACACATATATGCATGATTGAATCACTACGAAAGTTTTTTTATAACATTAGAACACATATAAGCATGATTCCATCACTATGAAAGTTTTTTGACTGCCTTATAACGCATATATGCATGATTGAATCACTATGAAAGTTTTTTGACAACCTTAGAACATATATAAGGATGATTCTATCACTATGAAAGTTTTTTTACTGCCCTATAACATATATATGCATGATTGAATCACTATGAAAGTTTTTTGACAACCTTTGAACACATATATGCATGATTGAATCACTATGAGAGTTTTTTGACAACATTAGAACACATATAAGCATGATTTCATCACTATGAAAGTTTTCGACAACCTTATAACATAAATATGCATGCTTGAATCACTATAAGAGTTTCTTGACAAACTTAGAACACATATACGCTTGATTGAAGCACTATGAGCATTTTTTGACAACATTAGAACACATATAAGCATGATTGTGATATAGAAGACATTTATTTGACAGCCTTATAACATATATATGCATGCTTGAATCACTATGATATTTTTTTGATAACCTTAGAACACATATCTGCATGATTGAATCACTATGAATTTTTTTCTGTCAGCCTTAGAATATATATCTGAATTTTGTTAATGTCCTTCACTTTATTGCTAGCTAGTCTATGTGTAATTCATTCATGTTACTTTGATTGCCTTAGATTAGGTACATTTCATATAATTTATTTCATTATATTTTGTTTATCAATACTAACCTTTCTTTTCGCTTATAGGATGCTGAAGATAATCAACGTGGAGGAGCTGATGGTTGCATGATTGAAGGGGCAGATCGAGACAATGAAGAAGATGATGCTCAGAATCTTGGCGATGATTAGATTCATGTGTTAAATTTGTTGCACCTTCTTGTTGTTTTAAAAGAAAATCTTTGTAAATGTTCACTTGTAAATAATTAGAACTTGGCGAGGATTATAGTGGATCTATAAAGTTTTTCACCTTGTATCTTGTGTTAAATTTATTTCAGCTGCTTTATATATGTATTTTTTTTGTGTACTTTGTTTTTTCTACATAGGAAAATTTTTCTTGAAATTTATATTTCAAACAATTTTTTTTTGCAACGGATTAGCGACGAATATTATTCGTCGCTAATTAGTATCGGCCTCCAATTTAGCGATGGATTAGGGACAGATATTTATCCATCAAAAAACTGAATCGGATGATGTTTTACGATGGATTGTAATCTGTCATAATTCCATCGCTATAATAGCGATAGAATTAGCAATGAATGTGCATCTGTCGGAAAACCAAATCTTTGTGGATTAACGATGGTCTTGCGACGAATCATGGCATTCGCTAATTCATCGCAAATTAGCAATGAAAGTAGTGACAAATATTTTTCGTCACTAATTAGCGACTAGGAACTTGCAATGAAAGTTATCCATCACTAATCCATTGTTAAACTGTTTAGCGACAGATTTATGATGGATTAGCGGTGGATTACAATCGTCGCTAATCCATAAATTTCTTGTAGTGTAATCTAAGCAGAAAAGTAAATTCTTATTTCAATGTTTATATCAATAATTGAATTAAAATAAAGGAAAAGAAAAAAAAAATAAACTCGTGAGATTTCCTGCAAAACTAGCAAACTTGTTAGTGGATCAATGCCAGCTTTTCAGGATTTATCCCACAATATCTGAAATTGAGGGATTTATCCGGATATAAGCCCTTTTTAAAGCTTTCATGGAATAAGAAAATCATGAATGAAGTATTGAATGCATGTATGATTGAATATAATATAAAAATAAACTTTATTTGAAAGATTGAATTTTGAAATTAGAGTAAAATGACTAAAATACCCCTAAAAACAAGACTATGGCCTTGAAATAAGGGTTTTTTGAAATAAATTTAAGATATCTCTTATTTGGGCATTCATAATTTGATAAAATTGATTGTAAAGGTAATTGACATGTTTGAAGTATAGCAATAAAGAAATATTGCCCAAAATTAGAAATATTAAATAAAAAATGATGATTTTATCATTGTTTTATAGTTTTTAAAGAAGTAATTTTGATAAAATGCATGCAAATCCACTTTAGAAAAATCTCAAAATTGGTTTGAAGACTTTTAATAGCCTTAAGAATATCTTAGAATCTAAAAATTAGGAAGACGTTTGAGAAAAATTAAGAAAATAAAGTATTTTTGCAAAATAACTTAATTTTTGACAAAAATAAAACAAGTTTGAAAAACCGATTATTGTATTTCGACCAAAAGGAATTAAAAAAGAACTCAAATTGAGTTCAGATTGAGGCCAAAGACTCCAGATAAGTTTAGGAATCTAATGGAATTAATAGAGTTGAAAAATACTTTATGAAACTGGACTTATGATAAAAACATTGGAGATGAAATATTTTGAACCAGGAAACAGGCTTTTAAAACAATGTTTTGGTATTTTAGGTGTTTCAGGATCTAAAACTATTCAATCCTTTCCAAAATTTTAGGGAGAGATTCTAGGCATCTCAAGAAATACACCAAAGTTCAAAGTGTCAAAAAATACTTTTTGGTTATGGCTGAGTGACTTCGGGAAGTCAGGTTTTTTGTTTTTGAAAATCAGCCTGTTACAGAATCTGGATTTTGTACTAGTCTTGGTTTTAAATCCGAAAAAGGGCCAACTGACTCCAATAATTATGAAAATTTCAGAATAAATACTAGACACGTAAATAAAAAACTTGGTTTTTAAAATTTTTGCAAATCATCTCCCGTTAGGGAGATATATCTGAGACAAGTTGACCCTGATTCTGTATTCGGCCTGACGACCTACAAAGACATGTTTTCAACCATTATTTTTGAAAATAGGGTTAAAACCCTAAAAAATCTAACTTTTTTATTAAAAACCGAGAGGATATGCATGAATCTACCATAAAAATTTCATATTTTTATGATACATATAAGTAGGCAAAATAAATATTAAAACAGATGGCTAAAAATCAAGATAGAGAACTAAGATAGCATTACATGAAATAAAATTGATTTAAGCATCATAAATAACTATAAAATTGAAACTAAGGCTATTAAAAATTCTTCAACGTATTAAACAATGAAAATATGCATGAACATGATTGAATGAAACATAAAAACAAAGGAAGCATGAATAAAATTTGATTTGGCCCTTGAAAGAGGGATTCAATCCATAGAGGGATCGAATCTCATCTTTTCTTTGGCATAAACATAAAAAATAATAATCTAAGCTATTTTAATGGATGAAAAACGTGAAAAGAATCTCAACACAATATTAGATCACATTCTTGAATCATCTTGATGGTTCTTGAATGAAAAGAATACTAAAATCTTATACCAATGGGGGGCAACAATGGCTAAAATATTTAAAACAAGTAATAAAATTAATAAAAACATGAAATAAAACAAATAAAAGCTTACCTTGGGGATGCTGCAACAATGGGGGACCTACTGGAAGAGGAGAGAGAGGCAGCAAGAAAGGAGAGAGGAATCATGAGGAGGTCGGCCAAGAGAGGCCCCTTTTATAAAACTCAATTAGGGAGAGTCTCACCTAAGTGGGACTCTCCTCAATTGATTTAGATAAAGGAGAGGGAAAAGAGGTGGACCCTTCCCCCTTGGAGAGTCCTAATGGCTCTCAAAGGGGTGATGTGGCACTTCTTAAACTAATTTAAAATAAAAAATTTAAAATAAAAAATTTAAAAAAAAGAAGATTTTGGCAAGTGGCGCCCCCTAGGCGGGTCCACTTGTTTTTCAAAATACCTTTAAAAAGACTTGAAAATAAGGGGGTGGTTTTCTAAGAGGAGTTTCAACCTCGCCAAAACACTAATTAGTCAACCCTAATTAGTCTAATTAATTAAGACTCCTAGTTAGCCTAAAACGATCTCAAATGTGGTGCCACCTACTGTGGGCCTACATTTAGTTTTTAAAGCCCTAATTTCAAGATTTAAAAACAAAGTTTTAAAATGTAAAAATAAAGGTAAAGATTTAAAATTAATCTTGATCCTTTTAAACTTCTAATTCAATTAAGACACTGATTAAACTTGAACTAACCTAGACTCTTTCAAATGTGGCACCACCTATTGTGGGCCCCATTTGATTTTTCAGAAAATGATTTTAAAATTTGAAAATAAAGGAGTTAAAAACAAGGTTTTCAAAAAAAGTTTGGAACAAAAGATAAAAATCAAAGTTCTAAATCAACTAGAGTCCTAGATGAATTGAAAGTCTCTCAAATGTGGCGCCAATTGTGTGGGCCCCACATTCGAGTTTTAAAAAGATTGAAATAAATATTAAAAAGGGTTTTTGAAACAAGTTTAAAATCACTAGATAAAAATCAAAAATTCAAACAGAGTCCTAAACTAACTAAAACTTCAGACTAGAGTCCTAAATCGTCTGAAACTCTGGGATAAAGTCCTAAAACTTTAAAATTTAGTTTTTTTTTAAAGACAAATGAAGAGGTTTTTGAAAGATTTTCTAAAAAATAAAGTCAGGGTTAGAGTCCTAATCCAACTGAAACTATGGAACAGAGTCCTGATCTGACTAAAACTCTAAAATTTTGATTTTTT